>NW_027094039.1:0-472500 GCF_019434415.1 Metarhizium acridum | reverse complement strand
AACTTACTCGACTCAAGCAGACCGGATCTGCAGCTCATTACGCTAGGGAATTCAAACGCATCGCAGCAAAACTCAACTGGAATACCGAACCCAAAATGGAAGTCTTCTATCAAGGACTCAAAGAAGAAGTGAAGGATGACATTTATCGAGAAGATCGTCCTGAGTTATTTGACGACTTCGTCGAAATGGTCATCAAGGCAGACAACCGTCTATACGAGCGACGTCACGAAAAAAGTCACAGGAAATTCGGAACATATGCTAGGTTCAATAAACCTAATAGTAGCAAGCCACGCCGAACATCGACAGCATACGGGTACCACGCCGGACCTATGGAACTTGACGCCGCAAATAAGGAAAGGGGGAAGACTTGTTACAATTGTGGCAAGACTGGACACTTTGCGAATAAATGCAGAGCCCCGAAAAAGCCATGGAAGCCAATTCCTGAAGGCAGGAAGCTCCATGCCGCAAACCGAGAAGACTTACCCACGCGAAATCTCAGTGTGGCAAGCAATGAAGGAAGCCCCACGTTAGCAAACAACATCAGTTCGGATGAAGATTGGGAATTCGGAACCCAACCAGTACCCGACGACTTTTGGGAACACTGGACACCCTCACCAAAAAGTGAACCTTCACTGGAACAGATCCAAGAAGAAGAGAATCATCCAACTGAGAAAGACGAACCTGAAATCGAACACAGACTCCTTAATTGGACCTTCTGTTACGATGACAATTGCTACACGCACCTTAGCAGCAAGCAAGGTAGCGGATGGTTTCCACGAGAACGAAAGGGAAGGAGAACAACCCTTACGATACAACCGAAATTACGACGAACCGATTCAAAGATATTGAACGGAAAGTTATACTGTGCTAAGGATAACGCACACACTACCCAAGCCATAACCCCACAATGCAAGGAGGAAGGGAACTGTGTGACTGTGAGCAACTCGCTTAGCCCGAGTTCGATTAACACAGATGGTAGATCAAGCGATCACCAAGGAAGCTCCAACAATGCGTCGGAAGACAACCGCCGACGACAGCGCCTAGAACAACGCGCTAGAGAACGACATGAGGACAGGACCAACAAATCGGGAAACGACAGCCGTCGTCGCAATTAAGACCGATTCCTCGACGGAGATCTGACAGGTCTCTATGTACTGCAAACATCGGCAGCACAGCACACCTCATGATCGACATGACTATAATGGGACAAAGGATCCAGGCAATGATTGATAGCGGAGCACAAGGAAATTTTATCTCGCCGAATCTCGTCAACAGATTACGATTGCCTTGGACACCCAAAGACGAGCCCTACCGACTCACGACTGTGGAAGGAACTGCGGTGAAGTATAGCCAAGGAGTAGTCGACATGGAAGTAGCGCAACTTCTCGTCGACATACAAGGCACGAAACACCGGGTTACATTGGATATCACAGTGATCTCAAAACACGATGTTATATTAGGGATACCCTGGTTGCGAGCGAGCAATCCTCGAGTCAATTGGAGAACCGGCCAACTTCAATGGGATTTACCAGGATGCGGTTACGAAGCAGAGAGCGGCCTACGAAGGGCACCTCATTCGGACTACGACAGGCCTCTAGGAATATATGTGATCGCCAGAGAGCCAAAAGCTGAGACAACGGAGATTCCCGAGGAATACTCACAGTACAGCAAGCTGTTCAGCGGAGAGCTAGAAACAGGACTACCGGAGCATTCACGCTGGGACCACGAGATCAGACTCCAGCCCGGTACTGAACCAACGTTCAACAAAATTTATCCTCAGAACCCTGAGCAAGACAAGGCGCTCAAGGAGTATCTGGAGGACATGCTACAAAAGGGATACATACGACCATCAGAGTCCCCAGCAGGATACCCAATCCTGTGGGTACCAAAGAAGAACGGGAAACTACGACCATGCATCGATTACCGACACTTGAATAAGATCACAATCAAGAATCGATACCCGTTACCGCTTATGACGGAAATCAGAGACAAAGTTGGAAAAGCCAAATGGTTCACCACACTCGACTTAAAAGGAGCATATAACCTCATACGGATGAAAGAAGGCCACGAGTGGATGACAGCATTCCGAACCAGCAGAGGACACTACGAATATCTAGTGATGCCTTTCGGGCTTACCAACGCACCAGCAACCTTTCAAAGAATGATCGATACGATCTTACGGAAACAACTAGGAGTGTTTGTGGTTGTATACCTCGACGATATCCTCATCTATTCAGATACCCTTGAGGAACACAAACGACATGTACATGAGGTACTACAAACTCTACAGGACAACAAACTCTTAGTCGAAGCCTCGAAATGCCAGTTCCACCAGAACACTGTGCACTTTCTAGGGTACGTGCTCACACACGGAGAAATACGAATGAGCCCGGATAAGATCAAAACCATCAAGGAATGGCCTACACCAAAGAATCTAAAAGAAGTCAGAGGATTCACAGCATTCGTGAACTTCTACCGCAAGTTCTTGAGCGGATATGGAGACATTTCACGACCTCTCACAAACCTAACAAAGAAAGAAGTCGGCTTCCAGTGGAACGAACCAGAAGCCACGGCATTCCAGAAGATGAAAGATTTAGTTACGTCAGAACCTGTGTTGAAAGCACCTGATCAGGACAAAACTTATGAGCTTGAAACGGACGCCTCAGACTTTGCACTAGGCGGACAGCTTGGACAACGAGATGATCAAGGAAGATTGCACCCAGTTGCATTCTTCTCGAAGAAACTCCACGGACCCGAACTCAATTATGGGATCCACGACAAAGAACTCATGGCTATCATTGAGTGCTTCAAAGAATGGAGACACTATCTCATAGGAGCAAAGCATCAAATCAAGGTCTATACTGACCACAAGAATCTCACATCGTTCTTGACCACAAAGGATCTGAACAAACGACAGATCAGATGGTATGAAACCCTCACGGATTATGACTTCGAGATCATATACCGTAAAGGATCCGAAAACGGAAGGGCCGACGCGCTCAGCCGAAGAGAGGATTTGAAATCGGATGAGCAAGTGAGTAATGCACCCTTGCTACGCGCCACCAAGGATGGGAACCTTGTGCTAGGCACCCGAGAAATCAACATGACCTGGCAAGTCAAGCCAGATGAAACATGGATGCATCGGATCGCATCATGCATTAATAATGACAGCTATCTGGACAATTGGGAAACGAAAACGCATCTGTCCAAGGAAGGCAAGACCTTCTTGTACAATGAACGGCAGTATGTTCCCAGTACACTTCAAGAACAGCTTGTCAAGGAAATACACGAGCACCCACTACACGGACATCAGGGTGTAGGGAAAACGATCAGCAGGCTAAGAAGATCGTACGACTTCCCAGAAAGCAGAAAAATGGTACAAGAAGTCATCAAGAAATGCGACACGTGCAACAAAGCAAAATCAGCGCGACACGCACCATACGGAGAATTACAACCGATATCACCACCTGAAAGAGCATGGCAAACTGTTACAATGGACTTCATCGTCAAACTACCGAAGTCAAAAGAACCCATGACAGGAGTAGCTTACGACAGCATCCTAGTTATTGTGGACAAACTCACAAAATACGCCTACTACATTCCATACAAGGAATCGAGCAACACCAAGGACTTGGCGTATATGTTCTTCAAAACAGTTATCGCACAGCACGGATTACCGACAAAACTTATATCGGATCGCGACAAATTGTTCACCTCAAACTTTTGGAAATGCCTCATGGAGACCATGAAGATCAAACAAAGCTTATCAACGGCATTCCACCCACAATCAGATGGGCAAACAGAAATCTTGAACCAAATACTCGAACAATATCTGCGAAGCTATGTCAACTACCAACAGAATGATTGGGTAGAATGGCTACCACTAGCACAATGGGCTTACAATAGCTCTGAGATTGACAACATGAAGATGTCACCATTCAGGGCAAATTACGGATTTGACCCTATCATCGAGACACATGCGACACAGAATGTGAACGCGCCAGCAGCTACAACGCATGCAGCAACCATGACAGAAATACAGAAACACTTGCAACAGGAATGGATATTTTTGCAGAACCGAATGAAACACTACGCGGACAGAAACAGATTGCCAGCGCCAATCCTAGAGGAGGGACATAAAGTATACCTCATTCGCAAAAACATCAAAACTAAGCGACCCAGCGACAAACTCGACTGGAAGAAGATCGGACCATTCCTTATCAAACGGAAAATCTCGAATACCAACTACGAACTATCATTACCAGATGGAATGAGAATCCATCCCATATTTCATATATCGCTACTAGAGAAAGCACCAGATGAATCTACAATCGCTACCAACATCACAACGGAAGATACCAACGAATACGAAGTCGAACGAATACTCAAAGCACGAGGGAACATAAAGAATCGTCATTATCTCGTTAAATGGAAGGGATATCCAAACTCCGAAAACACCTGGGAACCAGCCGGAAAACTCACGAACTGCTCGACGTTGCTTGAACAGTTTCATTCCCAAGGAACGCATCCCAATCAATCTCCTGAGCACCGTCCAACGACTCGATACTGAATTCGGCATCCAAGGAACGAACCAAAACAGGATCCAGATCCTCGGAAGGAGTAGGAAGGACCCCTGTGGTCTTTTGAAGCTGTTCCGCTTCCTCACGTTCCACACGTTCCAACTCTTCGACGTTGTCGATACCACGCGCAACCGCACGCATCATTTTCTCAAACCACAATTTCTTTTGTTTCCGCAAACGCAAGACCTTTTGATTCTCGGCTAAGGCACGCTCCTCAGCTTCTTCAAGCTCCCTCTCGAGCTTGTAATGTTGATCCGCGATGCTGCGAAGCTGTTGAGGGGTCACCCCCGCAATATCACAATTCCCTTGCTTGTCCACCACACACTTCACACAACGACTCGAATCGGAAACGGAGGCTTCACATTGGGGAAGTCCCATACGGGCGCAGCGAGCGCAAGCCTTCATAAAGGACAAAGACGGATTGTTGATTATCGCAGAAAGAAGGTTATCCCGGCGAAGGGAAGAAGCAGACGAAGCTTTAGACCGCTGTTTTGAGACACGGTTAGTCGACATGATGGCACATGATGATGGAAGGAAGAAAACGCACGACACTCAAGCCGGCCTGTTTCGATGGCCTTGAGGACAAGACCAACAGAGGAGGGGCATAATGTTACGAACGACACTGCACAAGACACGGGACGGGACCGCACCGGCTAGGACAGGCACGACCCGTGGGCACAAGAAGAAGGCAGGGGCACGTGACCAGCCACGTGACCCAAGAGGCGATCGAAGAGGTCGATGTTCGAACACATCGACCAGGGAGGATCGAACCGACCGAACCTCGAGCCAGTCGATCAAGGTTCGAAGAGATCGATGGTCGAGCAAATCGATCCAGGACTACAATAGAGAGATAGACGAGTACTTAAGGAGGAGGTATTCCCATAGTCAGATAGTCTAGATCTCTATTGATCAATCTAAGCAATAGTCTTACTATTGAGAGTTATACTCTTAACGGCCTTATTGGGATACTGCTCAAAAAGCTACTCTGTAGCATTCAACCTGACTTACTTCCTAAGAAACAGACCTACTGTGCCTTAGAACCTAAGCCACCGTTACAACAAGGTCAGAACTCAACTATACCTGCTAGCTTATGGAAGCACAAAGACAACAATTAGCCTGGGTCCCAAGCCACGTGGGAACCGAAGGCAATGAGATGGCGGACGAACTTGCCAAAAAAGGACTGAAAGCCCCAACGAACGGCCAACCGTACACGTCTATAAGCTTTTTAAGCCGCAAAATAAGGGAAACCATAGTCTCAGACTGGCATGTTGCAACTGTATTGCATATATATATTGTCCCATTATGTGGGATGCAAAGTATAAGTCGCACCGGTACACCTTGTGGGCGGTAAAAGCCCTAATGTACACCCACCTACCAATCCAGCCGAAGTGACTGTAATTGGTTGTGGAAATCGAACACAATTCGCCTACATTCAACTAAAGCTAGGTATTGGATACCTGAAAAGTTATCAGAAGACGATAAGGAACCTTAATAATGACAAGTGCTTATGCCACCAAGGCAAACACACAACAACATATTTGGTCTTATGGTGCAACAGATATAAGGCCTAACAAGAGGCCTTAATTAAGGTCTTAAGAACCCTTAGAGTGACCTGAACCTAAATCTAACACCACTCGTCACCACCAAAGCAGGAAGAAAGGCATTTGCTACCTTCCTAGAAGAGACCCAAATCTGCACAAGACAATAGTTCCTAGGAGTAAGAACTACCCTAAACTCCCAGGAAACGGCACCACGCATCAGCATACCCTCACAAGCCGGATAGAGAGCCTTAGGGAGCAACCCCCAGTCGAACAACGCCAGTTATTATCATCCGTCTATTTTGCCTCACAAGCCCCCAGAACCACGCGGAAAACCCCCTAAGACTCTCCATCCAGCCGTCCCGCAGAAAGCCCCCCGATAACCCCACAAAGTCAAATTCAAGTTGGCCATACCTTGGCCGCCTCCAGGGAATCCGACGCCGTATATAACGCCTGGACATCCCGTTCAGCCTACCAACATTGAAAACCACAGGGCATTGACCATGAGTCTCCAGAACCCTCGAACCCTCGAACCCCCGAGCTCACAGCAATCACAGCGCCCTCGCTAGGCTATGTAACACACACAGAGCCCACAGAATGTATAACACACCCACAGACGTGATCGCTGCAACTACAGCACAGTCACAATGCCCCCAAAAACCCGCAACCAGTGCCTAGCCCACTGGAAAACAACCCTCAGAGCAACTCGCAGAACATACAGCACACGCAACGCACCCACACGCAACGCACCCAAAGACATGACTGCAGCGACCGCAGCACGGCTATAACCCCCGGAACCCGGCGCCCCCAGTGTCCCACAGCGGTCCTTATAGTAGTCGGAAAGCCCCGACAGACCGGCAAACCCACTAGCTGCTCACCCAACTAGTGGGGTCAGGCCGGACCGTCCGAGCCCCCTCACATACCCACCGACCTCAGCGAGGGATCGACCCCGCTACCGGGCGCTCGTGGGCCACTTTTTATTTTCCGCAAAAATCAAAATGTATGTAAAAACAAAAAAATCAACTCACAGCTATATAATTAAAGAGCCCACATATTTATATAGGGATCAATCGATACAGCTCAACGAGACGAGTCGAATGCCCTAGGTTTTATAACGGTAAAAACAATATATCGCGAGAAAATCACGATTAAACCTCCCTCTAGGGTAGCCTAGAAAGAGGGAACCCCGAAAAACTCATTTTAGGATAAAATAAAACTATAACGTGTAACCAGAAATAGGTAAACACTTATATAGCAATTAAAAGAGAAGAATATAGGTAGAATTTTGCCTAAAAACCTTAGAGAAATATATAAAGCGAGGGAAAAACAGAATTAAAGGTGTGAAATATCAAGGAAAAGGCAGAGAATTTATAGTGCTAGAGGGAAAACTAGCTTATTACTTATTTATATTGTATTATATAGAAGATAGGTAACTTCTCCATAATCCTAAGGCTTGTAAGAGAGTAATAAAAAAACAAGAAGTTAGCAGTCCCTATCTAAACGCCACCTGTCAGAGCCAGGTTCCTATGCTCGGCGAGGCTACGCGTGAGCCTCGGCGGCGAATATGGTCGTCAATACAGTCCGGGGTATGGGCGAACGGGGAAACAGCCACATGGGCGCTCGCTACGAACTCCTGGCCAAACTGCACTTGGGCGTCATGCCGGGGGCGGCGATCCGATGCACAACTGCCAGGGGATCGCCTCCCCACGGCACGGGCTTCGTCTCCGCGATAACAGGCTCCGCTCGTAACACGGCGACTGACCAGCTCCCCGCGCAAGTGCCGATGCCTGACATGGGGTCCATTAACAAAGCCGACGGTGCGGCTGAGCAGAAGCTTACGTTCCCCGTGATTGATAATGCTCGCTTGATGAGCCATTTTATGACGAGAGCGTCACGAGTGGCATGGGTTTCGGGCTGTGGGAGGAGGGATTTGCATATCCAACCATGAACTTGGACTTTGACCGGTACAGAGGCAGCCACGGGGGCAGGTGCATTCCGCTATTGGAGAATTTCTGCACATGAATAATTAGAGCGTGGAATTACCCGACTTGTGGGAATCTGGATGGATAGACTTGGTGTTGACAGTTACGTCCACGGTAAACAGCAAGGGAAAGAAACAAGATGTGATCAGACCAGAAACTGGGCCATGGCCCATGGCCCATGAATCAGCATGATAAGAAGCAACAGTATTGTCTAGTGCCTTAGTCAGGTACTAAGGTAGGTACTGTAGCATCACGATTAGTGTACACTTACTTGGCAGTACTGTAGGTACCTACCTAGGTAGGTAGCTGTACGTGTATCCTGGCCAAAGATGGTATTTGCACGGATTGATAAAGCAAGTACGAGGTAACTCTATGCGGAGTACCCGGGTAGACCAAGACCCTGTTTTCCCCAGTCAAAAACAGAACAACGGATACGTAATACCCCGTCAAAGGTCCCTGGCATTAAAGCGGGCAAGTCGCACACGGCATAGGGAGCATGGCATCGCACAAGGCCAGTTTCTGTGGTCTCGATGGACCGGGCGGGTAATGCTCCCGAATTGGGTTACGTACTGAGTAACGTTAGTACCTACTCCGTACGTACCGACGGGTTGTGCTATTTGTGCGGCAGAAAATCGTTATTTACCGACCCAGGTATGTATCTGGCCTGTGTCTAGTCTGGGCATCCCCAGTATTCTAGAAGGTTTGGCTTGACTCGCAAAAAGCCACCCCGCGCCGTTGGTACCTCTCGGGAAATGCCAAGGCCCCCCCACCGGTGAGGAGGGTCAGTCGTCGGCGACCTTCTCCGATTTGATACGCTCTCTAGTCCTTGGTCGACATGCCGCACACCTGGGCTAGCTGGCTCTCCCCACACCCCCGGATCCTGTTTGTAGATGCCAAACAGACGAATACCGGGGTACTACTACTGTTCTTCAAGCGAGGGTTTGGGATATACCTCAGTTTTGACGGGGACGGAACCAACCGACACGGGAGTATATCTTACAGCCTCGTATAGAGGGGAAAAAAAATTGGCCCCTCCTTCCTCCTGAGACGCATAGAAACCATTACACAGTTACATATGTATGAATATATAAAGAAATCCCAAGCATGTCTCCTCCTCTATTGGCGGTTGCTAGCGCCGAAAAACACCAAGTATCGGTAGAATCGCAGTCGCAGGATGCCCTTGGGCCAGCAATAATAATGCAGCTCGAGACGATTGACTCGCGCGCCGAGCGCAAGCTCCTCCTCAAGCTGGACGCCTTCTTTGTGCCCATCATCATGGTGGTGTACCTGACGTGCTTCCTGGACCGCACCAACATTGGCAACGTCAAGGTGGCGTGCATGCCCGAGGACATTGGCGCGTCGCCGCAGCAGTTCTCGACGGCCGTGTCCATCTTCTACGCGACCTACGTGGCGTTTGAGCCGCCCTGGACCATTATGATGAAGTGGATGACGCCGCGGATCCTGCTGACGTCGCTGTGCGTCGTGTGGTCGCTGGCCACCATCTTCCGGGGCTTCATCACCAACATCGGGGGCCTGTATGCCGTGCGCCTGATCCTGGGCGCCTGCGAGGCCGGCCTGTTCCCCGCGCTCAACCTCTACCTCACCATGGTGTACAAGCGCGACGAGCAGGCCACTCGCGTGTCGTACCTGTTTGTGTGCACCGCCGTCGCCGGCGCCCTTGGCGGCCTGCTTGCCTACAGCATCCTCAAAATGGACGGCGTGGCGGGCTACGCCGGCTAGCGCTGGGTGTACACCATCGAGGGCATCTTCTCCTTCCTCGTCGCACCCGTCATCTGGTTCGGGCTGCCCAACGACCCGTCCATCGCCTACTTCCTCACCGGCGACGAGAGGCGCATGATGCCGGTGCGCGCCGTCCAAAGGGCCCAGTACATGGGCAGCGAGGAGTTCAGCTGGGGTGAGATCCGGATCGGCCTCAAGGACCCCAAGCTGTACCTCAGCGCCGCCATTCAGTTCTGCCAGGACATCCTGCTGTACGGCTTCAGCACTTTTCTGCCCTCCATCATTGCCAGCATGGGCTACTCCGTCATCCAGGCCCAGTACCTCAGCATACCCGTGTACATCTTTGGCCGTCTGTGTTTCCTCGCCGTGGCCTTTGTCTCGGACCGCTTCTGTGTGCGTGGCCCGTTCTTGCTCCTCGCCAATATCCCCGGCATCATTGGTTACGTCCTCATTCTGTGTCCTACCAGCAACCCCGTCAAGTTCTTCGGCACCTTCCTCTGCGCCGTGGCCGTCTACAACGGGCCCGGCCTGAATCTGACCTGGCTCAACGTCAATGTCGCGCCGCATTATCGTCGCGCCACCGCCATCGGCATGCAGCTGAGCATCGGCAACTCGGCCGGTATTGTGGCCGGGCAGATTTACCGCAATGCGCCGTATGTTTTGGGGAACAGCTTCTCTGTCGCGGCGCTGGGCCTGTCGCAGTTTATCATCGTGCTCAAGTGGTTCTACTTGAGGCGTTGCAATGAGGAGAAGAGGAGAATTGCCGACGGGAACAAGGATGACACGAGGAAGGTGAGGACTGGTGATCGGGAACTGGACTTTAAGTATCACCTGTAAGATGGCGGCAGCGGTTGTGTGTGTGTGTGTGTGTGTGTGTCTATATGTGTGTGATTTGTAGGCCACATATTAGCGAACTGATCATGAATATACCGTCTGGATAATTTGTTTGATCGTTGCGGAGTGGGCATTCGGAAAACTGGCTGACAAGCTGACGGAATGCCTGCATGCAAGTCGGGGAATTACAAAATCCCGTCTTGACAAATTGGCTTGTTGTTCTGGGACCTGTCAACCCCAATAAATGTCCATGTATATACACCCCTATCAAGTGTACATGAATGTGTCCAAGGCAAACGGCGCAACGCAGTTGAAGACTGAAGACGCCACCCTGTACCAGCCAACACAAGTATCTCTGAAGCCTCACAAGCCCCGGGGGCGCCAATTTCCACCCCAATACAACACCCAGAAAAATGCCAAACATAACGCGTTGCTGTAGGTATTTAGACTCCAGTATCGCACGCCCGTTCACAGTCCCAGACATAAAGAACCAGTTTAATGTAAGCGCTTTCTGCGACATGTCGCCTCTTGGTGATTGTCTGCCCAGCTAGACAGACTTTCTTGGTTCCAGAATCGCCGTGGTAGGAATTTCTGGGTTTGTCGGCGTGCTTAGATAAGGCCTGTCAGAGCTCTGAATCGTGTGTTCCAATGTAAACACCCTTAGCTGAGCACCCCAGGGTTTATAAAGTCCAGGTTTAGGCTCTCATAATTCCATAGCGTCGCCAACTCGCCCAGATCTTGTTCGGTAATGGCGCCGAAATTCCCATAGTCTATAGCATGGTAAGCCTCGTCAGTTGGTGGTGTCATGTTAACATATGATGTTGAATAATCTAGCTGTGCACCATTATAATACAGGGTATTTGACGAGGGCATTGCGGTGCCTGACGACGTTGAAGGAACCGGAGGGCTATATCCAGCTGATTCGGCAATGTTCAAGTAGTGACCAGGAGGCGTGAATTGCGATACTGGAGCGCGATAGAGTTGCGCATCACTGGTCGGAGTTGTATAAGAGGCGTGCGAATCGACAGTGCCGGGGTCGCTTGCGAACGCTACCTCTGTCTGATTCATACCGGGGGGTGTCAGTGCGAGCTCCTTGTCATTTAGTCGCTTTTTTGCAGGCATGATTGGTAATTTCACTTCTTGTCCGGGTCGGGAAATGTTCTGAGCAATTTTGGCCAAAACTTTATGTGATGTTCTAGCGGTTTTGGTCACCGTATTTAGTCGCTTAAGCATTGACAAGGCCTTGTCAACAGCCACCAGCATATCGTCCCGCTTTGGAAGGCTTGAGTCTTGGTCATGCATAAGAGCAGAGCACAGGACAGCAGCTGTATCGAAAATGTAGAAAAGCACAAAGTGGAATTTGGCGTCTCGTGGATAGACGTGGTCAAAGAAGCCGTGCAAAGCGTCCAATAACCGCAGTGAGTAGTCAATGCCGTCGTCACGAATCTTGAGTTCGTCGGATGGCGATTGTTTGGACATTGGTTTGGCTAGATAGGCTCGAATAGGGTCGAGCATCATGGACATGGCCATAGTGTGAAGGTAATGCCGATGCAGGACAATCCACGGCCGCGACGCGTCGTTGCTTGTATCTGGGTCGATGAAAGCGTAGGTCGATGGAAAGGTATTCATCCATCTGTCAACAATAGCTTGATATGCTCGGATGTCGCCATGCTGAGAAACATCCTTCGATAGTCCAAAACGGTTGAAAAGTCGTGTAATCAGTTCTGACTGGAGTTTCATGTGTTGCAAAGGGGATGGTGTGTACCCTTCTAGGGTGAGGCTGGGAATGCCGACATCGATATCAGTCCGGTCTATCAGCACTGGTCTTGATAGGAGAGCAGATATTTGCCTTGGATCAAAAAAATAAAAATAAAAGTTAGTAAATAGCGACCAATTCTAGTAGCTCGCCCAGTAATTTTGACAGGCATCGAGGCCCTGGAGTCCAAAACTCACCAATCCCAAGTGTCCAGGATACACCAGATCCTTCTTCGCATCTCACGGTCAAACTCAGACATTTGACCGCTGACGGTTTCCTTGTGAATGCCGAGTTCCTGAGCCTCGCGGATGGCGGTACTGAGAACATGCCAGCATTCGACAAATCGTGCCTCTGATTTGTACCAGTAGCATGAATGCAACAACGACTGGACATTTAGTAGGTGGTTGTTGCCGACAGGAATAGCGCCGTGGAGTTCACGACCGGCGTTGTGGTACTGCTCAGTGAGCTTCTGAGCGCTCTGGCCGAGATCAATCTCGAGTTTCCGTTCAAGTTCACTATCGGTGTACTGCATTGAGCACGCACAAACCATGAGCAGCAGACAAGTCCACTGCATACCAAGTGGGCGATTTTCCGAGCGCAGCGACCACCAGGTTCTATATTCTTCCAAGAATGAAGGCGGATAAATGATGTAGTAATGGAAGTTTACATGGGTGAGGAAGTTTTGGACTAGGGCATCTGCCATGTAAGGTGTTAGTCGCCAGGCGTCACTTGTTACTTGTCTGGTTTTGTTGTTTGAAGTGCGTGAGGGACTGTCAAGAATCAAACAAACAAACAAACATACCTGTGTAGGGTCTCGGAGGAAGGACGAGCAGGGCACGCTTGAGCTGCGGACATGATGAAGGGTTCATATAGTATTGCCTAAATGTTTTCGGGACAAGCTTGGGTTTTCTCTGCCACAATTTCTCTTGTTAGCACCGCACCAAGAGACTGTAAGTGCCCAACATGCTGCAGATGAGCTGAACTGTGCTCCAACAAACCAAGCCGTGTGACATACGGTTGAGCTTGAGCTGAGGCCGGCAAAGAGGTGCGAGGCACTGTATCCCAAGGCCTCGAAACCACTATCTGCGTCCTCCCAAGGGATCGAGTCTATCGATTCCGTGTCCTCGTGACTCAATTGCCGTTTTCGAGTGGAATCATGGCGTGGAGCTTTGTCTTGACTGGGCTGGCTCTGGCCAAAGCAGCACTTGTCGGCGACTTTGCGTTTCTGGCAGTGATTGCACGGCCATTCTCGATTGCACTAAATCCCATGGTCAGATGCGACGGCTTTGTTTGAATGGTCTGTACACTACAGGGCAGGAGACTTTGTGGCATTGTCCCGGGACGAGGTAAACGACAGTGAGCTCGCTGCCGGGCTGGCAAGCAAAGGCGTCGTCGAGGCTGCTGGCTGGAACGGGATGGTGAAGTGAGTGTGAAAGGAAGACTGAATGTTGCAGTCAGGGCGGCAGTCAGGACGGAGAATCAAATACCTTTTGCTTGCGACGCTGGCACTCGGTACAGGCCGACCGGTGGTGCGTGGTTTCCTTGGGGCTCTCCCTCTCCCCCATGGCAGTCAAAGGGTCGCGATGGCACGCGATCGCTAGTCGAGTCGAGAGTTCTAGAGGTTGCCCAAGTGTGGGACGGCGATGGCCTGAGGACAAGTGACAGGCGGATGACAGGCGGACCAGCCAACAGCTCCGAGGCTTGCACAGGCGGAACGGGCAAGCTGGGTTGGGCTGACTGCCGCCTGCGACATCCGGGACTAGTCACAGCTTTGGTCCAGGTGTCGGGTCAGATTCCAAAGGCGGCCACCAGTGGCGCAACTAGGTCCATGCCAGCCATCGGCTGCCGGTTTATATATCGATGCTGGATCGAGGGGCCACCCCCAAACGATCTGATTAATTCAGCGACCGCGCACTGGGCTGGGCATCAGCATGAGCTTCACCAGCATGGGCATGGGCGTCGGTCGGCATGGCATGGGTCTCTCTCCTCTTGTCTCCATGTCCTCTGACTCCTCCTCTGACTCCTCCTCTGGCCATCGCCTCTGACCGCCCCTGCCGGCCTTCCTTCGACATGTTTCCCAAGAGCCAACGGGCTTAACATGGAACCCATGGATTTTAATCTGGACTTTTGCGCGAACTGCCCCGCAACCGTTAGATGGTGGCGCACCCATCCATCTCCAGGGATCACGCCGATGAGCGGCCAAGCAGCCACGCGGCCTAACAGCCAGAGTGTGTGTGATGATGATGCACTCCTTGACTCCAAACTCCGTGCTCCATTCTTCTCGGTACTCCGTACACACTTCAGTTACGCCGCATGGCCGGTCGACACTGCAGCCTCTGCTGGCCAGTCACTGCGGACCCGCATGAGCGGAGGCCACCGGGGGGCTGCTGAGGATATCCATGCCTCCTCCATGCCGCCTCCAACGCATCCATGTCTGGAGATCACCAACCTGCAAGGAAAATCGCCGCGACGCTTGAACATTTGAACCAGTTGACGATGGCTATCCACGGCCAAAAGTACCTCCATCTATCACTACTGCGCCAGCTGCAGCCACCGTCGTTGTTTCCGTCACGTATCGAAAAGAATACTTTGCGTCTGTTGGTCTCATGCGATGCAGCCGGGCGAGCTCTTGTCGCTTGAAATCGTACAATACACGCGACGCGGGCCGGCGGGCTGGTGTTTTCACGTCCCGCCCCATCCTGGACACATGCAGCGCCTTCGTACTGCCGCACCGATAGTTGGTTTCGATCCCGGCAGCTTGCTGAGACAATTAAAATCTCTTGGAGTGTCTCTCCATCTCCCGGCCACCATCCCCTTCAATGCTAGTACCAGTTTCGAAAATATTGAGACACTGAACCTCGGTCAATTCAAGCCTAGTTGCTAGTTAGTTCTCTCGATCCTGCTTAGGTCTGCCCACTTACGTAGCATGGAGTGACTCCGATATCTACACCATCCCTAAATAATCTCTTATACGGAGTACTACCGTCGGCGACAGACAATTTTGCTACCCGTGGTTCTCTGCACATCAAAGTGTCTCGATTCCCCGCCTAGATTGCCATTGATTGCCATTGCCTATTGACGATGCAAAGCCCTTCCTGCAGGGGGTTGATCCCTGGAATTAGACGAGGGCGGTCGTTGTTCTTGGGCCATGCCAGTGGGATGGGACAATTGATCCAGAGTCCCGTTTTAACTATTTACTACTCGTAGTTTTGGCAGCCCAAATATGTATCGTCATTGAGTTAAGCAATGCCATGCTCCGTACTCCGTACACCATCCCGTGACGTCTCTCAACACGACAACGTGTGCGTCGTCCTACTGACTCCTACTCCTACATAACGCTGCGCGTGGATAGTGTTACTGTCTGCGTGTCCCGGTTGTGTGGATAAATAAGATCCAAGGTCTCAACGCCAGGCTCATTGGTTGATTGATGGTCATGCAGGTTTTCCCTCTGCATTGGTGCCGCACACAACCGCCGTTATGGAAGCGTTCGCTGGGATCCGGCTCTCTGGATGACTAGGACGTCTCCTCGGCAACTCTACTGACTGCATGGCCTTTCCACTCGACATGACCCGAAAGGGCGAACCGCATGAGCGAAGCCCCATCACGGTGCATCTATGCATTGCCAACGGCTAATAACCGCCCAATCATCGTCTCGGCGGCAGCGAGTTCTCGCGGTTTGTGCTCCGTACGGAGAACAAGGGCTAGAATGCCATCGTTGAGTTCAACGGTCCCACGGTCCACCACAGGGCCAATGTCCCAATAAGGTCTGACGAGAATTGGCTTGTTGACGGCTTGTTTGTCTCATTATCATCTCGGTGCTTGCTCCATAGAGTGACGCGGGTGAGTTTTAGTCCTTTGCCTCAGGCGATTGTGCTTTCCAGTATGCAGTCACTTTCGCAACGGTCTTTTTGTCGATCGCTCGGTTTGCTGTTTGCTCATGTGTCTCCCAGGTTGTGTGGCCTCTGCCATCCACAATTTATTTCCCACCAACTATCCCTTTTCCAGACATACTATAGGTACATATTGGTAAAGATAGACCAGTATTTTGGAGTGGGAAGAATCACCTAGGAAAATATCAGTCAGCGTCGTACCCTTTTGTCACCGAGGAGTTGCTAGGCACTGAACAGCTCACACGCTCTATTCGGGGTCCCTGGTGTAGACATGGTGTACCAAATACGGTGCTAGGAGAGCGACAGACATTCGCCCTAGTTGTGGTGTAGTACCACCACTTCATGAACTTATGTAGGCAACCCAGTTTGGTCAATGCTCCATCATGTTTGTCCCGCCTCGCCGGCTGCTCACAAACCAACGGTAACGTGGACTTTGGGACTGTGCCACAATCCCATGCTGGGCATGATGCGAGTTTGAAATTAGCGATGTTTCCTTAAGCTGAGGGATGGAGGGGCCCAACATTGCATGTTTGACACAATGTTCGGCCCTGACCCCTTGAAGCCCGGAAAGGATCTGGCCTTTTCCGCAGTTGCTAACCGCAACCCGCCCATCGCCACGGAGTGTATATTAGTACATTGATTGTCCATTGATCTAGTCACTCCTTAAAGCAAAAAGTAACAAGAAAGACGGGACTGGCCGCCTTTCAAAGTTGCCGTGGTGGCAAGAGAAACCACGGCTTGCATTGGCCCGTCAAAAGCCACACATTGTAAGACAGTCTGCAACACCGCGAGGCACACACTTGATTACGGACGAGATGTGTGTTGGTTACTGAAGTTCCTTTCTCCTTTCTCTTCGTATCAGTGGTTGAACGCCTTTCAGCCGCAGTTCGCCCCCATGAGCTGATGCTGGAATATTTGCTTTTAAGCTCAAATCCCTAGATACGATTCGTTCAAGGGTCGCACGGGGACGTCTGCGGTGGTGATTGTGCCATGGCAGTCTGGTTGTGCAGCCTGCCGGCCAATGCAGTGTAATGCGTCAAATATGACATGTCTTCTGTCGTCCAGTGAATAATATATTGTTGGATTGTGTACTGATCACACCACACTGTAGTTGTGCTAGTCCAAGATGAGGCTCCTCTGATCAGACATGTCGTAAGGGAAGATGCAAATATTGTCCTGCAAGGTCAGAGTATTCGTATGTCAACAGGCCATGTGATTTCTCGTTCATACTACATATCATATCTACCCACAAAAGTCTTTTATCAATGGCCCCGTCCCAATGAGGCTTGGTTCCGTGCTATTGGCTGGTGTGCCGACGCTGCAGTTCCGAATGCTGTACGGAGTAGAGTACCACGCTTGTGGAAGCTGGAGACAGCTGTTGACTTCACGTATCATCTGCGGGTCAGCACCGAGCAGCAGTCCATGCATGAAGTTGCGGAATTACCTGGCGTATGAAATAATAATGGCTTCCCGCACATTGGCAAGGTGGTAGCGGGGGTTTTCCAGTACATTGATATATGTTGCTGGGAAAACTACCCGTAGGAGTGTGCTTGAAAGCTGATGATTGGAGCATCTTGTCAACTCAGTCAGTGTTACGACGACCCAAGTCTCGTCTTACTCGCCAAACTCGAGATCCAACGGGGCGTTTCTGGTTTCCATCTAAAATTTCTATCCATGGTATCGTAGATATCATGGCGTGCTCGTTTTCCCCAGGTTGTGCCCTTTCTTCACTTGCTTCGTCTTCACTTGTCTCTTCGTCTGTTATATGGACTTCCTTGTCTACTAGCTCGTCTTGAGAAGATTTGGCGAAGAGGTCTTCAGTATAAGCCCAATAGGGGGTGTCGAATCTTCCATGAACAAAGACAATATCCCTCCCCTCTACCTTGATTTTTTCTAGGCTGGCGTATGGTGTTGGCGTGATAACTTGTAGACACTTTCGTTTCAAGTCTAATCCTCGAACAAGGGCAAGCCCGATTGTTTTGCAATACTGAGGGTCGAGCGTTGCGTCATCGGGATTTGGAATGAATGGCAAGTCCTCAGCCGTTCTAGTGACTACCACTTCCGGAGTCTTCGTGCTGTCTCGACCACCTCTGATTTCGGGAGTTGCCGTAAATTGCCGGAAGGCTTCCGGCCCTTCAATTTCGACTATGGCTAGTATTGACCCGTTGATAGAATCCGCTAGAAGCTCTGGAGTGCACTGGTAGTCATAAGATATAATTCCAAAAAAACCACTATTGCTGCCATGATATGAAACCATGAAGGGTCTTGCGGACGAAATAGCATGGGCGGACCAAGTGAGCCGCAGTGGTCTCAACCGCTTGTTCTCGATATCAACATGAGAATGATAGTACGACATCATTTGCATTGACCGGAAATGAGCAGCAGTTCGGGAGGTAAATTCCGATGGTTGTGACGGAAGCATGCTGAATGAATTCTTGGTCGCGTTCTTCAATACATCCACAACATCGGCAGGGCCATCTTCTGACATGTATATGACTTCGGCAGGACGAATCCTAGTGATCAGCTCCACAAGGAGATCTAAGCCTGTGCCTAGGATCCAACCTGGGGTGTTTACTATAAGGGGGCAAGTACGAAGCGACCTTTGGTATGTGCCATACAGGTCGGTGGCGCATGAGACGAGAAGATCGGGTGCTGAAGCTGGAGTAACAGACGCTAAAGAGTGGCATCTCAGAATGGTGTTCGACGGATCATTAAAGGCAGCGTGAGTAAATGGGACTCCGAAGTTCGGGTTTGAGACGCATACGAGTGATACGGTACCGGGTGGAGCATATTCGGGTTGTCCAGGGTCAAGGTCAAGCACTGCCACTCGTTTGACAGGATTCTCACCATTTGAAGACGATGTCAGAAGGCGGTTTGTGAGTAACCTCGAGAAGGTCGACTTGCCTGTGGATTTTGGTCCACAGACAAAAGTTGTCCGCAGGCTTGTCCCTGAAATCGACAGCAAGGATGCCAATTTCTTGTTCCACTCCGGTGGAGAGACCAATTCTTGAATGACACATCTCCTAGGCGCATCTGAAGATGACCCTATCTAAAAAAATGTCAGTCAAGCCAAATATGTTGCGAGCCATTCGGTACATACTATTTGGAACGTCTGCGCTCCAGTTGTAGTCCCATCGACTGTCTCACTTGGCTCATTCCATATTCTCCGAAATAGAGGTGAGAGACGACCTAGCTTTCTTAAGCTATTCAAACCAGGGTCATTATGCAATTCCAGTCGAGAGTCTTGAATGGTTCGAATCACAGGCACAGCCAGGCAGTGCGGGGCGGAAACCCAATTTATGTTCGCGGCAGCACGTAGTGTTGCTCCTGCTAAAGTGACTTCGCCGCCTACTACTCTGATTCCAAAGCAGCCTAGGATAACAAATCTCTACGAACCTTTAGCGGTTGCATCTCGTAAATCTGTGGCACAAAAACATACCTCACCCTCATCCAATGTAAGCTCCAGGACCCCCCCCGCTTTTGTTCGACAATTGCTTTTGGTTAAAAGAAAAGAGGAATAATTGATGGTCTGGGATAAGGTAGCGGAGTAAGAAGATGTTACGTCTTCTTGGATTCGATTATCTGGTAATCGTCTTAAAAATTGTCAGAAGGAGGTCGTCAAAACGAGGCAGTTTTTGCTCAGCTTACTCGGCTGCCTCTGGATCATCCGCTGCCACGGGTCGACAGCCGTCATTTCGGAGTGCAACACTCTGTTTAGACCTCTTCTTGGGAGGAAGAGTAGCCTTTCTATCAGGAATAGGAGCCTGGAGAGCGCTGAAGGAGTTTGTACTTGGTGCCAACGGCTCTGCCAGGTTTGCAGGCTCAGTGGCTTGGCTTTGGGCCACAGATGCAGCTTGCCGTCGACGAGCAGCAACTGCACTAACGGCGCTGACCGGAGCTAGAAGAAAAGAAAGTGTTAGCTTAGCTATCCCATTCCACAACTGGATTTTATTTTACTACAAGATTAATGAAAGGAAGAGGGTAGAGGCGTGTGGTTCATACACTGAGGAGGGCCTTGGCCATCCAGCTTGCGACGCTTACTAGACGACATGCTTAAGTCGTGCAATTCAAGCGCAGGCTTTTGGTAAGCCTAATCGCTGTACTGTCAGATATCAAAGGAAATAAATCTCCTTTCTTGCTCCGAGGTAAGGATTCGACAAGACATTCAAGCGAGGAGCGACTAGAAAGAAGGAGGACCAGCGACGGAGAAGGTGAGGTTTCTTATCGATAAGCACAATTGGTGCAGGCTTGGGAGTTTTTCCCTGCCACTCGGCTTTATTAAAGACCCTGCGCGCGGCGCGAATGTGGGGCCTCGCGCAGAGCCGTCGCCAAAATTTCACAGCTTCCGCCCGTCTTCAACCTCCCACTTCTTCAACTCAACCACCTTGGGATACCAGCCAATTGTACTCTCGCAACGGCACATTGAGTGCGTACTGCTCGTCCACAATGGCACCCAAGGAACCTTTCAAAGTTCACTCTTTGAGCAAGCACATTGAGGATACGAAGAAGGGCCTCAGTGCTGAAGCTCAGTACAACAAACGGCCCATCGGCAAGTCGAAAGCTTCGTTCAAGAGGGAACCCGGCACTATTGACAAGGCCATTTTCGGCAACGAGTCTGAAGACGACGATAGCGGCAGCAGCAGCAGTGGGAGTAGTGATGAAGACGGCTCCGACTTTTTGCGGAAGCTTCAAGCTTCAAAAACATCTACAAATGCAACTCCCAAGAAGCGCGTCAAGAGAGAGGAGATTGCCGATAGCGACGATGAGCGCCGCTCAACCGCCAAGAATGTCACGTCGGTCAAATCAAAGCAACTGGTGCAATCCGGTGCGCCTTCATCGGATGACTCGAGCAGTGAATCCGAGTCCGAATCAGGATATGGGGCTAAGCTGAAGTCAACCAAAGGTGAACAGAAAGTGAGAGCAAACGGAGCGCCATTGAAAACTGTGGCTCCGTCCAGCTCCGGCTCCAGCTCTGATTCTGATTCGCAAGAGGAAGAAGGAGACGAAAGCAGTAGTGATGAAAAACCACCTAAGGAGGCAACTGCGGCAAAAGTCAAAGAGTCGACCTCATCAGAACAAGAGTCCAGCGATAATGCCAGTGACGAAGAAAGTGACGAAGAAAGTGACGACGAAAGTGAGCCAGCGGCTTCTGCAAAACCCAAGCCAGCGATCACGTCGACCAATGGCACTTCCACAGCCACCACTTCGGAGACAAGCTCCAGCGATGAGGGTACTGATGACGAGGATAAGACGGCTGCCCAAGCAAAACCAGTCGCTACGGGGAAGTCAGTTCCCGATGAGTCATCAGATGATGCATCCGAAGAATCGAGCGAAGAAGAAGACGCAGACGTGTCAATGCACATTGCTGATCGTCAGCATGATCGTCGGGCCACTGTCCCAGACTTTATCGCCCCAGACTTTGTTCTTCGCAAAAGTGATGGTGGGACCAACGGACAAGACGTTGCTCGCATTTGCAGCCAAGCCAATCTGCAAGGGAAACAAGTCTGGTACTTTACGGTGCCAGCTAACGTACCCATCTCGGTTGTACAGAATATGGAGATCCCTATGAACCAATCTCAAAGCGGCGACAGCATCTTCTCGCACAATGGCGAAGATTATGGCATTTCTGTGGACAGTATGACTCCAAAGAGCTCGATTCAAATTCTAATACCCTCTTCTGACGGAACGCGATATCGATCCGGTAAGACTTGCCTAGCATACCCTTGTCCTATCTCAAATTGAATAACAGCATGACTGACCGAGATCTCTATTCAGCCTCCCGACCAATTGACCAAGTAATGCAAGTCAAGAAAATCACACAACTTGGCCAAGGCTTAGGGGCTACTTCTTCTGTCGGACCTACTCCGAAGCCACCGGCTCGACAACAGCCCGAGGGCCTCAAAGCCAGATATCAACCATATGGAGTCACTAGTCCCATGGGTCAAATTGGTGTAGATGTATCCTTCCGGGTTGAAAATGATACAGAGATGGCCGATACTCCTGCTCCTGCTCCTGCTATCCCCTCTAGCAGCCCACAGAGCAAGTCGGACAAGAAGGAAAAGAAAAGGAAGGAGAAGGAAAACGGCGAGTCTAAGACGCCAAGAAAGGGCAAAAGAAAGCACATTTCTTCTGAAGATGATGCGGTCGCTGCTACAGAACAACTTATGGAGGAGAACCTGTCCGCAGAGACCAAAGCAAAGAAGCAAAAGACTGAGCGCGTTGGAAGTCCAGATCTCGGATCCGATGCGCCGCCATCGTCTGTCTCCAAGAAACAGACGCTCCTTGTCCCCCCGGCCATTCCTGGATCAACGCCCTCGTCGAAGTCCAAGTCCAACAAATCTAAGCCCGAGACTCCAGCACCAAAACCTCGCCAGACGGCAGTTCCTGTCCCTCAAGTGCCCGGATCATCTCAACTAAAGGTTTCCCCTGTCCCCCTTCCTCAACCTGGCGTAGCTTCCACGCCTCTTGCAGAAAGGGACAACAAGAAGTCCAAGAAGAAGAAGACAAAGACTCCTGATGCCACGGCAAAAACTCAGCAGAGTCCTCCTCCAAGTGCACAGGCAGCAGGCAAAAACAGCAAGATAACGGTGACTCCTGTACCGATGCCAAAGCTAAAGACCACAGGCTAGGCACCTCGATCCAGCTCTGGACAACATTTTCGCTGGCTAACGAAGACTGGAAATCTATGATCAAGAGCCAATCTCGGCTAACGAGTACTGGTTCTGGAAAGAAGGCGATATTCCGCATGGATCTTTTTTTTTTTTTTGTTCCCTCGGTCAGGAGAACCGACGAGAGTTGCTATCCAACGATATCAAGGATAGGTTAGCTATTCTGCACAGCTACGGTGCTCGGCGTTTTAAGGATATGGACTACGTTTGGCAATTCTTTGGTTGCGATTTTGATTTTGATTTTAATTTTGATTTTTTTTTTTTTTTTTTTTTTTTTTTTTTTTTTTGCCCTTGGCTATTGGACCAGAAGAGCAGTATTTGTGCTCGGAGATGGATGAAGGGGATGGATATTGTCGAAACGGCTGCATAAAAGCTTAGTGGTAGGACAGGACATAGGATTGAGGTAGTGAAATCAAGCAGGTAACACCCTTAAGTTCAAGTTGTCCATGGTTCTCGATTCGTGATTGCTATTGGATATTGTAGTTGGCTCCTCAAGAACACACCTAGTACTGAAGTAGGTATGCATGTGATGGAACCAACGTCCTCAAACAGCAGCTCTGCGCGTTTCAACACTCACCTCTTTATTGACCCGAAACATACACGCGAGACATGCCTTTCAACAAGAGTCAACGGAAAGCAGGACCATAGTACCATGGAGAACACTCTAGCCATCACACATTCGCCTGGCTTTTGAAAAGAGTGCTAGTAGCAGCTACAAAAACATGAACCCTGCAACACATCATGCCTCCAGAAAAGAAGCCCTTGCTCTGTCCGAGCTTGCCAAACAAAAACAGCGCAAAAAAGCGAACACAAACACCCTACAAATCCCCAAATGGAAACATTGCAGGAGCCGGGCACGCTCCGTAATCTTAAAAAAAAAAATAATGTTGAAAACGCGCAGCTTTTTTACTCGGCTTGGCCCCCGAGCAAGGGCAACCACTCGACTGCCTGTGCAACCCAACGGTCTTTAAACGAGCGTGAAAACTTGGCCCCCGGCGTCCACCCCCAAAGCCAATGTCACACGAAACGAAATTCTTCCCACAGTGCCCTGGGCGGCGCCGGGGGGCAGCGGAAAAGAAAATCAGCCATGCATCCCGACGAAACACCAATGCCACATGTGGCGCTCTGTGCCTTGCATCTCGGAGCAAGGGCGGCGAGGGGGAGTCAACCAGACCGGCAGCTGGTCATGGCCGCCGAGCATCACGTCTTGTTGCTGGGCAGGGCAGATTGCCAGCGTCCGTGCCCTGGGCCTTGGAATACCTGACAGCGTGACAAAAAGGAAAGCCACAAAAAAACAATATATATTTTAGAAATAAATCAATAAATACCCAAGTAAATTGCGCAGCTTGCCGTGAGGAGATGCAGTCGTGAGACCGGCACACAGAATGGGCAGTGCTGGGCTGATTCGGGTTGCTCACGCAGGGCTTGGCATGCGGAAACTTGGTTTTTTGATTCCGCGAGCCAAAACATCTAAAGTGATGTGGGAACAATCACATCTTATGAATAATGGTGCGTACTCCGTACAATACATCAAAGGTGCATGTACTCCTCCGTATTTATTATGTGCGACTCCAAAGAAGAAAAGACGTCGGGCTTCATCTCCACATGATTAAAGGAGAGGCCGCCCAAACATCATTGCCGGAGGTGTCAACCCTGCTCACCGAGAAACAGAGTCGGAAATAATGATTCAGCAGGGGCACTATATTTGGGTGCTCACGGTCGTGGACGGGTAATTACAGAAGGGTTACGGAGTACGGAGTACGGGTTAATACTATGCATGTTTGCCAGTCCAGAATGGTCGATCTGCCAGTGTCTTGTTTGATCCAATATTGGTTCGCTGAGGTAGCATTGCGGACCGGGGGGTTGCTAGCGAGAAAGAACCAACGAGAATTTCATGTCGGTGACTCTTTTTTACATCCTCTTCACCTTGGTCCGGTACTACCGGCACTTTCATTCCTCGCCGCCTGGGCTCAATGGACGGGCGCGAACCAAGAAAATTATGGTATGCAAAGAGGGCTGGGTCCATCTTCGCGGTCAAGATGCCTACTAAGTACTCCGTAGGATCGGTGATTTGTGTGTGCTACGAGTGGATTTGTGCAAATACCATGTCCAGTTCTTTGTGTGGCTTCTCCATACAATAGGTACTCCATGCCTCGTACATCAATATTTATTTATTCGTGATTTATTAAATTTAGCATACTCTTGGCCCGCCCTAGACCCAAGATCTGTCTGTCGCCCTATTTTTCACAAGTACGCCATGGAGAGCCTCCAGGTGCTAGTTTTTTTTTTTTTTAAAAGCATGCGACCATGCAGCCGCGGCTCATGGCACCACCAGAGCAACGATTGATTCTTTGCCTCTTCCAGACTAAAATTGTCAATTCTCATCCCCTTTTTCTAACAATGACCCAAAACAGGCATTGGACATCACACGGCTGAACAAGCACACCAAGTACTTGTTGGTGGGTAATAATGCCGTGTAGCTGACGAAGGGATGGAGTCGTGAGAAATTGCTTCTCTACCCGACTCGCCTGGGCTTACGTGATGGAACCAACAGCTAGCCCATTTTGAGAGCGACGCCAAGACTCAATGTACGTAACTCCGTAGTACTTACAATTAGAACGTGTGGCAGACGGTGGATTGTTGTTATGCCAGTTGCGGTGCTCTCCATATGTTTTATTGCACCGAGTATCAATATTAATACGTGTGTTGATCTACGATCGACGACGCCTGTCAAACTGTTTCGTGCCGAAACGACATCTCATCCCACTCCATGTAACAAGCTTGGGCCACGGCCGTTGGATTGCGAGGCGATTCCCCCATCATGCGGCCTTCTACTGCAGCAGGCGCTATCAAGTGTCCTCGGCGCATTCTTCCACAGCACAATCATATGACCCTCCGGCAAGAGAGCCGTTCGCTTTTGCAGGCCGATGTTTCTGTGTCTCTCTCATCTTGCATATGTACATACGGCTGGGCGGGGTATCGTTTCAAGTTTCTTTGGTGTACTGTTTGTGTGTCGCGGTGGCGGCGGTTGGCTACAAAGACTTGACGACATGTACGGAGTATCAGTACGGCCAACACCAATGAGCTGGCTGCTCAAGCGTCTACGAAGAGCTTTTCGAGGTCGGGTGCACTCCCTTGAACGCCAAGGCAAAAAGGTGGCTGGTGGTGCGAGCCCGCGAATTCCTCATGCGTCTGATGCTCAGCATGGCCTCCACGTCTCGAAACTCCAAAGAGACCAGCCAGTGGCATGCATACCTTCGAGTGAAGGTTGTGGCCTGGTCCTGAGCTTGCATGTCGTCATCCGTTTTGCCAGCACAAACCCTCTAGGTGCGCGTCTTGAGAATCTACTCGCGCTACCGGAAGCCACGATTGGTCTCCGTCCTGCCGTCGTACCATGAAGAATCGCCTTGCAACAGACATGACGTGCGCATACCCGAGTGGTTCTAACGCGCTGGTCCCCGCCTCCAAGACCCCTTTTTTGCATTTTTGTCGTCGTCGCGCGTTGCTGGTACTCCTGATGCTAGTCTCTTGCGGCTGCTATTGGTCTTCAAACGCCTCTGGACCATGCTTCTGGTCCCACGTTCGTTGGATTTGCTCGATAAACAAGGGACTTTTTAGGAGATTGGCCCTGGGAATTAATTAAGCCCGTCTTTCAGCTTGCTCAAAACATTGCTTGTCTGGAGGCCGTCCCGCGACCGCGCGCCGCCCAGACCACGAAAACACTCCTGTCATCAATCATGGGGAAATGACACTCGCAGGGGTCGTCATGCTACACACGCCACAGTCTCGTGCTCTGTAGCCCAATTGACATGACTGGCTTGACTATTTCGAATTGGCTCAGCGCTGTCATTGTCGTAGTAACCCAACCAGGGAGTGTGATGGCGATGCCCGGTGCTACTGAGCTGCGCGATGAAATGAGATCCGACCATACATCTCGTCATCCTTATGAACCAGGCCTCCAGGCGTGCTGACAATGTTGTATTATGAGATTTGAGCTTTGGATACCGATGCCGAGCCAGTGGATCTAGAATTGTTTCCGACAACAGGGTCCAAACCTGGTAGGCTGCTTTGATGGTACTACTTACTAGTTACTAGCTAATGGTAGTTGATGCCAGACCATTTCATCAATCTGATTGCTGCTCCGGCTCTGCCGCCCGGGAGGCAGAAGGGGGTTACTGGTTGAAGCTCGACACACGGCAGCTCCAACTGTCCAATGGAAATCGTGACTGCTCGCCTCGTGGCTGTCTCCTATCGAGGCTTTTGCCAAGAATCGATTTGTTGCACAGCATCATCTCCGCACGGAGTACTCCGTAGTCCGTATCATATCCGGAGTTTATGATGGTCGGATAGCTCGGGATGGGCCACTAGATTTTTGTGCGGTACGTGGTTCGCATTCCTCGGTTCGCACCAGATCTAGACTGTCTCACACCGCAACTGGCCTGCCACCAAATTGGCGATTCACTCTTCTTTTACGGAGCACGGAGTAGTCGAACGTCATCTAGTCCCAGGCGCAGAGAAGAAGCGCTCGGCATATTCAGAACATGTCTGTCTCAATATAATGTCATTTGAGTTGTTCCACCACACCCTTGCTGCTACTGTATTAGTAGTCGCATTCTGCCTCGCATTTCCCCTCTCTTCAATGGCACGCTGGAGACTTCTTGTGGCATGCGGGATCGATGCAGCGCCGTGCAGATGCAGCTGGACAATACTGGTTGGCCAACTTGGATTGGAGACGAGAAAGTCTCCCAGTATCGATCACGTCTTGTACGGCTTACCGCCAGTTAACTTCCAAATGCTGCCATTTAGCAGTCACAAGGTAGGTGGTCCAATCCACAATGTGTGCCTGACTACAGCCCTCGCGCACGCATCCGTTATGACGTGCCGGCATTTGCCAACCTCTGTTGCCGACCGTCAGGGTGGATGTCCGGTCTGCTCCTAGCATGAAGAATCCGGTGTTGTAGGGCCGGCCGAGAGGGCATTTGAGGGCCTGGTGGCGGAGGGGTGTCATCGATCTTCCCTACAAGATTGCTCGATATTGTGACGGCCTGCGTCTCACCACACGACTCGGCTAACATGCTGGTATGAATAAAATAATACACTGCGCTTGACTTTCGTCTTGCTGGTGACAGCGTGGAGCAAAAAGCACTTGGGCATGGTCCGGCATCCGACCAGACATGACGTTGCTGGCCGCGTAAAGGCCCAGGGCTGAGCCTAAGAGCAGCGTAAGCGCATTGCTCCGTAATGCACACCAAGCGCAGCGAGGGAGCGCTAGTGAGCGTTTGGTTTCCGCTGTTTTTGGCGGCCGAGTATGGAGGAGTAAAAGTGAAGCTGCGAGCGTCATGACGACACTGCAGACAAACAGGAGACCATCACGATGTTACGCAGTGCCGCAGACGTGGATCATAGGTACCTACCAGGTAGGTATATACTGGTGAGCCGCATCGCACTTTCCGTTTCGCCGTACGGAGTATCCGGCACTGGCGAGGACGCCGCTGCTCCGCCGGGGTTGGATATTGGCGTGATGCATCGAATCTGTTAGATGGCCAGCGACAATCCGATTGTCCAGGACGCTTCGGTCGCGTGCCTGCTGTACATGTGCTGGTGGTTCCATCTTGACACGGGCAGCCGTACATTGCGAGAACCCCGAGCTGCTCGACTAGATCAAGTGGCTTTGGGTGTCTGCACGTGTCGGCCTCGCTTCCACCGACTTCTCGTCTTCTAGCCAACCACACAAGGGACGGCAGGGGCATCTGGGCCTTGAGTCTGCAGCTCCAAATGTTCAACTTGAGCTACGTACCAGACGTGTGTCCAGTGTTTGATCTGAACCAGCTGCAGCCAATCCAAGCCCCTGTCGAGGGCCTAGGGCTTGTGGCACCCGGCTCAAGCCACTGCAATTTCCAGCCACAAGCCTGTTGCTGGCCGCTGGTCCTACAAATTGGCTGTTCCACCAGACACTTTAGCCGCCCTCGATGAGGCCTAGCGCATGGATTCTTCAATTTTTTTTTTTGCCCTTAGTCCCTAACCCCCGGGCCCCCCCCCCGGCCTGGAGCGCTCCCGCCAATTTCCCAGCGCCGCCAAGATGGAAAGTGTACTTGTGTCCAATGTAACGAGTACTAATTCCGCAGCTTCCGGCGGGCATGGGTGGTGGTTCATCCCTCCGTTCAAGCTGCAGTTTGGGAGCTCACCGACATCTCAGTGCATCCGGACCTCTAACACAATCTCCACAGCCGCCTGAAGCCCGCCAAAGCGCCCAAAAGCCCCCTGAATCATGCTGCACCTCTCGGTGACGTTCACAACCACGCTCACCGCTGACAACACTGAACTCTACAAGTCATCACTTCATCTGTTCGTGATAGCGCTTCGCCGGCCTCACGCCAAGGTGCAGCTAAAACCAAATCTTAATTGGCAGTAAACGTGCCCGGGTAGCGTAGCGTAGCGTCCGTCGCCCTCGCGGCAAAGCGCAATGCGCAGGTGTGCACTCTGGTCAATCTCAGACAAGGCATGATGCAGTTTTGCAGGCTTTGTGCTCTTTCTTGTCTTCCTCCAATGTTCAATCAAAGTGCTCGCCCCGGCGCCAAGAAGGTCAACTGGTTCGTCCTCCGCCGCACGGAGAGGCACCAAAACCCCGTTCGGCCATGGTTTGCCATGCTCCCATCTCCATGACCCTTTGCCCATCTTGTTAGCCTGTCGCCCTGCCGGCCAAGCCCAAGCCTCCATGTCCCACGCCCCCAGGCCGCTTCGCCCGTCCTGATCTTGACTTGGCCCGCCTGCTCCGTAGCGCAACACTGACTTAGTGTAGCCTTGCTTGTCTCCCATTCCTCTTTCCTGTGGCCCGGCCCTCTTTAGTACCTCGTCCGCCTCTTTTGCTTCCTCTCTCACCTACGTTGCTCCTCTCCTACTCCATACTCGTCTTCCTCTGACTTTCTTTCCACCCGCCACGACTTTCCTTCTTCCTTTTTTTCCTTTCCTTCTTCGCTCACACGTGCCTCGAGTCGCCAACCGTCCCGTACTCCTCCGCGACGCCGATCATCCTCATCATCGTGGCACGTGCCGAGAAACCGCACCGTCTCTGTCGCCTGACGTCTACTGGCTATTCGAGACCCTTCGGAAGACCCGGTTTCCGCTCAGCTTTGGATTATGAGATAGAATTTGGGTATCTTTTTTACTTCAGATATTTGTCACCGCCCTCGACGGGACCCTGACGCCCTCGAAACGCACTCCCCGTCTTGTTGTGCGCCAGATCTCAGTCGCCTCTCGCGTTGAGAACGTCTCGTCGAGCCCGAACGACCTTTTCCCTCTCCCCTTAACCCCCCCGGCGAACCGCAATCGTGGCTTCAGCTCCGTTGATATTCCTATCATGAAGGATCTTCCCGGCTCCGTTCCGGGAAAGCCGGTTCTGCCGTCGCTATGGACTGAGAACTTGACTATCGCATTTTTGAACCGCCTCCCCAACCGCTACCATGTTGGCCGACGACGCGCCCGATCCAAATCCAAGATAATACACCCCGGCGCAGAAGACATCACTGCCTTGCGAACATCTTTCAACTTCTGGGATGGTTTGCGTGATCTTCAAAGGCACAGATGGAGAGCATCAGACCTGCAATACGTCTTCCTAATCGGATTGACGCTCTTTTCCCTTTGGATTGCTCCTCCTGCCCCCGCCCTCAAATTTTTCGCCTTGGTAGCTGTATCTTGGATTTTTCTCATGCCCGCCACCCGACAGTTCTTTTTGCCAGCTGTGACGATATGGGTTTGGCTTGTCTATTTTTTCTGCAGTCGGTATGTAATTTTCCGCGTCTTTCCACGTCCCACCTTCCTTCTCCCCTCGTTTGAGAGAAGTTCATTGTTCATCTGCGGGCTTTGTAATCGAACTCGGCAATGCTAACCAGAACGTTTCATAGCTTTATCCCTTACGATTACAGGCCCCATATTTGGGTTCGAGTGCTGCCGGCCCTCGAAAATGTCTTGTACGGCGCCAATTTGTCCAATATCCTCTCCGCTCACAAGCACGCTATCCTTGACATTCTAGCCTGGCTCCCCTATGGTATTATTCACTTCGGGGCTCCTGCGGTGTGCTCCCTCCTCATGTTCATCTTTGCCGCTCCTGGGACAACTCCCGTGTTTGCGCGAACCTTTGGCTGGATGAGCATACTTGGCGTCACTATCCAACTGATGTTCCCGTGCACACCTCCTTGGTACGAGAATGAACATGGCCTAGTCCCAGCCATGTATGGTATGGAGGGTTCCCCCGCGGGTCTTGCTCGCGTCGACAAAATATTCAATATCGACCTCTATACGACCAACTTCACCAACGCCCCTCTTCCGTTTGGTGCGTTTCCGTCATTGCATGGAGGATACGCTGTGCTGGAGGCTCTTTTCATGAGCCATTGCTTTCCTCAGTTCCGAATGTTCTTCATTGGCTATGTCGGGTGGATCTGGTGGTCGACCATGTACCTCAGCCACCATTATGCCATCGATCTTGTCGGCGGTGGCCTCATTGCCGTAGGATTCTTCTACTCTGTTCGAGCGCGATATCTGCCTCAGCGCCAGGCCGACAAGATCACACGGTGGGAGTACGAATTTGTCGAAATTGGAGACCGCCACCGGCTTGCAGATGAAGAGTACGGACACGAATATTTCGGTCTCGGATTGCTAGAACAACGTCGAGAAAACTCAAGCGATGGCTGGACGCTGGGAAGCAGCTCCAGCAGCGGCACGCTGAGTCCAACTATCTCTGAGGACACAGTCCCAGGGATGATGGTGATGGACATATCGAGTAACGGCCAAATATGGGACGGTAATGCGCCGCCTCGAGATGTCGAATTAAGCGAAGTCGTCGTCGTTCGACAACAGAATTAGGAATGAAACGCAACGAAAATCGGCACAAAACTTTCACCCGCGTATAATAACACGCTCCGACGACTCGACACTATTAGCTCATCATCTTACTCGCCTCCTTTCATCGCGGGGCCACTTTTTAACGACAATTGCTTATGATTCTCGGCATACTGCCAAATCAACTTCCACATGATTAATCTTCGAACCCACCTTTTTTTTTTTCAAACATCTTTGGCATTCATCGGCACAGCGAATTGGCGCAACGTGGTGTTTTACCTTTTTTAATTTGGACTCATGGCACTTCCTAGCAAACGTGGCGGCCCTCTGACTAATTTCGTCAGTTGGCTTATAATGATGCTGAAAGGGGACGAATAGCCACGGGGAGTGAACTTGGTCCAACGTACTGCATATAATAGCCACGAAAACGGCTTGCAATGATAAAGTACGTAATGTATACATACCAAGTAATTCGTGCATATATGGGTCAATAGGGAAGGGTTAACATGCACCGATACGCTCGCTAGTGAGCCTGGCAGTGGACGGGAAAGGCGCTCATGATTTGGACATATTGGACAGGCGGTTACCTGTGATTGCCCGCGAGGGCAGGCAGAAGTTTTAGGACTTGTGTGGCTTGTGGTGATGAACCCCAAGGGAAGGGGGGGGACCCGGTCGTCTTGAAGGGATGATCGGAGAGGAAAGGAGAAAATACCAAAGATGCCACTCGCTAGAAACTAGAATTAGAAAGGAATGAATCCTTGAACAAACTGTAAAAATATCACCACATTTGAGCATTTAGCCGTGACGAAACTTGGAGGGTATGGGAGAGGTGTATACGGCCGCGAACAAGTCCAGTGGATAGCTGGGCCGAGTCTCTTCACTCCAGAAATGGTCCGACTTAATCGCCTCCTTGCAAAAACATGAAAGGTCCCCATCAATTATCCGGACTACCTGGCCAATGTCTTTTTCATTACGTCACAAACCACGGGCTTTGTCAAGTAGAGGTCATTGTTGGCTCGAAATTCAAACTCGGATATAATTTTGCATCTGCACCGCCCTTCATAGATCATTACTCAATTCGTAAGCATCCTACAGTTCATTCCACCCGCTCGTCATCTAAACAAGACTCTATAAGAGAAACAAAACATTTCGACAAAAGAAAACGCCATGAGCCTACAGGACAAATCGGGCTTCCAGAGCGCTTAATGTCCAACTCATATCTCCTTCGCTTATGCATGTCGACTGTGCAAGGTGAAAAAGAAAGGAAGGAGGTTAATGTGATTCAAGAGAAGAAGAGTTCATGTCGAGGTTGTCGTGGCGTCAAATTTACCTGTTTGATGTAGGGGCGCTCCAGAGACCTTTGCTTGTTTGTATGACCTTGTTCGCTTGATTACCTGGTTGTAGGGAGGCGGGGACACTGCTGAGGGCTGGTACGGCAGTGGCATTGCCCATGGCGACGTCTGCGTCGTGCTGTGTGCCGTAGCCCGAGTCCTCTTTGCCGAGCGAGATGCCGCTGTCGTCCTTGCGGGTTCCGTTCCCGTCGCAGCGCGGTGCTGCGCCGCGGCCGGGTTCTTTTGAGCGAGCGCCGTCCATGAGGTGCTGGGCCTCGCGGAGCTTGTTGATGGCGCGAACAGTATCGATGGCTGCGTGGAGGGTACGGCGGGCGTTGAAGTTCTTCTTGATGGTGGGGAGGAGGTTCTCGCCTGCTCCATCGGTGGGCTCTTCGGCGGCAACGAAGGCGTGCTGGAGGGCCTCGTGAGCGGTGATGCGTTTGGTGTGGTCGATGGTCAGGCATCGACGGATGAAGTCCTTGGCATTGCTGGAGACGCCGCGCCAGTATTCTATAGGCGTGAAGCTGTAGTCTGCGTTTAAAATTGCCTGCATTTCTTCAAAGTCGGAGTCGCGGTCGAATGGGGTGTAGCCGCAGAGGAGGAAGTAGGTGATGACTCCCAAAGCCCAAAGGTCAACGGGCTTGCCATGGCCCGTTTTTTTGAAGATTTCCGGAGCCATGTACCCTGGTGTGCCGCAAGTGGTTGTGAGAACGTGAAACTGTTCTTCGTCCATGATACGTGAGAGGCCAAAATCCGCAATAAGCAGGTCCGCGTTGTCCTCTGGCGTTCGGAACAGAAGATTCTCGGGCTTGAGGTCGCGGTGGACTATACCGTGGTCGTGCAAGTAGGCTACAGCAGATAGGGTTGCGCGGATAAGGTCGGCGGCGTCGGATTCGTAGTATGATCCCTTGCGACAAATTCGGTCAAAGAGCTCACCACCAAGAGCCAAGTCGGTGACAAGGTAGAGGTTATTCATCGTCTCAAAGTAATCGACAAGAGTCAGAATGTTTTGGTGGCCCATAGATACCTTCTTGAGGACGGCGATTTCGTTGCGGACCTAGACAACATGGCCAAGACGTTATCAGCAAGCAATCTCCAGAGTGTATTGTTCGAACCGGTGACGATGCGACATGTCAAATCAAGAGTCGGGAAGTTTTCACGAACCATGTGCTCACGACCTGCCATAAGCCGCTTGTTGATAACTTTGGCGGCATAGTATCGACCGGTATCAATATGAACACATTCCTTCACGACAGAGTACGAGCCAGCTCCCAGCGTCTTTCCGACCTTGTATCTACAAGGCTGGATCTGAGGCTGCTGTTTCTGCTGTTGACTGTCCATCTTTCCTCTACCGGCGTGTTCGCAAAGAAGGGCCAGAAAAAAAGCGACAGGACGTCACTGCGAAATGTTTGCCTCGCGAGGCGTGGGCAGGGCCGTTCGGGGTTCTATGTAATGGTTTGCGAATGCGGCCTTACGAGTGGCAGCACCGAACAAAGACGCAATATATCTCTTCGTCCTCAGGTCACGAGCGACGTATCGAGGTATTGGTATTTTGGTCCGTATGGAGGCTGCAACGCTCCCTGTCGATTTTGTGTTCGGCCTATGGGTGTATCTCTGCGAACTTTAGCGAGGCTCAGCTCGTACAATTTATCTCGCGGCGAGATTATGCGGAGGTGAGACTCCTTGGTCAACTGGATGAGGTGGGGTCTCACGCAGAGGCGTGGATGGGGACTGGAACCTGGAGCTTGGCTGGGGTTATTGTTTCACCACAGCGGACGGCGTTAACGATTGAGCCGCCTTGCAGCTCGAATGTGGTGGATCGACTGACTGCCGATTGCGCACCACCCCTCGTTTGCCAGCTAATAAACAGACACCAATTGGAACTCGGAATGGCGTCGTTACGCTTCAGGTGGTCTGGCACTGAACGTTTATCCTTCCAAACCAGCGGACCCTCACTTTTGTAAGGCGGTCTCGCTGTCGGCGTCTAGATGTCGATGTAGATCTAGTGCACTAGACAGTGTGTCTTGATAGAAAATCAACTGCAGCTGTCACGGAAAGCTATCATGGACGGTTTCCAACGAGATTCCGGGCTTTTCACTTGTAGACTGGCGTAACTCTTTGATTCTACCTGACGGGTTTACTTTGTTTCATCTTCAAACCGGCTCAATTGCATTGACAATATGTCGCGGGACAGTGGTGACATTTGCGGCGCGGACTCTATAAACCTGCACCGCCATTAATTGTCAACTTTGCGTGGTTGATTTATCATAGCAATGTTTTCGCACAACACCGGATTATATCAACCGTAACTTAGAGCGTGTCAGGGAGGCTTGGTGAATGTAGATATCTATGCCGGCTCCCCCAAGGAGATGTCAGCCTTGCGGCCCCTTTCGTGACTGTTTCTTTGCACTAGCAAATTTTTTCTGTTTTATGCGAGCTTCGTGGAATCGTTTTTTTCTACGCCCAAGTTAGCGAGGGCGAAATGGCATTGTACTGCGTCTGAAAGACCCTCACATGACTTCATATTTCTTCTTCTTCTCGTCACTTGTCTCAGCTGGTGTTATCTCTTTGTAGATACGGATTACTTCTTCAAAGAGTTTATTTCGATTCTCGTCTGCATTCGCAGTTCTTGATCGATGAGTTTGGTCTTGAAATGTAAGACTATCGTTACTCGCCACATAGTACTTGGAGTATCGTACAACAGCGTGCAGATTCCTGGGCAGAGTGGACAGGAGATCCCGCACTGAATACACAGTGGTGGCCTTGGTTTCTGTCCTATGCACAATCAGTCGATCACTCCATGGCGTATGCTATCAAAAACGGAGTCTCTCCTCACTTGTTCACATGCTGGCCGCCTGGGCCGCTGGATCGCGCGTAGGTGGTGCTGCCTTTGGGTAGCTGCGATGCATCAAAAGATTGAAACCAAGTCCTTGCTTCGGCCAAGGATTCTTGATCGAGGTTTGCATCAAAAGCGCCATATCTTTTGGGTCTCTGTAACAGCAAGGGCTGCAGTGTCCTCTGCAAAGGTCTTGTGATAACGACAGCTCGTCGTGACAGCTTGTAGCTGATCATAGTGATAAGCAAGCCGGCCTTGGGAATTGCCGCCAAATGTCGTGTGGCATCAAAATGCACAACCAGTCCCGTATCTCCGGGATTTATTAGTTTTGAGATTGGATAGCCAAGTCTCTTTGATTTGGCATTGGCTGCACTTGGCCAATTGTCTAAAGTAGCTGCCGGAAACCTCGAGCTAATGAGTCGGGTGTGAAATCCATGTCCTAAACTTGACTAGCGGCACCTACCCAGGTTTATCCGACGCTGACACACAGAAGGCGCACCATTCATCCCGAGTCTGCTTACAGCCCCCCAAGGCGCCACTTCCCAACTCGAACTTCGCCCAGCCATTTTTTGCCTCCTTCACATCATTACCACGCGAGCCATTCTCAGCAGTTCGCGCCATTTCACCGAGCCAGTACTGAGGAAGTCGGTTATTCTACCGAGAAAGAAACACATTCTTCTGTTACCGACATCAACTCGTTCAAAGCGCGCTGCTCGTTACTCGTCCGTTGCCCTGCAGCAGCCTGCAAATCCTTGGCGCAGTGTTGTCACAGCTATTAATCGTCAACCCCAAAGCATCGATGGATTCAATGCAAGTCTGCTGATACTTTATCAACCACACCAAACCCTTCGCCCGCATTGCAAAACCTTATCCTTCCAGCTCAGCGCTCAGCGTCGCTTAAGCATCGTGCTCATACGGTGCAAGAGGCTCCAGCTTTGCTTTCCATTTCCCTAAGCTTGGGCCGAATATCTTCCGCTTTCATGAAAGAGCCTGAAGCCGAACTTCAGGCCAGTGCCAACTTGTCCCCCGTGTCACCATCGCCTGTCCACACCGCGGCGCCGCTTGTTGTTCCAGCACTTCAAGACACTGTCGATAACATTGACGCCATGGTTGCTGCTGCTACCACTGGTGCCCCTGAGGCCCTTGTCGACAAGCCCGTTGTCGATGCCGCCCTCGCTGATGCCACTGACAACGACGATGTTGTAGATGACGACAGTTTTAACGACCCATATGGCGAGGATACTGAGCCTGCCCAGCCTGCGCAGGCCCAGCCTCCGCCAGAGCCCTCAGAAGCCAACGACGATTACGCCAAGACATTTGACTCGCCCATCGAACCAAACGAAGGAGGTGAACAGGACATTGATCAACTTGTGTCGTCAAGTCTGCAGGAATCCAATCCAGTTCCCATTCCATCCGAGCAGTTGAACGTCAGTCGATCTTCAGAAGTTAGCCCTGCTACCGTCCATGACCCATCTGCAACGTCTACGCCTCCTGTTTCAAACAGCCATCAAAATGCCCAGCATGAATCTTCAGCCAACCTTCCTGTCCCAGCACCATCAGACCATAAAGAGGATGGCCAGCAAGACCAGAACCAAGACAAAGACCAAGGAGCCCAGCCTAAGCCCACAGATGGTCCAGATCCCGCTGCTACGGAGTCGCAAAGTTCTTCATCGCTTGATATCCAGAAACTTGTGGCTGACCTCACTGCCCAACCTACTGAATCCAATGCCGACTCTGATCCATCTCCTGCTTCGCCGGCACAGGCTGAACCGCCCACGGGTTCTGCGTCTCTGTCGTCCTCGACTACATTGCCATCTACTTCCTCCCTTCCCCCAAGGCCTCCCCAACCGCACTCCACTTCCCCATTGTATGCCTCACAGCATCATCCCGCTGGAGCTAATCCTAATGCAACCGCAGCTGTCGTTGCTCAACCAAACACTGGTCAAGCGCCATCATATCACATCGGCAGTGCTGCAGGAACCTCCACAGACCCCGTGGCCAGTCTTCCCCTCCCCCCTGCCAGCGGCCTGAATGTTTCGCCGTATTCAACCCAGACAGCACCTGGGTACTCCGCGGATCAGGGTCGTGATGTAGAGTACCAACGCCAATGGGACCAGTTCATGGCTGACGAGAGACAATACATGTCTGAGGCTAAGTGGGATCGATTTCCTGAAGGATCCCGCATCTTTATTGGTAGGCCATCTTTCAACCTGATCCACCACTTGGAATGTTTGCTGACTTTGCTTTCTTCCCCGACAGGCAACCTCTCAAGTGATAAGGTTTCTAAACGCGACGTGTTTGAATTATTCCATAGATATGGTAGACTTGCACAAATCTCTTTGAAGTCCGCATACGGATTTGTGCAGTATCACACCATCGAAGAAGGTCAAAGGGCAATGGACAACCTGCAGGGAATCGAGATCAAGGGTCGTCGCATACGTAAGTCACAGTCCAGTTTCGACCTGGGAACATGACAATTCTAACAGGCTAGATAGATCTTGAAATATCTCGCGTACAGGACAAGTCAAAGAAAGACCGCAACCGAAGCCCAGACAGAGGTCGCGGCCGTGAGAATGGGCGGAGAGGGGATAAACACGGCCGAGATGATTATCGTCCCGGTAGAAATCACTCACCTCGTCGGAACGATTACCACTCTCGTGACGACAGTTTCGGAGGGAGAGACCGTGGCTACAGCGACTCTAGTCGTGGCGGCCGAGGACGGTCCCGATCGCCCCCGTATGGGCGCAGTGATCGTGATCCCTATCGGAGACGAAGCCCGAGCCCACATGGACGGCCTCGTAATGAACCTGACCTTGATATTCCACGAAGATACGGCGCCGATGTGCCAGATGTGCAAATTATCTTGCAGCCCGATGTCAATCGCGATTTCGTAAACTGGGTTGAGGGGGCCTTCAAGGTCAAGGGCCTGAAGACGCAGGTTATGTACTTGCATCCTCGCTTTCCCAAGGATCAAGTCATTCAGCGACAAGCAGCAGAAGGTGTACACGGTGTTGTGGACTTGGATATCCGTGCTCAGAATCTCGCCAGAGTCCCTGTGCAGGTGTTCGACCGCTCTGCTGGAAGCAACAATGTGCGCTTTGATCAATACGTGGACCTTGACCCCGGCACTGCAGCAGAGGTGATTCTACGCGCCAAGTCGAGTGCCGCAGCCGCAAACTACAACCAAGGCTATGGCAGCAATGGAGCATATCAGAACCCCTACGGCACACAGCATCAGCAGCCTGCTTATGGGGGAGGTCAACAGCCAACTGCGTACCCTCTACAGCCACAGCAACCACCCACAACTTCAGCCGCTGATATTGCCAGCCTAATGGGACATGTTGATAACGCTACACTTCAGCGACTGCTATCAACGATTCAGGGCCAGTCAGCAGCGCCTCCAGCGGCTGGGAGCTACCCTCACCCTGCGGTCGGTGGTGCCCACACAACTCACAACCCTACAGTCGACATCCAAGCTATATTGGGGAGCTTAAGCGGTACAAACCCCCAACATGCACCTTCACAAACACCATATGGGGCCCCTTACGGAGGTCAGCCGCCAAATGGAAGCAGCAATCAAGGTGCAACTGGGAACAATGGAGATGCTGCCAGCCAGGTACAAAATATTATGGCACAGCTCGCCCGCTATAGACAGTGATGTTGATTTCTCTTCGGTGGTTTGATAACTAGAATGCGTGGCGCAGGATGGAATATTTGACTTTGTTTGGCCCTGGGAAATGAATGTTTGTAAGTAGATCATTCACAAAAATAGTGATGTGAACATCAATAGCTGAAAAGACGAAACGTTGGTTGAGAGGAACATTCGCACCGACGAACTATAATGATTAAGATTTTGGAGCTAAAAAACTAGATGGTCAATGACAATGATTGTGCTACTGCAGCTTGGATCGGAGCATCCCACGCCGAAAAAGTTGGTCACAGGAAAGACCAGCAAAAGCCGTTCCAAGTTCACAACGAAAATTTGTAATATTTATACCAAGGGATATATATTGACCATGAAGCATTACAAGTATAGTATGGACAAAAAGGTTTTGAAACATCTGTCTATGCTCTGTTACCAGCCGAATGTTTCGTTATGCCACCAAACTCTTCGGCCCTTCATCACCCATGGCCTCACTCTTCGCTGTACCTCTCGAGTCATTTGGACCGGCCCACAAACTAAAACTGCGACTGATTCGTCCGGACTCCCTCTGAACATGTCATCTACAATCTTTTCGATATTGGGTCTCTTTCTATTATGATTCGCCGTCAACCGTCCGTTCGTCCTACGCATACTGGACATCTCGACAGAGCCTCCAGCAGGGTCATCGTTGTCTTCACCTACGCCCATGTCTCCTGTCAAGTAGAGCTGGATATTGGGATCTTCGAGAACAACTTGCCCTGTGGCTTTGTTTGACACGGCCCATGTGGCGTCGCCGGCGCCACGGATGGCCCATATGAATTGCAGCTTGGCAGAGGACAGGTCTCTCTGAAGCTCTTGGTAAATTGGCAGGGTAAATGTTGCGCCTACTCCACCGGATACAAGAAGAACTTTGGTGGCTCCCCAACTCAGAAGGTCGTTGTACTTTGTGGCCATGGTGCCGTAAGGCCCTTCAACACCCAGGGTGATCTTGCGGGATCCTGAGGGTGGCCGGGGTGTTGCGGACGAATAGGCGGAGAGGACGTTTGTCATGGGCCCGTTTCTGACGCGAGCGATGAGGCTGATGGTGCCTTCTTCGGCGTCAACAGCAGCAACAGTGAAGGGATTGTACAGGTAATCAAAGATGGCAGACTTGGAAGATGGAACAGCTGCGGAGCGACCTTGCGGTGGGACACTCAAGTAGATGTGTGAGCCGGGGGTGGCACGGAAAGGAGTCAACTTGTGCACGGGGATGGAGGACGTGACTTTGACGAGAGTTGTCCCGGGTATGTTTTCCATCGTTGATGGGGCGTTGATGGTGGTGATTCGTCGCACAGCTAGGTCGAGGATGAAGATGGCAAAAGCCTCGGTAATATAAGAATCTAGCTGATGACGCGTGAAAGAAGAGCAGGACAGGTGTAAATAATGCCACGATGAGGTGAGTGATGAAGAATAGTCTGTATGAATACTCTCTCGCTTTCCGCATGGCGGTGGTCGCAATGCCGTGATAGTCCAAATGAGGCAACGACACCGCACAAAACAACAGAGTCAAAGATGCGCTTGAGCCAAATGCCTTGCATGATAAAGTATGCATTGTAAAATATCAAGTGAAGCCACAAGAGGCCGTAAATGATGCGTCCGAGGACTCTGTGGTAGCGGTTGATGTGTTCGTGGGACGAGCCAAAGATCCAGGCAACTGGGTTCAAAGCCTTCAGGGCCAAGAGGTATTGGATTGGTAATTGGGACACGGCAATGGCACCGAAGCGCTTGGTGAGATGGAAATAATCTATGCTTTTGTCAATGGCTCGGCGTCTGTTGTATGAAATCAAGGTTGCGGATGGATCTTACCATTCCCCGTGCCTTTAATAGAAAGTACAAGCAGCCAAGCCGTCCAGATGGCTCCTAGAACCCATTCATCTCTCTGTCCCCAGCAAAGACCGAGGAAATAGACATCATCGCTAAACCACCATGCAACTTTGCGCCATTGCGATGCAAACCTCCCTGATGGGCGCTGCAGTTGAGCCTTGACAGTAGGAGAGCTCGGAACAAGATTGTAACGAGCTTGTTCGCTCAACGACCCAGGTTCAACTTGATATGCAACACGTTTCAGGAGGCGATATAATAGATAAATAAGAGCCGGTGCAAGGGCTGAGTAATGAGCGATGCAAGCATACAAGTCGAGTGTTTGGCGCCGCAGCAGCTTCTCCTCATGGGTGAGGCTGGGAAACCCGTATGGCCAGGCCATTGTTGCGGGGTGGATTTAACTGGAAGAATCGGAGCCTCTGGTGGTGGGTTTTCCGTGCTAGATGGAAAGGAAATTGATGAATATTCTTGTCAATCAATCACCTCAAATTGATGCAGGCGTATTACGTCGAAGAGGTCGCCGTCTCGCACGCAGCTACGGGGTGGCGTGGGTGAGGCGTGAGGCGTGCGGCGTGAGCCTTGGTAAGCGGCATTCCACGTGGCGTTTATTGGGCGCCGTTCATTGCTAAGCAAGCCGGTGCCCGATGAGCGAAACGGCCGACTTGCATGACGTGCAGAGGTACAGTATCACAAGAGGCCCCCATAGTAAGGATCAAACCGGTAACTTACTTGTTTGCTTTTTTCGTGTGTTGCAGCAGACGCAAACATGTGAGCCTCTCTGGGCTTGGGCAGTTGGAAACTGGCGGGGCCCTTGATGGCCTCTCCCATCTCAGCTATACCACTTGCGCGCATCGTGATGGCTGTGGGCCCGAGATTGCTCGGGCATCGGAATTCATCCGTGGCCGTATTCATGATGCATACGACGAATCTGATGATTTCCATCTTGTAATAGAATCTCCGAGACTCAGAGCACAGCTTAGCAGTATTATCGTAGTAGCTTCTGGTGCTGGAGGCTTGTGGAAATATGCAAAGACGCAGGCCATCTTGCTCGCGGAGCTGCGCATTACAACATGGGGTGATATGCTAGATGGACAATTCCAAATGAGAGAGGGGTCAAGCGCATGCGCATGCGCAGGCATAGAGTTAAGCTCAGAGGCCGCTGTGCGCCGTAGGGCTGGTTGAGCACGAAACCGGAAAAGCTCTCGAAAGCTTTCTGAGCCACACAGCTGGGAACCTGCACGGCCAACCTTGAATTTGAATAACTGCCGGGCCCGAGCTAGCTCCGGTGCGCCAGACGCATGTCGAGTCCAGATGTCGGTTCTCGTTGTTGTTCCGGGGCGTCGGGGTTCCAGGCTCATTCTTCGGAGGTACCAAGACAGCGCGGGCATGTTCCGAATCATGCAGGTATAGCTTCAAATCAAGCGGCCAGCAGGTGTGAGAAATTAATCATTGCAGATAATACAATTCAGCTCTCTCATATATCAGACCTTGAGAAAGGCAATTAGCCAACTTCTTGCCCTAGATTTAAGTAGATGAATGCATCTTCGTGTACAATGTCACCCTTGGTCGCACCTACCAAATGGACCCTGCAACCATCATCCACCGCCCCCGATCTCGCCCCGCCAATTTTTCCTGCAATTGGCTTAGATGGCTACTTGTACCCTTCCCAAGCCACCTGTCCGAAGATTTTTTTTCCCTCGTCCTGTCTTCCACACCTCTCTCTCCAGAAGACTCTTCATACTCTGGTCCATCCCGCATCTTGTTCCATCTTCAGCTCCCTCTTCCTTGATACCCGCCCTTCAACCTCACATTCACAATGTCTTCCGACTACGCCCTGTCTGCGTCTCACAAGGAGGTTTGTTTTGCCCCACCATGGACAAGCACGATGGAGTGAGTCAATTGAGGAGGTTGTCGAGCTAACAATGCCCTCTGTCTAGATGCTCGAGAAGTCTCTTCTCGAGACTGACCCCGAGGTCGCCACCATAATGGTACGTATTACAAGGCTTTCATAGGCTTTCGCGAGCCTCGTTTGTACCGATTTCGCAGTCATACTGATGATACCCCGCTATAGAAGGATGAGGTCCAGCGGCAGCGAGAGTCGATTGTACTCATTGCCTCTGAGAACATCACCTCTCGCGCCGTTTTCGATGCCCTCGGCTCCCCCATGTCCAACAAGTACTCTGAGGGTTACCCCGGTGCTCGCTACTATGGTGGCAACCAGCACATTGACCGCATCGAGTTGCTCTGCCAGCAACGAGCTCTCGAGGCCTTCCACCTCGACCCTGAGAAGTGGGGTGTCAACGTCCAGTGTTTATCTGGCAGCCCTGCCAATTTGCAGGTGTACCAGGCTATCATGCCTCCTCACGGTCGTCTCATGGGTCTCGACCTTCCTCACGGTGGCCATCTTTCTCACGGTTACCAGACTCCTCAGCGCAAGTAAGCTTGTCCCACTGTTCATCACAGTGATTCTAATCATGGGAAACTCCGTCTTCTAACTTGCTTGGTTTCCTTCTCCAGGATCTCTGCTGTCTCCACCTACTTCGAGACTATGCCTTACCGAGTTGACCTCGAGACTGGCATCATCGACTACGACATGCTCGCCAAGAATGCCATTCTCTACCGCCCCAAGATCCTCGTCGCTGGTACCTCTGCTTACTGCCGCTTGATTGACTATAAGCGCATGCGCGAGATTGCCGACTCGGTTGGCGCTTACCTTGTTGTCGACATGGCTCACATCTCTGGACTTATCGCTGCCGAAGTCATCCCTACGCCTTTCCAGTACGCTGATGTCGTCACTACCACCACCCACAAGTCTCTCCGTGGCCCTCGCGGCGCAATGATCTTCTTCCGCAAGGGTGTCCGCTCCGTCGATGCCAAGACTGGCAAGGAGACCCTCTATGACCTTGAGGGCCCCATCAACTTCTCCGTCTTCCCCGGCCATCAGGGTGGACCTCATAATCACACCATCACCGCCTTGGCCGTTGCTCTTAAGCAGGCTCAGACCCCCGAGTTCAAGGCCTACCAGGAGAAGGTCGTATCCAACGCCAAGACTCTCGAGAATACATTCAAGTCCCTTGGCCACAAGCTGGTTGCTGATGGCACTGATAGCCACATGGTTCTCCTTGATCTCCGTCAGTTCAGCCTGGACGGTGCCCGTGTCGAGGCTGTTCTTGAGCAGATCAACATTGCCTGCAACAAGAATGCCATTCCTGGAGACAAGAGCGCTCTCACCCCATGCGGCATTCGCATTGGTACCCCTGCCATGACCAGCCGTGGTTTCGGCGAGAAGGACTTCGAGCGTGTCGCGAAGTACATCGATGAGAGCATCAAGATTTGCAAGGAGGTCCAGGCTGCTCTTCCCAAGGAAGCCAACAAGCTCAAGGACTTCAAGGTCAAGGTTGCCAGCGGCGAGGTTCCTCGCATCAACGAGCTCCGCAAGGAAATTGCTGCTTGGACCAGTGCTTTCCCCCTCCCCGTTGAGGGCTGGCGCCTGGACGCTGGCATCTAGATGCCAGGATTCCCTAATGGGAATGGGGAAGAAGGAACAGGATTATGACGGCATGAAATCAGGGGTGGAGTACAGCTCTGCATCCAGAGGAATTTAACATGGGATGAGGCCAAAAAGGCGAATGTTCAACAACTTGCATTTAACGGGCTGGCGTACTTGATATCTATTTTTTTTATTATGCATCAACCACAATTTTGTTCTCTTGTCATGGTATTATGTGGAATGGTTCGGGAAGACTTGGAGTTGTCGGAGACAACTAGAATCAACTTGCAAAACTGAAGTGGCTGCCTTTTTAATACACAGTTAGGCAGAGGCGCTCAACGCTGCAAATATCACAATGATTTGTTCTGAATGAGATGGCCTGCGAAAAAAAAAAATAAAAAATCTCCGTAACACTTGGTATTTTGTTTTTTAAAAAAAAACCCCCATCCCAATATTCATGCCAGCACTACATCAGGTAAAGCCTAATGATATAAACACCGTGTGCCGGGTTATACCTATACTAGAGACCCGTAATATATTAAAGGAAGTACCGTATAAACACGTATTATAATACGTAAGAAGTTTATACAATTATAATTAAAAACTAGGGCATGGCGCGGCATAGCTGCGCGGCATAGCTACGCGCTAGTAAAGTATGACTCGCTTTAAAAACTTGAATAGCCGCACATAAGACATATTAATAATATCTGCGCGTATTAATAACCCATAATTCCTTTCTTCTCTTCTTTTGATAATATTAAGAACCCTATTGTAATTTCGAAGTCGACGCTCGCGAACCCGACCCTCAAGGTCTCACTTCTGCTAAAGCTGTGGAAACACTTGTAATTTTGCGCTCGTCACCCATTGTCCTCTTCTAGACCAAACCAAATATTTCACCTTCCTGAGATTACCGGCCACGAGGCTGGAGTACATCCGGAGGAGAATCGCAAACAAGCCGTTTGCAGCATGGCAGAGGCCAGCCTGGGCAGTGGAGCGATTCCATTCATCGTCACACTCTCCAAAGCACACAAATATCTAGACATGCTGGCGGGCGTCTGGCGTCAACCGTCGTCCCTTCCGCGCGCTGTCATTTGAACTCTTTGCAATACCACTTACATCTGGCAGCATACTCAAGCCATCAGACGGCGCGCGCGCTATTTCGTATGAAACAAACGCGCTTGGTCTGAATCCCCCATCCTCTCCTTCTGCACGCTACGCAAAACAAAAGCTATGGGCTGTAGACAGCGAAACCATTGACCCTGATGTAAAAATGTGTATAGGATATTTCGAAATACACTAGTAGCACAAAAGATACCCCTTGAAGCCTGATCCCCAAAAACGAGCACGTTTTCCTTTCCCAACAGTTCATTAGGCTTGCCTTCGCGTGTCCATGCGTTGGCCGTGACAAAAAAAAAGAAAAGAAAAAATACACAAAAATCATAGTTGTCCAGCCAGTTTATCGTCAGGCTGAAGGATATTCAAACGGGCGACGACGCAGTCGCTATGGTAGCTTCCCAAACGAAACAGAGACTCCGCACGCAATATCTCTTTATATATATACACTTTTGGGGGGGTAGTCTATACCCAAAAAAAAAAAAATGAAAATGAAAGATGAAGATGAAATGAAATAATTGTGTTGCCATGCTGACGCATTTACTGAGCGATACTGTCTGGGCTCATCATAGCAATATTCTCATCCTTTTCGGTCTGGCTTGTGCCCGCTTGGCTTTGCATGCTGTCAGTTCTTTCCATGCTCGCGGTGAGGGCGAGAAGAGCTGGGTTGGGGGGCGGAACAGGAGTAATGGTTATCGACTTCTTCTTGGCTGGGGTCGTGTTGGTCGACCCTGTTCCAGCGTTGGCCCCTTTCTCGGGTGATGCATTCGCCTTAGCTTCAGCTGCGGCGGCGGCGAGCTCCATCTTCTTCTTCTTCTTTGCCAATGCCAGCTGTTCTCGTGGTGGGCGTTTCTGGGCGGATATGATTTTGCCGCTTGCCCCCAGGCGCGGACGAGGCTTGCGCTGCTTGACGGGCAAGTCTTCATCCTCAACCAGAGGCTGGTCCCCATTAGCGTGCAATTTGGCAAGAAAGAAGTTTTTAACCAGGCCAATTTCTTCTTGTATGCCCTCGTTTGTAACTGGCTCGGACGGCGGTAAAGCCTCAAACATATCTGCGGATATTGCGCCCGCCGTCTGCGTCTGCATCTGGTATTGGTTACGAACTCTGCTATGAAGGAGGTGAAATGGAACGGAGAAAGAGTCGAGACCCATTTCCTTATCCAGGCCAAGAGCTTTGAAGCCAAAGAAGTCTTCACCAAGATCGTCAGCAAAGTCGCCACTCATGAACTGGTCACTACCATCCTTGAAGGCTCCGACGCCGTCAACCCCGGCATCCGCGGAAAGGGCCGGCCGCAATAGATCAGTGAGATGTAGCTTCATACGCTCATGGAGAATGCCGAGTCTCGAACTTAACCGGTCTACTTCATCCTTTGCATAAGATTCGAGTGACGCAACATCGTGGCCACTCTCTTCAAGGGTATGAAGAACAACTTCTTCAGGGGTGAATCGAGGCTGGGTTTGCGGTCCTTGAGGAGTTTGCACTGATGTCTTTTCAGCCTCGCGGTAAATATTGAAAGTTCTGACCAACTTCTGGAAATAATCGGCAGCAATTCCGGTCAAGGTATCAATAGCTGACGGCTGTAGCTCTTCAAAACCGGTGTGATAGAGAATTTTGGCGACAGAACGCTTGAGAGCATCCTGACAGGTTTCCGAAGCCATTACAGGTCCATCGTCAGAGATGAAATGTGGCTCAATATCTTGCTCGAGGAAAGTTTCGGTATTCGATTTGGGGAACTGGTTGGTGTACACCTGCGATTGGACCTGCATTTGCTTGATAACTGAGATTTTGGTCGCAAGCTTTCTGGTTTCTTGAATCTGACGGATATTGTCATCCATTTTTTTTGTCAGTCGGCTTTTAGGTGCAACAAAAGAGCCGGGAGGGACGAGTCTGAGGAATGCCTCATGCTGGTTAATCACTTGTCCTTCTCCGTCCTCAACCCACTGCAGATTGGGCTTGATATCAGGGATATTGGTCAGCGGGTTGTAGTAGTCGGGCATAACCTGTTCAGTCTCTTCGTCAATGCCCTCAGCAAGAGTTTCCGGTTGCTTGCTTGGGGCCAGATCCTTGCCCGTCCCTGCGGCACTGGCCAGATGTGGGTGTGCAGCAATACCCATAGTTTCAGCTTCCCTTTGATGCTTCAAAAACCAGCGCATGCCGGCTCGATTTCTCAGAAGTGCTGGGGCATCCACATTCAAACTATTCTCTTTGAACAGAAAGTGACGCTCTTTCACGGTTAGGGCTCGATCCTTCTTAGTTGTCTGCTTCCAAATCTTATACTCTTCGTCCTCGTATGCCTGTTCAGCAGCTTCACCAAACGCTTGATTCAGTGCCATGGTGCTTAGACTTGGTCCGTCAATATCCATGGCATCGGCGTTGCTCGCAATGCCAGAGTGCCCATTCAACGCGCCAGACGGGGTTATAGAGCCAGCTATCGGCGGAGTCGAGAACCCATTGCTCCCATCAACTTCAGATCCCTCCCTGCCAGCTTTCCCGAGGAGTCCATTGAGTTGTAAGACCGGTTTTTGATCCACTACGGGTGTGTCCTCTTTCTGGTCAGTTGGGGCAGTGCGCGACTTGGCACCTTTTGTTGTAGCCTTTCGACCACGAGACGACATTATCGGCTCGTCGTCGGAGTCGTCGCCACCGTCATCGTCGCCGCCATTTTGCTTTCGTCTCTCTTCTGCCTCCACTTCAGCCCGAGAACGAACGGCAAGATCTGGGATCAGCGGGATCAGCTTCTCAGCTTCTTTTCTCATTCCATTCGCCATTCTGCGGAGAGGACTATTCATGTCTTGGTTGTATTTTAAACAGTTGTCCCATATTAGGTTAAGATCCGCAACGAAATCCATCTTTGATTTGTACGTCAGGGACTTGAGTTTCTTCGTCATTGAGCCGAGATCCATTGGGTTCTTGATTACTGAAGTGACAGATCATAGTCAGTGGCAATTCCAGAAGTAACCATAAATGCAGCCGATGGTAGAAACAAACTCACAACTATAATAATCAGGCGCGTCCTCTCTTGTTAACTCGCTGTAAGAATGGGTGAGAATATTCTGTATGCGCCTTCAGCTCCGTCAAAACCTTTTCAAAAGCCTCGTACAACTCTTCCTGGTTCACATTTTCCTCGCTCGCCCATTTGCTTCGGTTCTTGCGAACCTCGTTCATGAGAAGTCTCAGTTCTGCATCTGAGGCTCTTACTTGGTCACGCTTCATATCAATTCTGGCGATGAGATGTTTAAGGGTCAGGCTTGAGGCGCCCAGATTTGCACTACTCAGCGAGCCTTGGTTACTTGCTTGGGCACCGCCGGCTCCATTTGCCTGATTGCTGTCCATCTCGGCTTGAAGCTGCTTTTCTGAATCTTCCAGTCGTTGTTGTTCAAGCATCGCTGTTCGATCATTCTCCAGGGTGTAGATGATAGTGTGGAAGCTACGCCTGGCAGCTTCCTCGGTGGCCAACCTGGCCTCTTCCAAATTTTTGATGGCATTGTCGTCGCTTTCCCCGGCTTTGCTTCTACTCTGAGAATCATCGCGGCTCGATTTTAGCTTGTCTCCTAGTCGCCCTGGCGAGTTGAGGGAATGAACCGGAGAGCTGCCAGACTTGGATGGGGACAACAGGGAGTTGGCGGCTATAGAGGCGGCGGAACCTTGCGCTTTCAGTGCAGGCGCAGGCGCGGTGGCTACTTCGTCTTCGTCTTCTTCATCGTCGTCGTAGTCATCTTCATCAATGGTACGTCTGGCTTTTTTGTAAGGCGGTTCCTTGATGGGTTCGTGATCGGTGGATGGGGGGGAGCGTCACGGTAGGGGTCGGGGCACGACGCTTCAGGCCCGCAATCGCGTCAAGGTTATAAGAACCATCGTCAGAGAACAACAAGGCGATCTTGTCCTCAGTCTTGCGATACAAGTCTGCAAAAAGAGCGCGACGGGATTCTTCTTCGACATCGACGGGTGCCTCAGGCACCAACTCGGCTGTATTATCGACGGGGGTCTGAGTACGCGCCGTTCCATCATCAAGATGATTCAAAGACCTGCTACTGTTTGCATGGTGTAAAACTGGAGGCGGCCATGCTGGCTGGCCGTTGGAAATGGACATGCTGGGCCCGTGGCGATGAAAGCGACAAGTGGGCGCGGTGTCGCCATGCGCGGTGAGATGCGCTCGCGTAGGGCCGAACCGGAAGGGATTGGAGCAGTTACAGCGGCATAGGTCGAAAGAGCGGCATCGGTATAGATGAAGGACGCAGATTCGCGACAATCGAGATGACGGCGACGGTGTTTTGGTGGATCGCAACGAGTGCGATTTGTCTGCGGATCAAGAGGTGAGGTTGAGGATTCGGGGAGAGCGTAGTACCGCACGCTTTCCCGAAGCGGGACTTTCTCCCAGGCTCACCCCTAGGTACCTCGCTACCTCACTGGAGTCTACCAAGCAGGCTGGGCGGGCGCTTGAGCACTCGGCGGCCACGAGTTACGAACTAAAGTACCAAGTGGTCGCCTTGGCCGCGCCACTGGTACAAAGGGCCGTCCCGTCGGCAGCAGCAGCATTGTTGAATGCGAGGCATGCAAAAGAAACTCGGAGACAATGAAACGAAACTACAGGATGCAGCAAAGGGCCAAGTTTTCACGGTTTCTACAATGCAGGTGCGCCTGTTGCCAGCCTGCGAGTGCTGGACAAAGACGTCCGGGGTGCCCATCTGTACTGGCTGACCTCAGGTGCCTAAAGTACTAGGTAGGTACCTGGAGGTACCTGGGGGTAACTGATGGCACCAGCGCCAGCACCCATAACAGCAACACCAAGTGTGTGCGCCTGCACGAGCTGGATCAAAGCGCTTATCACGTGATGCCAGCTGCAATTGTCATCGCACGTCGAGGCTTAGGCACCGAAGCCATTCTGATGGTGTAGAGATGATGAGCTGCCATGGCATGCCGTGAGAGTACTCTGGGCTTTGCATCCCTAAATACTCCGTACAATCAAATGAATTGTCGGTCCGACCCTGTACCACACCACCGTCACCATGGGTCCATGGCAGAGATGGGGGGCTCACTTGGCGGCACCTGGCTCCTCAGTTCTCACAAAGGGAGTAAGCAATAGTGTCAAGTAAAACACAGAGCAGAGCCGCTCTACCTGTACCTGCTGGGCAAGCTGCTACGTAAATAAATGAGGGTGTAGGCGCTCTGCGTGTGTGCGCATAATGAAGTCATGGGCTGCGCAATCAACCAGTCGACTGTCCAAAATCAGGATACAGCCAGCACCTGCTCAGCCCACTGGAATGCGCTGAAGCTGAGAGGCCGCATCCGCACTCCAGATATCAGCTTTCCCTGTCCTACCAGACTCCAATCGTCCTACCCCCAACCACCATCCGGCTAGGCTTCAACGTCACCAGCCTCAATCTAGAATTTTGCCATCTTCACTGTGCCTGTGGGCTTCGATTTTCCTTGAACGGGAGCTGTCATTCACAAGAATTTCGTCCTCAACAATCCCCGCGACTTGCCCTGCCCTCGACCATCCCCAGTTCTTTGCGCAAGCTGGCCTTTGTTCCCATCAGCGGTTCGCCGACCGCTCACGTCAGACCACCGCCGGACGGCTTGATCGCGAAACCTTGTACAGTATTTGCTGCGGCCGCTTGGGCTACGCTCGATTCAGCTTCTTTTTGACGCATCTAACGCCATGCGAATACGTCTGCCCTTTGCAGGTAGCATCACCCAGGCTTCACTCATCGGGTGGACCAGGAAGAACAACTTAATTGACTCGTGTGCTTCGTTCTAGGTGTCTTCCTGTTTTTGTTACTAGTTGCAGGATACGCCGGCCTCAGCAAGCTCCAACTCGGGCAGTATGTCAACGACAAGGTCTTGCACGCCGGGACCTTCTTCCTGCTTACAGTTGTATTCTACTGGATTGTCGACACCAATCGCCGCCGAACCCTAAACATGACGCTGGTTGTTTGCACACTATGCCTTGGCGTGGGATCCGAGTTTCTGCAGAGCTTCCTTCCCAACGACCGTGATTTTGACCTCTTCGATATCGTGGCGAATATTGTCGGCAGCTTGGTTGGTTTAGGTTTGTGCTCGTGGTACCACAAGCGCATGCTGGAGCGTAAGAGGCAAAGAATAACGTACAATCCTGTTCCAGGAGAGGACGGCGAAGACGTGGAACTGGGCCAAGGCCAGGAAAGTGGTATTGTCGATGCTGGCCCGTCCAGGGTGCGGACATTGGAGGAAGAGGTGGACAACTGGGATGAAAATGCCCCGGATGACTGGGATGAGGAAGATGTGCCGGAAACGTCAGCTCCGCCTCCTGTCAGGAGTAAAGAACCCGACGCAGTTGACATTGGCGATGCAAAGGAGCGAACAGACTGATTCCTCGTGTCTCGGCGATAGATGATCGAGGATCTGGTGTACGGTATGAACATGGGTAAGGAGGTACTATTGGGAGCTTGGCGTCAAATGCATTGATAAAGTTTCAGTCAGCGAGTCATGATAATATGTGTAAGAAATTAATATGGCCCTCTCTCTCTCTCTCTCTCTCTCTCTCTCTCTCTCTCTCTCTCTCTCTCTCTCTCTCTCTTTCTTTCTTTTTTTTTTTTTTTTTTTTTTTTTTTTTTTTGGCAGTCTTTGATGGTCTACGGTTGCAATTCTTTATTTGTGTGCCAACCCCTTCCTGTCACACATCTTCCACGTGAGTTCATTTATTGATTCATTTCCACAGATGTTCACTAGTAGCAGAGAGTATAAAGCCTTCAAACGGCCCGCTAAATCCAGCATTAGGCTACTTGGGTCATGGTTTGAGCCGCCGACATGATTGACTTGAGGGGAATACTGTGGTAACCGTAACATCAGTTACTATGGCATTTGACGCTCTATGCTAATTCAAGGTTTGACTATCTATTCAACCGCCAGAAGAACGCGCCTATGGCGTTGCCGCGCCCGAATCTCTCTGTCTAAACATTCTCCCCGCAACTGATGATGCGTAAAAGTCTGGCCGACTCTGCTCAATGGTTTCGATTGCGTGCTGGTACATATCCTCTGCCTCGCGCACGTATTGATTTGCTGATGCCCACGGGCGGGTATCTAGCACTTGAACCATTCTGTCAATATAAATTCCAACAAGGCGATATTCGTGGTAATTCCTCCATCGTCGCTCGGGCAAGCCGCTTCCTTTCAAGACAGCTAGAATACCAGCCAGAGCAACGTTCACACCGCCAAGCGATGTCACTGCCACTACGTGGCCAAAAGCTCCCAGGGCTGTTATAATTGCAGATATTATCAGCTGTGCAACAACTAAAGCCATAGCAAGCCAATAGACGGCGTAGTAGTTGAATTTCTCCCAGCCCTTGTCATCCCTGACCTTCTCTCTGAGCTCACGAGTATCTCTTGCGAACTGTTTGGCATTGTCGCTTCTCGGCGATGATATCGGTCGTTCCCTGGGACAAGAACAGCAACAGCAACAACAGAGGAACAAATAGGACAGGCGTGTTAGCCAGCGCGGGATACGACACACACAGCGCACACGGCCAGCCTCCATATCTACATTATTGATTGTTGTTGTTGTCAGGGGTGGCTCCGGCCGGTCGGTGTTGGCTGTGCCTCTTTCTTCCTTGGCCAATCTATCGGCTTCTTCTTCGGCCATTCTATCAGCCTCTGCTTCAGGCGAAAGGGAGCTGAAGGGGCCCCTCAAGCGTGGTTCTACTTTTTTTCGGTTGGCAGTTCCGCTGGCTTCTTCTTTAGCCCTTCTATCAGACTCCTCCTCGGCTTTCTTATCAGCGTTGTCTTTGGCTTTCTTGCCTTCTTCTTTTTCCTCCTCTATGCCTTTGCTCACCTGCTGCTGAGACGCCGTTCCCGCATGTCTGGGACTTGCTGTGGAAGTACTTTCAGTATTCTTCATTTCAATGCTTTTTGAATCGGATGCAAGTTCTGGCGTTCCAGGTTGTAATCTGGGGCCAGACCCCTCGTAAATGTCGTCGTCGCCATCTGTAGCCGGTGACATCCTGTAATGGAATGGAAATCCACACTCTTGCTAAGGGGTGTTGCGAGGCAGGTATAATCAAGGCATTTTTGTTTTCATAAAGGGCATTAATATACAAGTCTAACATAGATGCTGTGGCGCGATAGCTTTACTTTGGTGGGCATACAAGAAACTTCCAAGCTGACTGTTCATAGCTGCAATGAGTGCGGTTATACTCCCGAACCGAAGGTCTGTATTGCCTCGGGATTAGTCGATTATGCCGTTTGCAGTCGATGGAAGCTCCGGGCTGACGCCACGTATCATTTTGGAACGGCCTTTCCAGTGCCCTCTTTTGCTGCGTCATCACTGTCTCTGAATGCCAGTCGTGCACAGCGTTGATACATGTTTAAACTTTACCTGATAGCTGACATTTGTGTAGCAACTTGCAAGTAGGCTAATGAGAAATGTTTATGAGCCAATACACCTGGGTAGTTGAGCAACTTAAATGTACTCGCCGCTATAAGAAACTCCCATGTTAGAATAGCTGCCGTCTCCCAGTCCTGAGACAAAATGTTGGTCCACCATCGGTGAGGCTACCCCACCTCGACCTGCTCACCTCGGTGAGCAGCCCACTGGCCAAAGCCGTCTGTCGCAAGTGGGCAGCTTCAAAGCTCCAAATCCTACCTTGCACTGACTGGAGACAGGCCAACAAAGATGGCAACCGCAGGCAGGGCGCCGGCGTCAATGTAAGTTCTCAAATCGTCTTGATGACCTAGCGACTCCGTCGTATATGCTGACACAGCCTCACATTCCAGCGGCAACGATGGGACCGCCACCAACCCGCGCGGTATTCCCTACGCCCCTTTCGTGGACAGGGTTGAGGACTATGTCGCTACCCGGGAGGAAGTCGAGCCCACATTACGGAGCTTCCAGGAGATGATTTCGTGAGTCAACTCGTTGTTTCGAAGAAAGACGGTGCCTATGTTTCAAGGTTTCAACCAGGTCAAGTTGGAAGGCGGCTATGAGTAACAACAGTGCACTGCAGGAAGTATCAGTTTATGGAAATGAATCTGCAGCGCCGAATGGCAGGTCTGAAAGACAAGATACCCGAGATCCAAAAAACATTAGATACAGTTAGGTTTTTGAAGCTCCGCAAGGTATGCAATTGAACCTTGGAAGTCTTTGTCCGAGTCTGACGTGGAGGCGGTGCAGGACGAACCCGAACCCATAGAAACGACATTCGAACTCAACGAAACATTATATTCAAGAGCGAATATTCCTGCAACTAACGAGTTTTATATCTGGCTTGGGGTGCGCATAATACATGACCCCAGTACTTCCAATGAATGCTGACGGTGGCTTTAGGCCAATGTGATGCTTTCATATACTACAGATGAAGCCGAGACTCTGTTGAGCTCAAAACTAGCCACGGCGAACACAAGTTTGTCACACTGCGAGGAGGATTTAGATTTCTTACGCGAGCAGATCACCGTAAGTATTATGACTGATCGCCAACCTACTAGCACACTTTGAGCTTACCCACCAATCAGACCATGGAAGTTGCGACAGCGAGAGTTTATAATTGGGAAGTGGTACAAAAGCGTAAAGATAAGGCAGGGGAAGAGGTCACCAAAGGTCAGTCCGGTGAGAAAACAGGCCCTTCTAAGAACTAGGGTTTGTCAAGGTTCGCTATTGAACTCGGTCAACACTGCCTGAAAGAAAGGCATCTCATGATTTATCTTTCATATTATCCATTCTAGGGTGAAAATAAAAGCACTGTGAAATTCCGAATATTCGCCGCATGCCCAGTGATGCAATCACGATGCCGAAAGATGGGTTATCGGGTCCAGGGTAAGTGTGGAGACGCTGCTTTTTGCATGCGTGCCAACTGCTGAATGGGTACGAGCCGTCTTTTCCACTTCCAACGCATCTCTACACGGCGCACCTCCAGTGACTACACGACCAATGCTGATGCAAGTTGTGAAATTATGAGGAGGCATGCTCAGAAATGCCTCGAGAGAGCTTGGCCGACGGCGGCGTATGCCGCTCCGAGTGCTCCAACAAGCTGTTGTATGACCCAGTTCCACCATCTTTATTCATGACTCAGAAGGCTAATCAAGTTTGTGTGCATGCAGTTACCCAGTCGCTCGATATTCCAAGATCTCCACGTAAATGCTGCCGGAGCAGCTGTAGCAGATAACATATTATCTACGACATCCACAGCTGACGCGAGTCTGACGGGCACCGGCCCCAAGTTCGGGACGGGCAGGGCATTTGCAAAGCAAAATAACCTGCGACATGCGACATCTGACGGGCCAAGATGCCGCACTCGACCTGGCGGCTTAAGCTTGAGGTCCCATGGTCAACCAATTGTGCGAAACTCTACGAGAAAATTACTGGAACACATGTCATCTAGCCAGCTGCTTGAGAAAGTACTTGGGAGAAACCCATATGCAGACTCCTGGAGGAAAAGAATCGCCAAGTTTCGAACGATAAGACTGTCTATTCTCCTCTTGCAAGAAATTCTGCGACAGGAAGAGCTCCAGTCGGCCGGTGGAAGCGGATTGTTGGAGCTTCTTCCGACGCTGGAAGAGAACAGAGCCATACTAAAACACCCGTCTCTTGCAGGCCATACCCAAAAGGCTATCGAGCGATATGTGCATATTTTGCGAGGACAAGACGATGAAGAGAGGTGCAAGAGATATCTGGAGGACCCTACGTCAATCCCGCTGTTCATATTCCACTTCTTACTCCGCCGATCTTCCGGTATTAGCGATCCAGTCACGTTGCAGCGAATGATTGAGTCATCACACGCCTATTACGGCAGCAACAGAGCGGATAACACAATATTGGAAAACAACCGTCAAAATATTAGAGATGGGTCAGAAAAGATGCTGGATATTGACCGAGCAAACTTCAACTTAATTATGCGACTATTAGTTCATCACTGCCGCCGCCTAGAGCCCAGATTTGTGGTGAAGCTGGCTGATTCGGCTGCACAATACATTCAGAATATGCCGATTTCTGCTGAAGGAGAAAGAAAAGTATACATAACACAATGCGATATTTTCAATGGATGCTTGCAAATATTACGGCCTCTGCCGCATGTCCAAGTGGCCCAAAGATCCACACCCAATGCTTATTTCTGGGAGGCGCAGAGAATTCTCCTGTCGATGTCGGCAGGCCTGTCAAAACCGTTGCTTGTGGATAGAGGTGGATTCCGGGCGATTCGAGAAGTGTTGTCAGGCCAGGCCAAGAACCATGCAGAAGCATACAGCGCAGCTAGACATGCACCGAGCTGGCCTCCCTATTTGCAGCCAGGCCACGGAATGGACGAACGTACCGAACCAGAAGACAACTGGAGCCGAGCTGTAAGTGCAGGCATGCTCATGCAAGAGGCTGGATTTGCCAAAGACGAAGTCGACGATGCTGTCGACATATTGCAAGGCATGACACAGGATGGAACGCCAACCATTCAACAGAGAGCAATGGTTTCGAAAAGTCGAAGAATTGGAGTGTGGGAGGCATCTATCCGCGCCACGCGGAATGCACAAGAAGCATGGGATCGGTTCCGCAACCCACCAAAAGAAGGAATGAAGCCAGGTCTGCATCAGTATTCGGCCATGTTTGAGAAGCTAGTGCTGCGAGAAGTTGAGTCAGACGGCAGCATATCGCCCGGTGACAAAGCCTTGAATTTTTCTACCCAACATGAGGCCAATTTGGCCGAATTTGAAAGAGCACGCTTACGGCCCCCGAGTATATCTGAGCTCTATCAGCATATGAGACTCAATGGAGTTCAGCCTGATGGCCCCTGTCTTTGTATTCTCGTCGCCAATGCTGCTTCTTTGGAGATAGCTCATCAGTATTTACGTGACAGCCCCGAGAAGAGTCGAATCATTCGAAATCTTATAGCCGAAGAGCCCGATGCTGGGCCTCTGAGGCTAGTTCGGATGGGATTATTCGCAGCGTATCTCCAAGTGTGCTTGCGAGTGGAAGGGCGGCGTGCAGGCGATCAACTTAAACGTGTTATTCGCCTCGCCGAATCAAGGTTGAGCCATGAACAGTCTCGATGGGCTCCCTTCATATGGGGCAGTATTCTAAAAGAACTGTCGCAACACCACCATGCTCTGAGGATCTCGCTACATCAGCAACTTGATTTGATGTTGAGAGTGATGGATGCAATCGAGAAGGTGGACGGAGTCCAGCTGTCGACATTTACTCAGTTCCACAAAGGCGTTCGAAAGACCGTGCGACAACAGCTGAATAATGTATTCACAAAGGATGCTGAGAAAAAAGCATTTACAAAGAGCCCGTTGGCGCAAGCGCTCTTTTATCAGATGTGCATGGCAAGTGTGGATAATGTGCACCCTCGTCGAAGTCTGCTGCACCGGGAAGTAGGACAGGAAGATTCTTCCCTGATGGCGGGGGCTGAAGTGCTACTCCTGGAAGAAGCCAAGGCGCGAATAAAGTACATGTTCTGGACACTCGAGCAGAGGGAGCGCCATGCCCGAGCATATCTCGATGGGTACCAGATAGCACCGCTAGAAGCCATGAATTCTCGCAGGGACGCGGCCCGAAGTGACCATGCCCACGACTACATGCTGACGCTGGGATATCTGGGGGAGTTTGAAGAAATGGGGCGGCTGCTGGAGTGGCTGATACAACAATGGGGGCAATTCGACGTGGTATCGGCCGTGAATGAGATGGAAGAGGCTCCGCCACATGCAGACTTTTTCGAGACGCTGTGCGTCTTTCGATTGGTGGCGGAGCCGATGCTGGGAAATGACAGAGTGTCAACGCTCCTACAAACGCTGGCGGAGTCCGGGTTGAATTGGACTTGGCCAGACGACGAGGCTGTGAAAACATACGCCGAAGTCCACCATGATGAATCCATTAGCACCTTGAGGCGAGTAATAGAATTAGCTCGCGATGGGAACAAAAGAGTCTCGGCAAACGAGAAACTAGAGCTACGGGCCGGATAGGAAGAGAAGATGATGGCGATGAGAAGAGCACCATGGCATGGTGATATGCGAGCAGTCGACAAGGACGGTTTGGGCGACCATGAATACGAGGCGGCTATTGTGCGTATGTGTAAGATTAAGATGACAGGAATGATGCTCCGTATATACCCATGCATACACTTAGGTAGTTGGAGCAGCGGGTGCGCCATGTGCGGTGCTTCAGCCCCCAGATGTGTGACTCTCAACTGATACTTCTCAACTGATACTGGCACTTGCATCGATTGTCGAGACTGCTGTGAAAATTGCAGGCAGGGATTCATACGGCAGCCAATGAGAAGCGGCGTGGGCCCGAAATGTTGACCATCTAGGAAAGTCGGCGGCAAAACGGGAAGGGAAATGGAAGGCGCGACGTAAAGATGGAGCAACAACGGAATTAAGAAGAAATTAGGGGGGGAAAAGGAAGGAACAAAAAAAGAAAAAGAAAATTTGATTAAACATGTGGTTGATCGACAAAATCAAAGTATTTCTTTCGCACACCGACTCGACGGACACTTGCCTCTGGTGCAGGCGGCGGGCTTCAAAGGCAACGGCACCGCCGCAAGCGCCTCAGGCCCAGACCCCGGACTGCACCAGGTCAGGCTCTCGCGTTCCTGGTGATTGGCCGTCGACGTCTCATTTCCAACTTTAGAAACATTTCGAACACAGCCGCGGTCTTTCTGCCCGCATGGTTCGCCATGGTCCCGTCGTCCCATCAATCCGAAACTGCAGATAGTATGGTTCCCCAAGCTAGCACGACCACGGGAGCCGCGCGCATGTGCATTGTGTCTGTGTCCGTTGCTGAGTCGTCGGTCAACTTCATCTTCACGATGCACACGATGCAGGGATGCCCTCCCGGCCTGCCCTTTGCCGTCCTCGCACAAAAGCATTGGCCATGATCTGCCCAAACATCTTCAATCTCGATTGTGAAGCTGCCATGCTCCCTGGATGTCAGGTAGCGGCCCGCAGGTCGCTCTCATTTCACCGGCTTGCTTGGCCCAGCCTTGCCGTCGTAGACAAGTTGGCAGAGGATAGATCAGAAGCCAGGGTTGCGCGATACATGCAGAATACAAAATGGACGCACAGCGGCGATCCCCTTGTTCTTGCATCGTCCTCTCTTTCACGTCTTGTATTCGTTCTTTGTTGGTCTCGTCTTGGCCAGTGGCTTGGTTGGTGTTCACAGCGTCTCTTGCGTGGAAGCAGCCGATTTTCCCTGTTCACTCACTGACCTTGTGTTTTTCTCTTTCTTTTTCCTCTTGTCTTTGAACATTTCGCTCGTGGTTTTCCTCGTGTGAAACCCTCCTTCTCTGTTCTCAACTAGTACTCCCGGCTCCTGGCCTATTGTCTCACTCTATACTCTTCAGTGCCTCTTCTTCGTTTGTTGCACCAGGGCCTTCAGAGTGGCCTCTTCATTGACTTGTTCCTTTTTTTTCTTTCTCATTATTGTGTATCGTCCCTTGTTCAACTACAATTTGAAACACAGCGTGTTGTGCTACTGCAATAGTGACTTGGTTTTCTAGAACCAAAAAACAACAACAACAGTCGAACAGCAATCGCCCACGGTCGCCATTTACTTCTCTTTCTCGTCTGTTCTCTCTGGTTGAAACTCGACTCCTCTCATTCATTCTCTTCGATACTAGAATCTGGCATCTCGCTGATCGCTACTGTTTTGAGAACCCCTTCGGACTTTGCCATCAAGCCATCTCAGCTTCATTTTCATAGAAACGACTTGTCCAACAGAGAGCGAAAGCAAGAAGCATGCGCTTCAAAGTGTATGTCGCCGCCGCGGTGTACCTACTTTTGGGTTCTCAAACCGCCCAGGCTGGTCCTATTAGACGGGCACATAATGTGTATGTTTGGCGGTTGAGTTGCGTTGACAGGTGGTAGAGCTGGGAACTAACCGATGTGTAGAATCCCTCGAGACGAGACAACTACTCCGACAGGCGTGCCTGACTCAAATAGGTATGATGGAAGAAGAAGTAGGCGTAGCACGAGATGTTGCGTGCCATGAGACTAATTTTGACTTGTAGATCGAATGCGCTGACGACGGGCCTGCCCGTGGCATCTACCCCGGGACCAAATTTGGGATCCTCGACTCCATCTGCGTCTGTTTCGTCCCCTGATTCTTTGCATACCGCGACCGAGTCTACGGTCCATCCGGGACAGTCGACGATTACTCCTACTACAGACTCTTTGGGGGCTGTTCCTACAAGCGGCTCTACTACGCCGGTGCTCGGATTGGGACAGACGACACATGCTGCTGGGGAGTCCTCAACTATCGCTGCCACAGGGCCAGCTTTGTCTAGCGGTGATCACACTATTGCTGAGTCTACGAGTGTAGCACCGACGACTGTGCCCGGTACATCTCCAACCAGCGTATTCGGCGTGGGATCGACGAGTACAATCGGCTCATCTCCAACTACTACACTTGGTACATCTCTAACTGCTGTACTCGGTACGGAACCAACAGCCATAATCGTTTCATCTCCAACAAGTGTACTTGGTGTGGAATCAACGACTAGAATCGGTTCGTCTCCAACGATACTCAGTACGGAACCGACGACCACGGGTGCGGTTGGTGCAACTCCAACTGCTGTACTCGGTGCGCATTCAACGAGTGTACTCAGTCTGGAACCAACAACTACAATCGGTACAGCACAGACAACTGTTGTCCATACTTCCATAACAACAGAAACTGCAAGTTCAACAACAGCAGCTGGTGATGTGTCTGCCACTGGACTGCCTACGACTACGACGCCGGGGTTGCTGGCAACCACCTCGACTTTGCCAACGATAGGCGTTCCTAGTCAAACAACAACCATCCCCGGCGGCGGTGTCATAACGCCAACCTCGAACATGATCTTTGAGACAACCTCTCGGGCCACTGCAACCACAGGTATCTCGTCTGTTCCAAGCTCACTCACAGCCACAACTATCGGGTCCGGCACAGACACAGGCACAGGGGGCTCATCCTCCCCTACCTCAGCTACAACAGACGTCGCTGGCCCAGGCACAGCTACAGATATATTTGACCCGACAAGTCAGACATCATCTAAAACAGGGGCTCTAGGCTCTGGCACCACAACTCCCGCGACGGGGACATTGATCAGCCAGCCGTACCCCATCACAGGGCCAATTCCCACACCTATCGTGACTACACGCCATTTCCCTCTAAACACGACTGGTACGTTGCTCGCCACTGGTGGAGGTGATCTTACAACAGCTCTTGGAGCGTCTGCCACCACTTCTGGGGAACAGTTCATCCCGAGTCGTGAGAATAAGTTCACTTCCACTACACCAAGTGATCCCTTTAACACGGTGACCACCCAGTCAACTACAGATCAATACGGCTCTACGCTAAACACTTTGGGATCATCTGCCGCCACCACCTCCGTGGAACAGTTCATCACGGATTCTCAGTCAGCTTCCTTGGTATCGTCTACGGACTTCAGTACGTCGTCTGCCCCAGGTAATGGCCAGACAACTCAGAATGTACCCGGATCGACAACCACGGGAATTTCAGAGCCTACTGCGACAATTTCGACTCTTAAATCTGGTCCTCCGCAAACCAACAACAGAGGTGGTGCTTCAAACCCTACGGGGTTGCCAACCGCAACTCTCACAGGACTCACAACAACATCATCATCATTAGGTCCCTTCCAATCACCATCATCCACCGAACATCAGGGACCACAGTCGACAGGCACGGCCACATCGTCGCCCACAACAACAATCACAGTAACCCCCACCGGCCAGCCGGACTCCCAAGTCCCAACTGCATTTCCCAGCTTCCCAACCGCCACCACGACTATTCCCGCATCCATCTACGCCTCCAACCTCGCGCAGGCCAAAGATCTCAACAGCGTCTTCTCCTCGCTCACACCCCAGTCCTCCTGTTCGGGGTCCCAGACGGCCTGTATATCCGGCCAAGTGGGCTCTTGTAGCAACGGGGCGTTTGCTCTCGATGCCTGTCCCCAGGGACAAAAGTGCTATGCGTTGCCCATGACCAATGTCAGGGGTGCAAAAATAGGCTGTTACGATCCTGCGTATGCCCAGGGGATTCTTGGGCCGGAGCAGAGCACCGGGCCGAGGAGTATGCTCACGACGTTTATAACCGAGACTAGGAGACCGGTTGTTACACGTACGCAAGTCCTCACCGTTACGAACAAGTCATCTATACCTACGCTGGTTCCGAGCCCCCAGCCGGAAGTGGGTGGATCTTCACCAGTCCAGTCCGAGTCCCAGCCAACACCAACGGCGTCGACGAAGACGACGCCGACATTACTATCAACGTCAACGTCAACCTTGATAGAGTATACCCCTTCTGCTCTCCCTGCTTCAACAACTGTCCAGTCACTACCACTAATAACAACAATACCTATCTTCTCCCCTTCAACAACTGCCACCACACCACCACCACCACCAGCAGCAGCAGCAGGGGCAACGACGCCTGTCCTTTCTTCTTCATCAGGTACTACTACATCAGTAGCAGCAGCAACAACACTTGTCCTCCCCCCTCTGGAGACAACCACTCCTCCACCACCACCAACCAACACGCCCAGCCCTTCCCCTCCCACAACCTCGTCCACCATCCAACCAACCCAAGTTGTCATCACGCAAACCTTCAACAAGCCCACCAGTCTCCCACCACCAAATTCAACCAAACTGTTCCTCCGTCCCCTCGACGACGGAACAACATCAACAACCGCCAGCGCACCAGCTGCTGTAACAAGGAACGCTGGAGGCCCTGATGCCGGCTCATCAATGACGACTATCGTTAACAGCGGTACGCCTACGGTGTCGGTGTTCGTGACCGTCACAGTGACCGATATGCAAAAGGAGACGGTCACAGTGACAGCTCATAATTAAACCAGGAAAGGGGGAGCGTTTTGCCAATCGAGCGAATAACACGGGGGGGTTTCTTTTTGAACATGGCACACAGTGGGGAAATCGATCGATGCGAAAGTGGCTTGTTTATACTGTTTATATGGGTGGTAATACCTTGGCTTGTGTGATATTCGTACTTGACCTCAGATGCATTTAGAAGATTTCGCTTGAAGAATAATTGAACTTTGGATCTACATAGACTTTGCTTAGCAAACTGCTATCCGTGACTGAACAGGATTTTTGTTGTGACGCGCCGCCGTTTTGCTGGCTGTCGGCTCTATTTGCAACAACTACCTAGGTACGTACCCATGTGCCCTGCCAGCACTGCGGCCCGTCTACATCCCCGCATAAAAATACACAAAACGCGGCTCGAAAGCTTAAGATACAAACAGACCACGGGACCGGGTGAACAAGTAATACAATTGCCAACCCATCTCTATAAAATATATTCCGGTGGCGAGACCCAGATTCGATGCCCCACACAACCAACCAGGCTCAACACGCTTGGCTTCATCCCGTTGCGTACAATTCCCATGCGTATACTCCCTGATACCCCGTGACCCAAACGCCTCGAATGCCACGCCTTTTCAAAGTTCACCTCGCTACAGCTACACCCCAAGTCTTTTTCATGTAGAGTCGGAATCGTCACTTACAGGAAAGGAATCTGCCACCTCTAGCCTCTTTGCCGCAGGCTCGCTGTTCCCCGTACGGTCAGCGTCGTGCCCATCCAGCACAGCGCCATACCTGTCCTGCCACAGTTTCTTCATCACCTCATACAAGAACCGATATTGTATCTCGGATTGAACCATGCAACGCCGCTGTTGCCTCAGCTTATCGACAGTATCATATATGAGATCAGGCAGGCTCTTGCAGTTTGTTTCAGTCGCCTCAAGCTTGCCTCCGTCCAATTCTCGCATTAAATGCTCCAGGGAAATAAAAGTCCCGGTGCGGCCAACGCCAGCGCTACAGTGAATTACGCGTGGATTGGACGGCTCGGTATGATCCCGAGAGATGGTCATCAGCTCAAAGAAGCTGTCCATGTCGTCGACTGTAGGGACCCCGTAATCTGGCCAACGTGTATATAATAAGTGCCACACGATCCGCGGTTGCGCCTCTCCTTCGACATCAAGTAGTAGTTTTCGCTTCAAGATTGCGCCATTCGCAAGTTCCTCCAAAGACTCGATTGAAAGCTGCGCTCTCCAGTTGTCATGCCAAATATTGTCCTTGTTCAAGTCCCACGTCGCGTCCTCCTTGCTGTCGGGGAAGTATTGGTTGCATTTGATTGCTCCGCCTTCCGTCATGCTTGTGAGCTGGACAACGACAGCGGGGGATGATGTTTGCTCGGCGACCATTCTCCAAACGTAGTTGATGGACGGTAGTGTCGGACCTTGCATGGCAATATATCGTAACGGCGGTAGAGAGTTGTCACTCAACGGGTCGAGGACTATAGTTGACGCGTTCACATAATCGAATTCCTCTTCGGGGACTTGAAGCTTCACCCTGTTGTGATTCCAAGGCTTAATGTTCATATACCGATCCATGACTCCTCTTTGCAGGCCGTCGGTTTGCTTAAAGGAACCCCATCTAAAATTGGTAGGGGCATCGGGTCTGGCGCCTTGGGCAAGGCGATTGCGCTCGGCCCACGTGAGCTCTTGGAACTTGACTTCAATACCTTGAATGGACGATTAGCAAACGTGAACTAGGACGCCGGACGCCCAGAAAGGAACACAAACCGTGCGTAGATGTGTTTAGGAATGCCGGCATGATCGGCCGAGGTCGACCATTGACAGACGAACCCTCGTCTATGATAGACCGGGGTGCCACGCCATCCTGGTTGAAGACGGCAACGACTGGCGAGCTCGATGACCGAGCAACTGGAGAGTGTGTTCTCGCGCGCTTAGCATTCACACGCAACTTGAGATTTCGCAAAGGTGACTTCCTCATGGAAGGCTTTTGCGGCGAAGGCTGACTTGTGATTTCGGTGGTGAAGGTGCTTTCCCCAGTGTCGCTGCTCGTGCGATCGACAGACGTTTCGATGGCTGGAGGTTTCGGTTTCCGCCGTAGTCGGGGCAGTTTGTCCATATTCTGGATCCCGTCGAAATGCCGGCTTATGGTGGTTTCGAAAGCGGTAATATATGACTGACGCAGCAACGGGCAGGGGTAGGAATTGGAACGGCGCTCGTATTATCAGTTGTAAAGATTGGGATGACGCAGAAGCGAAACAGGGAATATGTACAAGGGAAGCAGAGCAGGAGATGCTACCAGTTGTTTTTGAAGATGCCGGGCCAAAAGAAAAGACAGAGGTAGGGGAAGGGCAAAAAAAAGGAGGAAAGACCAAGCTCGACAGGCGATGGGACAAACAGACTAAATTCCCTCTAGCCAGCAGAGAGGACTGGTGGTAAATGCGCAAAGCAGATCAAGTCGGTGAAGCTTGGGTCGACTTTCTGGTGAGTCGACCGACAGCGCTTCGAGAAATCCGAGGCTGCGCCATCCATCCATCCGTCTAGGCGAACTCCCAATGACCTTCAGAGTGGTAGCCGAGCAGCCAAGCCAAGGGACCAGCCGGTGGGTCGCGGGGCCTCGATCCAGATCGTGACCTTTCAATGCAATGATGCACTGTTGGTAAGCGTTGGGTGCTTCTCGATATTTCGTCTAGTCCTTCAGACCCGAGGCGGTCTCAGTCTCGGTCTTGATCGTGGTCTTGGTCTCAGGCCAGGAGGCAGGTGCGACTGGCTGGAATCTTGGCATGCGCGCGCACCTTGCAGGCACATCTGGACTGGACAAAAATTTCGACTCCAACTCCAAGGTTGATGGCTGCTGCCAAGGTGCAGATCTGCAAGGTCATGGAGGTGGGAGGCAAAATTATGGCAAACATTTGCATCAGGATTGTCTCATCTTTTTGTCTCTTCGCTGACTCAGGACAAAGGTTTTGCGATATTGGCAATCCCATGATCTGTCGCCAAACCTACAATGACTATCCCCCACCGCACCAAGATGCCTCACATCCTCACGTCCTTCCTCGGGTCTGAATGTTCCAGTTCAAACCCTCTCGTGACGATTACTTCCAAAGATACGGAGTACACTCCGTGCTAAATAAAAATGCACGTTGCCGCATCCCACCGCCCTCTGGCACTGCAACCATCCTACCATCCTTTAGCCGACGCATGACATCCCAGCCCACCCGCTGCTATTCTTAGGCTCTTCGTGTTCTACATTAAATGTGCCCAGCCTGGCCCGTGTGTAACGGTTGACGAAGGGTCGACAATACTAAATGCATGGACGGAGTAACACGAATGCAGTCTGCTTCATTTGTCACATGGTTGACTTGGCTCACCCTCACTTCACCTCCATGCTTGAGACATATGAGTACGAGACAAACCCAAACTATTTTTATCCAAGGCAGCAGCCAACCATATTAAGTATTCTGTAAAGCTTACGAATGAAGAGAGGAGCTCTGTGTCCAAAAACAAAGTTGGCCCAATAAACGTTGACCAAACGAGCGAACGACGCGGTCAACCTCAACCCAGTATTGTACAAAGGGTATACAAATAAAACAACATCTTTGTCATTCATCCCTTACCTGCATCGCCGTTTTTTTTTATTTCATACGGCCGAGTACACTCCAGTAACCAGCCGGCCGCATTCCACCTTTTGCTCCAGCGTGACCTTGCGGCCCTTTCCGCCCTCTCCAATACGAACCGTCTGTTTTGGAGTTAGGCAGAGGCGATGCATCTCTCCTTTCCTTCCCTTGTTTGCAGCGCCTTCGCCGCCGTCCAAAGGTCCAATATATGTTGGTGTGTTCATATTCGTCCTTTTTCCAGTGCCTAATTGGTAGTATTCATTGCCGCCCCAGAACAAAACATCAGCACCCCAGTTTGTCTCGTTTTCGGAACCTTTGCTTGACGTATTTGTTTTCGTGATGTTATCCATCACGGCGGCGCAGTGGGTACTTCCGACGCTGAGTGCCTTCAGCCTAATCGGCACGTTCTTGTTTGTCTCCTCGTCAAACTCAAAAAGAGATGAAAGTGCTTTAATCTTTGTAGGCGCGGTGGAAACATGAGTCCATTTGCCAGTCCCTAATGTGCCTGCAACACCTTGACCACACACCCACAGGTCAGACAACGTTCCTGGCATCCGCTTGGCTGGAGCCATGCTCCGAGATTCACTCGCCGTAGTTGGCGCACTGGCATCAACTGTGAAGAAAGTGTTGGTTCCTCCGGCCTTGATAGACGTGACCTTTGGTACCATTCCTGAGGCGGCATACAGCTTGTCGACAGGAACCATGGATGGAGTGGTAGCGTAGGGCAGACCGGAGTCAATTGGGAATCCGAGCTGGCCAAATGTGTTGTCACCAAAGGAGAAAATTCTACCAAGCTTGTCTAAAATCACCGAATGATAGTCCCCTGAGGTAATAGCCGTCGCTTCAAAGCCCTTTAGAGATGAGAGTTCATGAGGCTGATCGTATGGGCCTTTCGGCCGGGTTTCCCAAGTAAGACCGGCAATTCCCATCTGACCCTTGGAGGGATACGCAGTAGCACTCGAGGCAGCGGTGAAGACACGTCCCTTGGACGTCAACATAATGCAGTGCTCAAGTCCGCTGCTGATGTCGATAACCCTCTCGCCCCAGCCCAAGCCACTTGGCGTGAGGTTGCGGAAGTTGATGGCTTCCTTGCCGGTAGAGCTCCATAATGACCACGAGCTCTTTTGCTGGGTCTCTTTAGCCCCGCCTTCCAGATCGTCCCTTGACGATGGGACAGAGTATACATCACCCTTTCGAGACAGGCCAATGATGCGGTCAGTAGACACCTCGATCTTGGCCAGATCCTTACCCCTCAGTGTCGTCACCGGCTTCGGGTCACTGCTCGAAAAGCCAAGTCCCCATTGAATCAAGTCGCCCTTCTCATTAACGGCAGCCCCAAAACTCTGGGTGAGCTTTAAATCCCTGAGGATTTGGCCGTTGAAGAAGGATATTCTTCGCGGCAGCTTGACGTACTTATCATTGGACTCCGGGTCGATAACCTTGCCACTGTTTGACCCCCAGGCATAGACTCCTGGATGCTCCCAGCTATTCTTGACCTGCAGGTGTTGAGAACTGATGATATCTCTGTTATCCTCCTTTGATACGGGTTGCCTGCGAGACTTTTCGAACCTTGGTTGGGCTTTCGAGGGCTCGATAGCTTCCTCCTCTGTCGAAAAGCTTTCCTTAAGCTTGGGATAGTAATAGGCTCCCGCAGCTGCCAAACCAAAAACACCAGCATAAACGGCTGCCTGCGCGAAGGCATTTCCGCCTTGCCTATGCGCGCGCTGGTTGGAGCTGTCGCTGTTATATCGTGCCCATTGGCGCCGGGCAATGAAACGTTGTTGGGATGACCATCGAATATGGCCAGCCCGTCTGAGAGCCACCCTGGAAGAATTCATCGCGGGGTTTGTGGCAGGCGAGGATTGAAACAATGCGTGGACCAGATTATTGAAGCTAGATGCTAGATTCCAACGAGACCGCAGCAAGCGAAGCCAGCTTCGGGAACAGATCAATGGAGCTCCTCTCTAGGATTTATGTTGAATGAAGTTTAAGCTAAGCTCGAGGTTCAAATGTCGAGATGCAGTTCTCTTGGCCTCAAAGTCAATGTTGGATTGCCACTTGCCGCCAGGCCACTTACGGCCATTTATTACGGGTCCTTTTGTTGTTCGCAGCACCAAACACTGCTGTCAGTTCCTTGATTACACCACCAGTGTTATGTCCACTATCACTGGCTGGCCGCTGGGTGGACACCGATTAGTGGTTCGTCGGTGGACGGAGCAATTGCTTCCGGCCTTGTGTTCCGAACCGCCAACTAACGGGAACAACATGCCGTGGCATCGAGCAGCCCACCTTGAGCTCCAGGCACCTCACCACTCGTCAGAGCTTCCGCCCACCATGTATGAAGATTCGTGGTACAGCTTTGTGCCCGAAGTGTCAAAGAAGCCCGCCGCGCCGGCTCAGTCCCAAAGCCATCGACGAAAGGAGTCTCTACTTCGACAGCCAAATGTTGGTGCTCTCCGCTTCTGGCTGGCCTTATCTTCGAGCTGGTTGTGGGCAGAACAGCTTACATCTATCGCAGGGTGACGTGAAGGACGAGCGGACCGAACGGCTAGACGATGTTTTTGAGGAGCTAGAAGATACTAACACTCCTCCGGAACCGACTGTGATTCGCCGTGCCGCCTCATACACGGATTTCTACTACGTCGTTCGAGCCCAATTGACAAAGGATGGCCAACTGCGACGCAAGAAGAAGACCGGCAAGAAAAATAGGGCATGGGAAGCGTTGCTGTTAAGGGGAGAGGACGATGCTGATAGGAATTACTCGGCATCTGAACCACTTGACCAGGCGTTTGAAAGGCAACTGTTAGAGGAGAGCCAACAGGAGTATTTGTATGGAAGCAACTATCTAGAACCGCTCGTGCATGCATCTGACCTCTGAAAATATCTAGATTGTATTGCGACCAGCTTTCACTAACAGAACGTCATCTCGACGGCCTCATCGATGACGCTGATGCCACTCTAGCGCTTCTGACGTCTCTTTCGGACTCCTTCCAATCAGTAGATGCACAGACGACGACGTTTCAGGCCCAATGCGAAGGCCTTTTAAAAGAGAAACAACGATTGAAGACACTGGCTGATGAGGTTGAAACCGATTTATACTATTATCTCTACTTGGACACTGCAACCCGTCGGCTCAACGCTCCTGGCGCCAGTCGGCTGGTCGACGACGAAGAATTCGGCACACTAATTGGCAATATAGATTCTTGTATTGACTTTATGAACCGTCATGTGAGTCTATCTGCAAACAGCTCGATATTTGCCTATCTTGTTTGTGGAGCAACCAAACGATTAACCTATTTCGTAGGAAACATATCGGGAACGCGACACGTACCTGGCGCGATACAGTGCGCTACTCACCAAGGCCTTGCATCTGTTGGATCATGGATTTTCCACTCGTCTGGACAAGTCATCCACAGAGATTGCTCGTCAAGTTGCGGCGGCAACATCAGACTCTGCTCGCCATGCTTTGGCATACGGTCGTTTTGCAGAGATGATTACTGATACGTACTCCACTGCTGCCCAACGTACAACAAGTTGTCCGGAATGCATACGACCAGTACGGAAGAGCTTTGGAGTCTTCGGCAAAGGCCGCTATTTATGCCGATTCAGCCACAAACATGTTCCGTACCTATTTGACCACGAGGGACCGAGATTTGAAAACAATAACTCAACGTGACCTGGAAGAGTACCACAAGGCAGTCAAGAGCCTCTCGGTGGAAACAGCATCTCGCAACTATGTCAAGCAACTTTTTGAAAGAATTTATAACGAGGATGCTTTGTTTTTGAAAATATTCGGCATAGAACCGATGTGGAATACGGCAACCACATCGGCTTTCCATGCTCTCAAGGGAATCAACACAGCGATGGTCCATCCAGGTCATATTGCGCCCCTTGGGAACACCATTCAAAGCGTTCTCCAAACAGCCAAGCTGGAATCGGTTTGCAGTGTTGTGGGATGGCTGGCAAATGAATACGCGGTCGCTGAACAAGATGAGGAAGAGTCTCGGTCGGGACGAAAACACCGTGAGTATGCCGCAAGATTGCTTGTGGATCATCTTTGGCCATTCACCGACAATGCCTTTGACATGGAAATCACAAAATCCATTTCCAAAGCCACCCTACAAGACGGTGATTTGAAAATTGGCCCAGTTGTGGACGGCGTCGCCTCGTCAAATGCTTATCCACTTGTCAAGAAAGCCATCGAGTTACTGTCCAAATTTGACCAGGCAATGCCAAAAGAACGCTCAGTAAGTTGGCATTGGCGCTCTTTGACCATGAGTCAAATCAACTGACATGTTCTTAGTCCAAAAATAGCTCCGTCGTGTTCAAAATTGTGCGCGAGACCATTCGAGTACTCCAGCGAGCTGAAGCAAGAATTCAGTCACTCAAGTCCGGCACGGATCCTGATCTATTCATGGTGAAGAACCTTCTTATCGTAAAGAACGAATTGGTTTCCCTCGAAATAGGCGATATTCGAAATCACCCCCAATCCATGCAGCATTTCGGTCAGATATGGGACACCTTGAGTCCAACAAACTGGCTAAGCTTCTTTGGCAGTATTCTTGGAGGGTCAATCTGGTCAAGAGGCGCACCATCCGTAACAGCTAAAACTCTCACGGCAGAGGATATGAGTGAGCAGTTGGACGAGTTACTCCGGCAATCAATCTATGCATTCACAAAGCGGTGGGCAACGCTAATTAACGATTCAACGAATCGCAAAACCGGAGTCAAACCGATTGCCAAGGTGGAGGCTGAGCTGGAGTCTATTCTTGATACGGCATTCAGTAATCAGCCTGAAGTGATTGCGAAGCTCAAGGAAGCTATCAAGCTCAATGCGCAGGCACAAAACAATGCAAAAGATGAAAAACAAGGTGTGAAACGGTATTAATCGGAGTTTCGAAACTGAGGACCTCGCATATGGGTTGAGACCAAGGATTTGGTGGTCTTGTGGTTGTTGAGGGTGGGCAATCCTGGGGTGCGGCCATGTTGGGACGTCGACGCACCAGGGGCTCAGCCGGTTACGAGACGTGGAGAATCACGAAAGAGAGCACACATGATGACAATGTTTAAAGATGACAGGCGTCCATGGGATTGCTTTTAATGCCGACAAATTGGATGGGTCCTGGGCGCATTCATGAATAGACAAGCACGGGAATCTAAGTGATGAGTGGTTCACTCCCATGGTACGGCCATGCACGAGGTGGCCAACTGTAGAAGATGCAATGTGTAGCAAGACTTGACATCAAGCAGTCGCTGAAGAGACGCCAACTATTTGTTGACTCAACGTATTATTATATCGTGCACTGCGGACTCTGAAGACGACCGGGGTTCTCCTTTGTTGGGTTCATCTACTTGTCAGATCCGCCAGAGGCGCAGCCCACTTTTGCAACGAACGACTCAGCTGAGCCCAATATAGGCCAGCTACCTAGTAGTAAATACCAGCGATTTATTAATCAGGAAATATGCCCCGCAGCTATCGGTGCAATTTTGGTCCTTTGTTGAATAGAATGCCGACTTTAAGATGACTGGGATACATCTGTTTGTCAGCTAGCATATGTACCTACGGTACCTAGGTACCTGGTAGTTATACGATATGGATGGCATGTGGAGATTGAGCCGTCGGGAACAGAACGCCGTATGCGCCGACACAAGACGTCCGGAAATGGCGGCAAGCGTCAGACCTTTGGCTGCCTGGAGGCTTATCCGAATCTGCTCACGAAATACGCGAGGAGCGAGGCAAGGAGCAAGGTAGTGCATTGTTGGGGTGCAATGCCTCCAGAGACCATCGATGATGTGGCATTAGTTCTCACGCAGCGGGGTAAGATGTCACCAAAAACCAAAACTGCTAGGACCGTTTTCTAAAAGCATCTTGCCTACCTACCTAGTAGTATATATAAGTCGACGAAACAGCCTGTCCTTTTTCATTGTGCCCCTTTCGCTGTCCATTGGCCGGTTTCGCGTTTCCAAGTCTCCAGAATGGCTTCTGAAGACATGCTGCAGCCGCTTCGCACATATCGCGGCAACTGCCATTGCAAGGCATTCGTGTATGAAGTTCAACTGCCTGAGATCAAGGCAGTCAAGCAATGCAATTGCAGTATTTGCCATAAAAAGGGCTACCTGTGGGTGCTTCCCCAGGAGACTGGCCACTTCAAGATTGTCAAGGGGAGCGAAGACACGCTCTCCAGCTATACTTTCAACGCCAAGAACCGGAGTCACAAGGTGAATCCCAGGATCTCTATCTCTTCTTTCACATGCTGTGTCTTCTGAGCTGACTAGTGATGTTACAGTAGTTTTGCCCGACATGCGCAAGTCCAGTTATGGCTGTGGCTAAGCAGGCACCTCCCAACGCAACGATAGCCATAAATGTAAGAGCAGCTATGCATAGACCAATCTTTTTGTGGCGCTAAGAAAGCTTTTGTGCAGGCCCATACGCTTCAAAATGTTGATACGTGGGCGCTGCAGAAAGAACGGTTCGTACCTTTGAAATAGTTAGGCGTTTTCGAGAACTCGGCTGACACGCTCCCACAAGGATCGACTGGGCCAAAGTTGAGCCCCTGTATACAGTAGCTGAGCACAAGGGAGCTGAACCAAGCGCAAATATCGAAGGCGGGAAATTATACAAGGGTGGCTGTCACTGTGGTGCTGTCACTGTCGCGGTGATAAACAAGCCACTCGACGTGACGTTTGAAGACGGTGGTCTCGAATGCAATTGCAGCATTTGCGAACGAGTAAGTGGCTGTCCCAATACGAAATTCTGCCAGAGGATGTGATCGTTAAGCAGAAACTCGGCTTTTTAGAACGGCTACGTTTGGACGTACCCTCTCAACGAACAGGTCGTTCTCCACGCCGAGGAGCCGGCCAATATTGGACGATACGCCTTCTCCTTGCACATCTTGAACAAGACATTTTGTAAAATCTGCGGCGTCAACCTCACCAACGAGTACAACGCCGACCAGACTGAAGAACAGAAAGCCAGGCTCTCGGAAGGCGCCAGGAAATGGGAGGCATATGCGCGGCGTCACCACCCTGTCAACCTTCGCGTGCTGCCCGAGGTGGACATCTACAACATGACCAGGCGCTACAACAAAGGGTATACGGGCATCCCCCCACTATACGAGAACCCGTGAAAGAGCATCGTGTGTTGGACAAGGGTTGGCGGTGGCCATCCTCAATGGTCGATTGTGCGTTGAGATTGAGCGAGCGTGGTGTTTGTGGTGTTGATGTCGGGGATTGCGCGTGTTGTTGCTTGAGCACGGTGGTTACGAGGGTTAGGAGAGAACAGAGACTGCCCAATGGATTTTGACAAGATCAACCGTAGGTATTTGCAACTTCAATTCCACTTCATTCACGGTGCTTGTGGTATGTTGAACTTGGGCACGTTTGTGTTGGAAGACGGCGGAAACAAAGCGTTACAAAGTAACAAAAAGGTAGCCATTGGATTGGCGGGTGGAGTTCCAAGAGCCCTAGCCGCAGCCGCAGGCTCCTTCCTGCGCGGCTACTCTACTGCCGTCCCTTCCTAAACCAGAATCGGCTACGACAAGACCAAGGTACGACCAGAAAGAAGCAATGTAGATGAAAACATCAAAACGTGTTCCACATTTTAGCGTCATTCCAAAATGACTGCTGATGTCGGGAAGAAACAACATACGATGGAAGTGATATTTATGACACACAATTTACATAAGGAATAGCCGCTGCCCCAATGTTTCCTCGGTCTGTTCCCCGCGCCAGGGTCCGACTGGGTGCAATTGACCCCGCGAAACCGCACCGCGGCCCCAAGCACGACATCGGGGCTCAAATCGGGTCATCGCTCGCCGCCTATCTGTCCGCAAGACACAAAAAATTCCATCCCTCCGCCTACATTGGCTTTGGCCTTGTCATATCCCCCCCCTTTCCTGCTCTTTTCTTTTCCTGCCTTGCCTCTCTTTCTTCTCAATTTTGCCCAGCCATACAGACGAGCCGAATTGCAACCGCGTCAATTGAATTGGACTCTGTACTTGAGTCGTCGCCGCCACCGATACCCGCCGCTTGTTTTTTTCGCGTAGTACTCTGCATTTGCGCCGATAGGGGCCGTTGCCATTCGCCATGACTGCAGTCGAAGTTGAGGAGATGCAGGGCGGAGGGTTGCAGACCGCCAAGGACCTGTTCGCAGGTGCTGTGGGAGGAGTTGCACAGGTCTTGATCGGTAAGTGTCTCTGGAGCCATGATTGGGCCAAGTGGCATGCATCTGTCGTGATTTCAAAAGGCGGCATTCTGACAAATCGATCCGCCGGGTGAGAGTGGACAGTGAACACCCTCCAGCGTCGTTTGTCGCCGCGAGAAATAACACGCAAGACGGATTGAATTTATATAAAAAAAAAAAACCATGGCAAACGTTCCCAGAGCCGCAGCTGATTGTCTCATTTTCCGTCTACAGGCCAGCCCTTTGACATTGTCAAAGTCCGACTCCAGACTACCAACCAGTACTCGGGCGCTGTGCACGCTGCCGCCTCCATTTACAGAAACGAGGGCGCCCTCGCCTTCTACAAGGGAACCCTCACGCCTCTGCTGGGCATCGGAGCATGCGTCTCAATCCAGTTTGGTGCCTTCCACGCCGCTCGCCGGTGGTTCGAGGCTCGCAACGCCGCCAACCCCAGCCTCAAGGCCAACGACTTGAGTTATGGACAGTACTTTGCCGCGGGTGCCTTTGCCGGCGTCTCCAACGCAGTGCTGTCGACGCCCATAGAGCACATCCGTATCCGTCTGCAGAGCCAGCCTCACGGCGATGCGCGTCTCTACAACGGGCCCTGGGACTGTGTCCGCAAGCTCAGCGCGCACCAGGGCGTCCTCAGAGGAATCTACCGCGGCACCGCCGTCACCGTCTACCGCGAGGCCGCCGCCTACGGAGCATGGTTCACCGCGTTCGAGTATCTCATGAACCGAGACGCTGCCAGCAACAAGGTCGACCGCAGGGAGATCCCGGCCTGGAAGGTTGCCTTCTACGGTGGCCTGGCCGGAGAGGCGCTCTGGCTCGCGAGCTACCCCTTCGATGTCATCAAGAGCAAGATGCAGACTGATGCATTCGGCCCCGACCAAAAGTACCCGACCATGCGCAGCTGCTTTGCTGCCACCTGGCGAGCCGATGGCTTCAAGGGCTTCTGGAGAGGCATCTGGCCGACTCTGTTCCGTGCCATGCCCGTCAGCGCTGGTACTTTTGCCGTTGTGGAAATGACCCTGAGAGCCATCAACTAAGCGCTTTTTTTTGGTGTTTCTTTTTTCGCATAAAGGAGTCTTGGAAAAAACAAATGTTCAAAATCAAATGTCCCTTTTCGGGATATTGTTTGGGGCATGGCTAACTTGTTGGGGTTTTCTTTTTTCTCGTCGCTTTTACTTGATATCACGTCATACACACCTAGAGCTGACAGCTTTAACGCAAGAAAGTTTACAAAGGATCTTTTTCTACAGGGAACGGAGAACACTTCAACAGTTCATTGGAGATGGGTTGGACTATGTTCTTTTTTTGGAGGGGCCTTCAAAGTACTATAGACATGGTAATTGGTAGCTCTGTACATATTATGCATTTTCAATGCCGCCAAATCAACTAGGCAGGCACATTACCACCCGATATTCTCGTTATTCTCTACCCTTCGTTGCAGAATATGTCTCGCATTCACTGGCGTCAAAACGTGTAGTCCCAACTCTTCCAATACTTTACGCGCTTCATCGTTATCGGTAAATACCCGGTCACTAGCCTCTTTCAGCGTCAGCCCGGACGCGCTGCCCTCTGCGCTGTCGGTAGGCGCCGCCGTAGACAAGTTCAGCAGCTGCATTCCCTCGCGAAGCGATTCCAACGCTCCTGAACCACCGGGGATGTAGCGCTCCACAAGAGAGAATACGGCGCCTCCGTCGTGAGCGAATTGCGCGGCGCCAAGGGTAGTAAACGACTGCTTGAGGAGGACGCTCGTCCAGAGGAGGTCCTGGAGCTTGTCGAGGGCATCGTGCCACACGCGACGAAAAGAAGCTGTCGACAGGGCCCTGGTAAGATAATCAAAGTTGCGCTGTAGAATGCGCAAGGGCTCGTCCAGTTCCGGCGTGATGGACAATTGGGATGGGTCATCTGTGGTATGGGAGGTTAGCCGTTGGCAGGGGCATATAAGGTGATTGTCAACGTACCCAAGACTGCGGCGTCGCCAACTGTGGTCCATTGGACTTTGCTGACGTATGCGCGGAACGCCTTGGCGTGAGAGTCTACCAAGGCATTGACGAGAAGCTGCTCTGCTGCTTTGCGACGTGAGGAGTACGCAGAGACGGTCTCGTCAAATATGCCGCTGTCACTGCTGCCGCTGTCGCTTAGGTGGCCAGGCACGCGGCTCAAGATACTGTCCGGTGCCATGCCACTGGCAGCACTGTTTCGCTTGCTTTGCTGGGCGTCTCGGGCCTGAAGGTCTTCCCATAGCACGACGAAGAACTGTGTGATCCAGTTAGCCTTCCTGTTTGCCCCCAAGGACATCTGGTTGTATGCTAATGCTTGAAGCTCACCTCTTCATCGCTCCATTCTGTTAGGGTATTGGCAATATGATCAGAGCTCCCAATCACCTTGCACAGCGTCTCCAATGCACCCGTCCCTTCCAGAGCTGCAAGTTGTTCCTTAGAGGCACCGTGGAGCGTACGGCCGAGTGTCGATGTAATGGATTGGTACGCTTCCAGAGATCCTCGCAGACGATCATGATATCCATCTAAAATGTCAAGCTGAATATCCACGAGGAACTTGGTTTTGTGTTTCAATCTGCGTAACCGTTCGTATTTTCCAGTGACAACTCTCAAGAGATCAGTTATGCGAACGGCAGCGAATGTGGGCTTCATTCTGCCTGTAACAGAGTAGTCGTAGTCAATTTTACGACCATCGGCCGACTCTATAATCTTTCCAAATCTCTCGAGTGCGAACTCTCGTTCCACCCTGAACCAAGCATCAAAGTGGTGGTCCAGGATTTCTCCAGTCAGACCATTCCACCCCTTCTCGGCATCACCATCATCATAGTTGAACCTTTGACGAATGTTTTCATCGAAAGTCATCAGCTGCGATATAAATGAGCTCAGGAAAGGGGGATTCTTGACGGCTTCGTTGGCAACTGCATGAACCTTTTCCCTCATGACTGGGAGCATAGCAGTGATGAGAGCACACACTGGGTCCAGGTACACAGCGTTTTCAGCCACTGAGGTTTCACGAAACTTGGTAGCAAGAAGGTGACCTAGATTGTCGCGGAAGAAGTCCTCCCATTTCTCAATCATGGTCAGGAACCAAGGGAAACAGTGCGTGCCAATGGACTGCGGGCTACTGGTGGGTTTGTCGCTCATGAAGTGGAATCGGAACTCAGCAACAAATATAGCGGTCATGACATTGAACGGCAGAAGAGGCACGCTGCTGCTGCTGCTGCGGGTAATTTCAGGCATTTGCAAGTCGATGAGTTTCTCGACACAAGCAATCCACTCGTCGTCCATTTCGGCATGGGGATCGACTTTTGGCCAGTGCCGTTTCTCCAAAACGCCTTCCAACTCTGCCGACATGGTTTTTTTCATCTCGTTCCACAGGCTCTCGGTCACGGCCTGGACGTGGTCGACCAGGTGAAGCTCCTCATTGCCTGACAAGGACCTCAGTTTGAGTGCCAGGCTTTTCAACTTTGCGTAGGGTTCGAGGGCGGCTTTGGGGCTGTCAGGTAGGTACGATCGAGCTTCGGCGCGAAGCTTCTCTACGTCCTGCAGAAGGATCAAATACTTCTGCGCCAATTCGACGTGCTGGAGCTTCTTCATGGGCCGCTGCAGGCGAGCAATGGCCTCACTGGGCGCATCCGACGCAGCGGCTATCTTGACCCGGGTGTCAATGCTCGCCTGTAGTTCATTGAACTCGTCTATTTGCTGTTGCAGCGAATCGCTCCGGTCCTCGGTGGTACGGCGAGCTTTTTCGAGCTCTTTAATAGCGTCATCGAGCTGGGACTGCAGCTGGTTCCGCTGCGTTTCGACATTGACAAGCAGCTCATCAAGAGTGTCTAGATCGGCCATTGATTGAAACTTGTCATCTAGGTAGTCCTCGACACGAAGGTCTAGAGATTGACTCGCTTCAGCATGAGAAAGCGCCATGCTGGTGGATTGACTGCGCATATGGCGACTGTTGCTGACGATGGCTGTAGGCCTGACCTGTAGAGGTCCAACGGTTGAAGATGGTGACGTGGGCGGGACCTGCCAGGAAGCCAGCTTATCGATTGGACCACGTGCATCGGCTGAGGATATGCAAATAGCGGGACAAGCTGCCAGGCACCCCTCGGTGATCGCTTTTGACTGCGCAAAGGTACTGAGAAAAAAAAAACCTTTGTGCAGCGACAGCTTGTCAAATGCCCATTACCTGCCATTATGAGCTTGAAACAGCGCATTGCATCAGTTATCCTTGACCAGCGTCATAGCGGGCTGTCTTTATAGCGAAAGGGCTGGCCTACAGCCCCTGCAATGTAGCTTTGCCACAAGTTACGCAAGGATGAGCTGGCAGCCTCCATGCTTATTGCTATGACAACCACAACTGAAAGCCGCTCTGGACATCTGGGATCAAGTTTAAAAAGCCGCACCGAGTTGTTGCTCCGTATCTGAGCTTGGCATAAGATGGTGCAGTTGGCATTGTTCAACAGATGCTGGCGCAGCGTTCGACAAGACTCGACCGAAGCTGTCTGATGTCGATATCCATCCCAAAGAAGCCAAGCCTCGGGTGCCAGTTGGTCACTGCCGGACATCGGAGCAAGCTGACGCTGAAGCTGTTCAGGTGTAGTACTTGAGCTTGACCGCCCCGGCCACGCCAAGGGAAACAACACCAGCAAGCCGCTCTGGCCATTGTAGCTCTTCCCGAGGTCGAGCTCATGGCACGTGGCAGAGAATCAACAACAACACAGAAGTATCGTGCAAACCTCTGCTTCTCTCTCTTCCCCTGTGCACGTGGCTCAAGGTTCATGACATGCGAGACCCTGACTCCAACTTGAACATCGCACTAAAATGGCAAGCAAGGCAGACGCGGGACCCCTGCATATCCGTCTGGTGGCACTTTCCCTGCTCACCTGTAGCGCCGTTCCCGCGCTGCACCCCACCCCTCCTGCCAACCTGCCCGAGTTTCTGGCCCCACTTATCCTGCGCTGTTGAGCAGCCTGGGGACGTCACCAGTTAGGCTCAGACCGGGGGCCACGTCGCCTAGTCAACCCAACTGGGCCAAGTAAATAAAAATCAACGTGGCTGGGCCAACCATATCCACGCATAACGTCTCAACGCCTCGAAATCCAGATGGTTGGTGTACTTTGATGAGACTGTGACACCTCATTCTCTCCGACTCTCCTGCTCCATCGCGACTAGCTACAGCTGCTTCTCTACTCTGCCGCCCAGCCATCGTATTTTACACCCAAACAACGACTGAGTTTTTCCAAAAGATCCACCGGATACTAACCGAAGATCGATTTCTTATTGTCGAGGAGGCAGGAAGAGGCAAACGCTGCCCTTTCTCTCTTTTTCTCTCTCCCTCGTACATTCCAAGAGAAACTTAAGTTGTTTTACCCAAAGAGTCGTTCAAGATACTGACATTAGGCCTTGTTCCACCCGATTTGTCCAAGATCTAAAGATACCCTCACTCTTTCTTTTTACATTCCAGACTCTCTCGATACCCCACGCCCACGTTTTTTTACGTTCCCGCAACGACCCGTACATCTTTCCTTGTACATTCGACGAGACGATTCCCGCATTCCGGAGCTACGCTGCATTCCTGAGCGCAGCATATCGTCGCCACGAAAATCCCCGTTGTTTGCAACAAAGGAGGCAATCTCCACCGACGAGCCGTCCCGAGACCAAAGGCGTTCCCGAATCGGACAATAGTGGGAAACGGCGAGTATCAACGACCACGGGGGCCATTGATTGCCGAGCAAGAAGTTCATCGCTGTTCCTGACACAGCTCAAGCGGAGTCTTCGGGGCCGAGGATACGTATTTCTATTATCGCGCTGCAGGCGCCTTCCGACCCCTCTGTCGTACAGATCGTCAACGACAAAACGGGGGAGCCAGGCTGCCTTTCCGAGGCCCAGGTGTATCTCTTCACGTTTTTGCCCACGTGGGGTAGGACTACAAGGTATCATAAATGGCGCGTGGAAGCAGCAGCTCAGGCTCACGAGCGAGGCCGCGGTTTCAGCTCGGCTGGCAACGGTTTATACCGTTTCTGGGCTACCACCATGTGCTGATGATTCTGATTGCCGTTGCCATTATTTTACTATCACTGCTACTGGCCGGCTGCTCATCGTCATCGCCGCTCATCCCAGACATCTTCCTGCTCTCGCTGTACTATCAAAAGTATCAGGCCGTTCCCGACACGGCACAAGTCGACTACAATGTCGTCACTGCCATCGCCAACATTGCTGGCAGTGCTAGTCTCCAGGCCCGTGTCGGGTACTTTGGTATCTGTGTCAACCCCGACGGCGGCTCGTGGCTTTGCAGCAACAATGCTACGGCTTTGGCCAAGGAGGTGTCTGTTGACCAAGATCCGCTCAACCTGATCTGGCTCGCGGGCCAGTTCAAGGACATGATTGTCTTTCCCTATCTAATGTGAGTGCCGCCACGGTCTTGGGGGTGACTTACGTCCATTCTGCAGTTGAGCTAACTGAAGCCTTTTAGAATCATTGCCATCATCTTCGCCTTCCTGTGTTTTCTTTTGCTGGCCACCTTCCCAGGCTGGCACGACGAAGAGGATTCTGAAGGATCTGAGCGCGAAGTCAAGCCCTTTCCCTCACGAGCCGTCTCACAAGTCGCCCTCGCCATCATCTTCATTGCCTCAATCTTTGTCCTCGTATCTGTTCTGTGGCAACACACTGCGTCAGTCGCGGCGTCCGTCATTGCCCAAGATTTCGGCAATGGATCTGTCAAGAGCGGCGTGGGCACCAGCGCCATGGTAATGGGTTGGTTCTCGTTCACACTGCTCATCATTGTCACAATTGGCCTGCTCGTCATGATATTGAGCATGCGCGTCCTAAAGCAGATGCTGCGAGACTAGGCCTCTAGTCGATCATTGTGATATTGTGATGGCGTCGGAAAAGAAAAAATGCTGCATTTTTGTTTATACATATATGTGATGTTTACGTGAACGAACATGGAAATCTCCCCGACCAAGGGCAACACGAAGATGGTTTGGTATATAGACGGAGGGCACAGTTTCGCATCAGCATCGGAGTTACAGGGGGCCTCGTTACTACAACACACTACACTGCCGACCTTGGAAAACAAAACACAAGACACACACATGTACGCTACCTCTACCACAACGCGAATCACCTTTCAGCACGACTGGGCATAGTTTAATACCCTCTTCCGGGAAAGTACGAGGCAGTATGGTGCGACGCCGCCGTGAAACATGTTTCCCTGGTGGTCTCATTTTTGTGATTTGGGTTTTTACTCCGGCAAGCTTGTTCTTAAATTCGGCTAGGAAATGGGAAGAGACTCGATGGGGATCTCAGAATGTAAATGGGTCGCCTGTTGTGGTTGCGATCAATGAAATCATGTATATATAGTAAGGTTGATGATGATGATGGGCACGCATTTCATCGAGAAGTGGCCATGTGCCGAGGAATATCACTAATTGGAATGGCGGCCTCCATGTGCCCTTTTTTGCATTTGAATTGAAGCGTCGCGTCGCGTGTCTTATATGTCTTGTCTTTTAGATGAATCCATGTGCCAAGACGGAGTTGGATTAACAATGTTATATTGATACTTGGAGAGAACCCTGCTACTTAAACAATACTGAATAAAGACCTGAATTTCCAACTCCTTCCCCGCTTCAACGCCGTGAATGCTTACTTGCGATATTCATGCAACTTTGTACAATGTTCATTTCCCTATCGCCTGGTGCCAATGTTGTGTGGTATGGACACGTAAAGGAGGAAATAGAGGGTATGTGGCCATCGAGAATATCACCAACAGCCTAAAGTTTGAAAGGATGAGCCTCCGTGTTGAGAACCCATTCGTCCAAGCTTATGACGTCTGGCCCTGAGAACAGCAAGTAGTAGTACTTGAGTGTTTCGGCGAGCCAAAAGCTTTCCATCTCATTAAGGAGTGAATGGTCTATGCGGAGAACATTGTCGATAGCGCTGTTGGCTTGCGGCGCGCGGGTGGCTTTCATGGTGGCCTCGAACATGGCCCAGCCTTTCTCCATCCAGCTCGAGTCACCTGTAATGCGATACATATACCATACTGATTCTACGGCTTCTGGCCTGACCCGGAGGGTTAGCTGCGTTGAACAGAGTGGGATGAAAACAAGATGAATTTGCCTCAACGACATACCTAAGAATATATTTGGAAGATGAAACGGAGCTATATCCAGGAGGAATGCCGTCCTGAATCTTTTCTTGTACAAACTCCTCGTGTGTTAATGGTTTTGGGGGCCAACCTGAACGTCCGGGATAGTTCTTGGGGATGGTGGGTACGTCCGGGCGAGAGTGGTATTCGTCCTTCAAAGTAGGGATTTTGACGCTTGGATGGGTGAAGGGCTCTTGTTTGATGTCAGAATCTCCCAACTCGTCCGACTTGGCCTTCTTGGAGGGCTTGTCGTCATTCGGGCTGGTCTCTTTGCCGGTCGTTGTTTGTGAGCTGGTCCCATCAGAGGAAATAAGAGCCACATTTTCGGGTTCGACAGAAATGGCTGCTCTCCTCTCCAAGCGATTGGATTGTTTAGATGCCGAGGTAGGTGGTGAGTCTGAATTGCTTGTTTCTCGCTGAAAACCGCCGTCTCCATCATCTTCGCCCAACGTTTCAAGACCCTCAATTCTGGCTTCCTTTTCCTTCTGGGCAATTTGCCGCTCAAGCTCAAGCTCCTGTTTCTGTTTGTCTTGTGGCTCACGCTCTAATGCCTTTTTCTCCCACTCACGCACTCCCTTGTCACGTATGCGGTAAATGGGGTCAAGCGCCTGCCGCCATAGAGTCTCGTTGAAGCTGCATTTCTCCATAGTGGGACAGGGAACAACTCGTCCATGTTCAGGCATGATTCCAGTCGCTGTGGATTGATATGCCCAGACACAGCCATCTGTGAGCTTCTTGGCATATTCAACATCCTTTTCACGTCCAAAAAGCTTCCCGCCAAGAGCATACATGCCGCCGATGAAGCATGTTAAGTGAGTGGCTTCATACTCGACCATTGGAGACGCACCATCGGGCATCATCTTGATCCTGGCTGGAAATATGATATCCCAATCTCCCTGGGTCATGGGCCGGAATAGAAGATACTTGTTGATACCCTCGATGGCATCCTCGTACAGCTTGTGATACTTGGGTTCCTTTCCGCCAAGGAGCAGATATTCCTAAATTTCGAAACAAGTTAGCAGGTCCGTCAAATTGACTATGTATCTAGGGGTAAGCCTACCTTGCCAAAGTACTCGTACGCAGAATCTTGACCCCCACCCATGTGATAGCTTTCATAGCTATAGTCTCCAGGTACAAATCCCTGAGGAACACAGTCCCATTCCGACTTGCTTCCATCTGCTCCAAGAGGGACCTGCGACTTTGGCTGGGACTTTGCACTGTTGGCAGTGGGTGCTTTATCAACCGATAGCGCAGCGTCAATATCCTGTTGAAGAGATGGCAGTGCTCGGCGTTCAAGTCGATCGTCAAGCTTGGTCCTGTCTCCAGTACCGGTAGACTCTCTATCAACCCCGTCTTCGCCGTATCCTCGGGGAGCCTTCAAAGCTACTTCTGAATCAACTTGAGCCTTGGCCGCTTTGCTCAAGGCATTTCGGCGGTCTGTCGCGGTCCTATTGCAACCGGAAATGTCCAAATTTTCAGGGAAGAGTCCAGGGATCGTTGTGCCTCTCTTTTGGAATTCTATCAGGCCATTGGTGATGCGATCGATGGCATCGTAATACTTGTGCTGCGCTGTCAACTGGGCTAACCGGGTAAATTCCATGGACAGTGTTGCTAGTTCGGCCATACCAGCGCCGGTGGCTCGGCGAGGTTGTGAGGTATGCTGCGGTCGCCAGTTGTAGTATAGAAGAGGCATTCTATTTGGAGTGTCGAAAATGCCCATCAAGACCTCAGCCAATTCGACGGCCTTGTCTAGCAGGAAAGAATAGCCTCCTGACGCACCACCACTGACATCATAGGCCGCTATGAGGCCGCCCAAATATCGAATGGTTGTTTCAAAAACAGGGATCCTGACCTGGTCTGTATAAGTGAAATCGATATTTTTGGCGGCCTTGGCGGCCTCATCAAACTCGTCCTTCAAGCCCGCAATCCACAGGGTGTCGAGCGAGTCAACCAGTGTTGCCGACCATCCGCAAAAAGGATCGCTGGATTGATTGGAGACGGGCAACAGCTCGTCGTGCATCCACGCATACTTTCTGTATCCCGCCCATGACCGCTGGATTTCCTCCCTGACCTTTGCCTGCCTCTGCAAGCGCTTTTTCTTGGGGCCCTCAGCTTCGGGAGAAAACACGTGTTGAATCCGGGGAATCTTCTTTGCAGTGCCAGTGGGCAGAGTAATGATGCTCTCCTTGGGCAGTGGAAAGTGTTCCTTGGGCTTTGTCCAGTGCACCCTGGTGGGTTTGGCAAATCGGCTGCTCGTAGCAGTTGCTGTTGTTGCTGTTGTTGTTGTTGTTGTTGTTGTTGTCTGGTCGTCTGTACCGTGGCTAAGAGGCCTTTGCAAGTGACCGCGTTCATCGTGTTCTTGCACGGGCTTGGCACCGGACGTCAAGGCTGAATCTGAATCTACTTGTGGCATGTTGCCGCGGCTGGGCCGCTTGAGTTGGGCAGCCTCGCCCTTCGATGAAGGCCCCTTCTTCCCCGCGCCTTTCTCAGCATTCTCATTCTTGTTTTGCTGCACGAGCTTCTCAGCACCGACAGAGTCCTCATCATCTGCCTCTTGGGCAACGTGAGCAGTCTTGGGCTTGCTCTCCCCGGCATCCTTCAATGGAAACTGCCCTTTGGCGGGGGCTGCAACAACGGTATCAGGCACGCTGGGTGGTGATGGTGGTTGAGGTCGTCCCACCACTGCCGGCCTCAGTGGTTGGGCATCCCAGGAATTCTGCAGAACACGATATAACAAAATAACAATGACTACGGCAAAGACCGTGAACAGTCTATTTCGTCGTCGCGGCATTGCAACGACTGCGAGGGCTAATCATTCAGCGATGAACAGTCGAATGTTATCGCGAAGATGGCCGTCAAGTGTTACGGGTTACCCAGGCGAGGCCGTCCTTTATATTTTGCGACTGCATGCACCCCTCAACCTTGAATGCTTAGTGGCACTAGTCCGAATCGGTATGGTAGTTTCCCTAGTAGGTAGTACTTACCTTGTGTGTGGCTTCTATCGCTATAATTCAAATCGCTAGTAGGGTTTTTAGCCGGGTTTATCGCCTGGCAAACCTATATATATCGCGATGTTTTTAAACTTTTAGTAATTCTATGAGAGCATTCAAGGCGTCTACTGCTATCAAGGCTACTGCGGACCCTGTGATAAGCAGGGCTTTGGTGCTGTGGGCTGACTACTAGGTGTACTATGAAAAATTATGCATATTTTGGCCGGGGAGGTGGTGCCTCTTCCCACATTCCGGGGCAGGTGGTGGAGAGCGCCAAGGGCCCAAGCCAGACCAAACCATTGCCATGGAGTATTGCTTTTTGACTAAATGCCAACTTTATGCCGGCAAGGGCGCTGTGGTACCCGGGTAAGTAGACTCCTAATTTGTACTGTAATAAATCGACTTGAGTGTGTGAGTGCCTGCTCCAGGTCCCGTCATCCATTATGCATACCTACCTAGGTACTTACCTAGGTACCTACCTAGGTACTTAAGTAGGTTAGGTAGGTACCTGCCTAGTAGGCCTGGGTAGTCCATACGTCTATTAGGTCGTGGAGGAGCCACTGCACTTTCCGACTCTCAAAAGTATCGACGACTGGCAACTACCACATAATGCCGGATCCCTGGTCTGCACATGCGGTCAAACTCGCTCCTGACCAATCAACCATCCCAATTCTTACACTGCAAGACCCATGCCAAGACAGAAGGCGCATCGGCAATTAGCAACTACCTAGGTATTTAGGCAGTCAGTTCATGTCGCCTTGCTGTAGAATGATCAAGGGGGCAGCTCACTACCACCTACTTCTCGAGTACCTAGGTAGGTAGAAAGGGGGCCCAGACGCAGTCGTTGGAAAGTCGTGCGACTCACATCGTCGTGCCATTATCTTACCATTTTGTCCCCCTCATGCCCCGTCTTGGTAGGCATGTCGTCATGTGGAAAAGTTCTCGTGTATCATTGCCATGCTGTCTGAAACGCTTGGCTGGTTCTTTCTTGCGGCTCACTTTCCTTTGCACTGTTTCGGGCCTGTCGCCGTTTGAGGTCGAGACACAGTCTGAGCGCGTGTCTATTCTACACACACACATATGCACATAATACCCTTTGGACATGTCACATTCAAAAAACTCGACACGGCCCTAAATTATAGTCTTGCAGCGTAAGGCTAACAATCATTATGGATATTAGTATTCCTATGTCATATCATCGTGTCCCGTTGTATCCAACACCCATACCAACACCAAAATTTTCCTGACGCCAAGTCCCTCATTCGAAGCTAATTTCGCACATGTTTGTCCGCACGTCGCGCCATGTTATCTCAAATCCCGTACATGTAGACGCCATTGGTACCCATTCAAGACAACCGCAACTCTGCCGCGAGCAAAAAAAAGACAAACAAGTAAAGAAAAAACATGAGCCAGCAGAGCAAGTCGCATGCTGCACTATGAGACCTTGTATGCATCCTTGATCTTGGTGTACAGCTCTGTGTCGTAAAAGTTGTAGTTGGGGTCCAGGTCGCAGAAAGGGTGTTGCGAGAGAAGGACGTCGGCTGTTGGACGATCAAACGGATTCCTAAAACAAATAATTAGCAACTAACCTTTGAATACGGTGGGAGGAAAAAAGAAACATAAAAACCAAAGAGATAATATTAGTGTGAAACCACTTACACTTGGAAGCAGTCCATCATAAACGCCACAGCCAGTGGCACAATGGTTTCTTGAATGTCCTCTGGAATAGGTGGCGTCTCTCCGTTTGCAATCTTGTAGATGGCCCCGACCGCTTCTTCCTTGCTCCAGGGTCTTCGTCCGGCAAACATTTCCAGGACCACGCACCCGAGACTCCAGATGTCGACTTTGGCGCTGTAGCCCTCTCCTTGCGACCGGATAACCTCTGGCGCCATCCAGAATACCGAGCCTTGCATCGAATTTGTTTTATCGTTGCCGTAAATGTTGTCCGTCTTCTTGGAAATTCCAAAGTCGCTAATCTTGCAAGTGCCATCCAGATCAAGCAGAATATTGTCAGCCTTTAGATCTCTGTGCAGAATACCCTCGCGATGCAAGTACGCCAGCCCAGAAAGGGTCTGACGAGTCAGTGACGAGACCACAGACTCTTCAAATTTGCCGTGCTTCCTCAAACAAGATCCAATGCTGCCACCAGAAATGTACTCGAGGAAGATACTGATGCTGGTCTCCTTTCGCTCGCACCCTAGGTACTGCACAATGTTTACGTGATCCAAGTGCTGCATGGTGTCGATCTCCTGGTCCAGCGCAGCCACCATTTCTCGCATCTTGGCCTTGTCTCCTCCAGCAGCTTTGGGGTTTACTTCAACCTCCTTTACTGCCAAGAACTCACCCGTAGTGGCGTTCATACCGAGGTAGACACGGCCATAGGTACCTTTGCCGATGAGTTGGCCTTTGAACCACCTAAACGTAGTCTGTCGCTTGGGCAGTGTATTATGAGGCATATCTGGCACTACCATGCTTCCCCGTTGATCAGGCCGGATCTGCACAATATTTGCGTTGAACATCTTGGTGCTCTTACGTCGCATCAAATTTGTCTGCGACTTGCTACCCATTGGCTGCGAAATACTTGTGTACCGCTTGTTGGCTTGACTAGCAACTTCACGAATGGATTTCATCCGGCCCAACCCACCGGACCGATGTATGCTGCGATGAGCCACCGCATGACTAGATGTAGGTCGCTCCGTAGCCTTCAAAGTTGACTCGTCAGAGCCCAGCGTGTCATTGTCATTGGTGTATAATGAGGGTTGACGTGACGGCGGCACTGCCGCGGGGAGCGCTCCTGATGTGGAAGGACCGGGCGTTGTCCCGGACGCAAGACTGGCAGAACTGGATCTATTCCTACCATCGCCAAAGTCTGTTGGTGGTAGTGGCGGAATATCCCCGCCTGCATGATCTTCAAGGACGGGCTGGTCTAGATCGAGATTGGGGAAAAAATCATCCAGGTTGTTCAGCAAGTCGTCGGTTGGTGGACGATTTGCCCACACGTCTTTCTCAATAAACGATTTTCGACGGTTGATTTGGCTCTCCTTGTCAGAATCCCATGTATCAGTCTGTGGCGTACCGGGCGTTCTTCTCGTGCTAGATGTTCTCACACCACCATCATTGCTACTGTCAAAGCTATCAGGAGATTTCAAAAAAGTAACGGATCGTCCCTTCTCTTTGCGTGAAGTAACTACATGCAGAACGGGGCGAGTATCTGTACCCAATTGGGCACTTGATGAAGCGTTTGTACCGGTGTCGCTACTCGGCTTATCCTTCTTCCTGCTGGCTAGAGGAATAGCAAAGAGGCCATCATCGCTAGAGTCGTCGTCGCTATCGTCACCAGGGGGAGGCTTGACGTCTCGAGTAGGCGGCTGGAAGGATGATGAATTTGAGAACTGAATGTCGGACTCCTTGAAGTCCAAATCCGGCCCATGCGACTTTCGCTTCGAGGGGAAAACGTCGGCAGAGCCCCTACTCTTAGAATGAGAAGAGCTAGGACTAACGTCGCCCGGTGACACAGGCCTCGGCACTGTTTCAGTATTCTTAGTACTTGAACCAGAGGGTACTCTTGGAGAAACTGGCACGGGGGTGCCGCCGGGTGAGTAGTCTGGCACAACAAATGGAAGATTACCTGGACTCCACGTCACCGAGCCAGGGGATCCCTTTGATGGCTTTGGACTGCCTCTCCCGCGATTGCTGGTTGAACCATAGTTCACGCTGGACAAAGCCGTCTTACCTGACTGCTGCTGAGCGTTGCCACTACCCGCTGACGAGTATGGTGGCGATACCATGCGGCCTGGAGAAGTGGCCTTTGGGCCGTTGGCGGTGGATTGGCCTATAGCACCCAAATTCCGGCCCATGCCAACAAGAGCAGCTCCAATGCCACCACTCGCTGATACGGGCTGCGCTGCGTATTTTGACTTTCGGTGACCGTCTGTACTCTCACCGTCACCACTGCCCGTTGAAGGTGGGTGTCTAGGAGATGGGAAACCGTCCATGCTGCCGCTCGAGTTCCGCAAGTTGTGGCCTGGTTTCCTGCTCAATGAATTGGCCTTGATCAGAGTCGCAGATGGATCGCTAGGTGGTGCTGGTGGTCGCCTTTGGGGGAATAGCTGGTCGGGTTTCTTATCTTCGAATGGTGACGGGCGAGGCTGATCGAAATCGACGTTGCGGCCCTTGATGCTACTGGACGGGACATATTCTGGAGCCGTCGAGCTTTCTTTCTTATTTGCCTCCTTCCTTTTAGCAAGATATGCTCGCTGTTTTCTCTCGATTTCTGCCCTGTAATCGCTGGCTTCTTGAGCCAACGTCTTCTCGTCAATCCTTTCTCCGATCGTATTCGCTCTGGAAGATGGTGGTGACGAGCTTGATCGTTGCCTGCTACGGTTGTACGACTCTTCATCCATGCCGGGAGGTATGTAGCCTGGGAACAGGGATGCGGGAACTGAGTTCGGAGTCGTGGCGGAAGATATCTTCGCAGGTGATATAAAGAATTTCAAGGCTCCAGTGGAGTCGCCCTTCACTCGCTTGTTAGTGAGGAGCTGTTGGTCATCGAGAGGCTCAGTGTGATCGGATTTGCCGAGTTCCGTCGCGAAAATGGAATACTGTTCGAATCCCGTTAGACCCAGGCTTCCACAGATAGTCTGACGGATCGCAGCGGCCGATTCTGCTTCTGTGATGTCGCACATGCGGTAGTTCCAATAGTCTGTGGTAGCCAGCACGAGCGTTCTTACGCTGCCGCTTCGTTTCAATCTCTCCAGTGTCGCAAGCTGGTCTTTCTCGTGAGTTCCAACAAAGGCAGACCCTAGACGATCAAGTTGAGAATCACTCTCATTCAACGAGGTATACACATCGGCAAGAGATTTGGGAACACACATAGGTGACTCGGGAGAGTCGAACTCATCAGGTGAAGGAAAGGAGCCATCCTCCCTTTGTCTCTTTTTCCTTGACAAAAAGCTCAAAAAGCTCTTTGAATCCCTTGCAGATGCCGAGGTATCCCCCCCTGCTGACCTATCGCCAGAGTTCAGTGGTGAGTATTGGGATCGATCTTGGCTTCGCGAGGCCGACATGGCTTCTGCTAGATTGAGGCCGCGACCGAGAATCGCAGCGGCATCCGCAGGGACGCCAGAGCCATATATGGCGGCGTTGGAGGTGACCGAGTCTGCACTGTTACGAGAGCGATGACCAAGTTTGGCGGAAGCTGGCGATGAAGAAAGTACGGGCGTCGTTGCTGATGGAAAGAGAACCTGTTGAGGAGCAGGACTGCCTCCTGGGCTATCCGTTGTGCCACGAAACGTCCCACTTTCGGCATTCTCGTTTGTGATGGGGCTCAACTTGCGGCCTCCTTCAGGGTCTACATATTTGAGAGCTGACCGATGGCTTGAATCGGAATTCATGGTGCCGGTGCCGAGGGTAGGCATTGTCGTGGATCGAGTTTGGGAGAATCGCTGACCCGCGAAATTGACGCTCCCAGTAGAGCCTGAAGGCGTCTGAAACAAGCATTAGACTCCGATACACACAGTTTTTTCAAAAGTGGAAATGATTTTGGCCGAAATACTCACGTTGGGTGAATCGACTGGTTCCAAGCCAGCACTGCCATTGTGGCCGTGTGACGCAACTGAGTTTGCTCGGTTATGGGAGCTCACCATCTTTGATGGATCAACTGGCCTTCCGGTGACGATGCTTCGAATAAGCCGACGCATACGCTTTCCTTCGTCGCGCTCCCGACTCTGATCCCAGCCCGTACCGCTGCTGGAACATTCCTGAAGCAAACGCGGATAGACCTTTTGATGCATCATGCCGAAATTTCCACGACCGCCGTGCAGACTGCCGAGATCTAGAAATTGCGCCCCGTAAAGATTCAGGCTTCTGAAAGTCTCCTGCCAGTCCTTGGAGAACTGGTTTTGCGCTAACCAAATCAGCACGGTATCAAGTGGCCACTGGGCTGCTAACTCGGGCGGTATCGTGCTGCCAGCCGTGGCAGTGGAAGCGTTTGAAGGATTCCTCGACTGATAGAAGCGATCCCGGGAGTTGGGATCGTCCACGGGGCCTGTGTTAGTTGTGTCCATGGTGTTCATTGGGGCCTGGATGTATGAGCCGGACGTGCTCGCCAACTCGTTGGGGTCAAATCCCGGGATTCCTACACCTTCGCCGTATGTTCCTCTCGAGGGTATGTATGTCGCGCCCATGCCCATGCCGTCGCTTGGCCGCGGAGGCGGGGGCATGGCAATCGTCTGTCCGGCGGCCATTTGGGCATGGAATTTCGGATTGTATGGTAGATGCTGGTGCCCGGTAGGGGGAGGGGGGGGAATGCCTACGGGAGTTCGGCCATCGTACAGCTTCCCGTAGTTCCCATGCCATGATTGCTGGGGTCCGAGAGTGCTGTTCGGAGGTGGTCCTGGCGGAGGAGGTATCATCATCCCGTTGACAGCTCCCGGCGGCGCGCCAGGATATCTCGGCGGCGGCGGGGGGATATTCATCATTGTGCTCATGGGGGGACCACCGGCCATGGGCGGTGACATTGGCGGAGGAGGAGGAACTTGAAATGCGCGTGTAGGATCATTGCCTGAGACATGTCTTTGGCCGCCTTGATACATGATGGGCAAAGACGATGGACGGGCAACAACCCGCCAGGAGCGAAAAGAGCTGAGGTGGTTGTGTGGCAGCTGTCCAATGTGACGTCGCTGGCCAGAAGAGCATCAAGGTGAAAAGCTACTGGAGAAAAAAATAACAATAAAAAATAAAAATAACCAAATCAATGAAATCCGAAACATTCACAAGAGGGACAAGCGCGGTTGCAGCCGTTGACGTGGTTCAACGTTTTGCAACGCAAAAAAAAAAAGCAGGCGGACCAGGATGCTGCGGCAAGCTCTTCGTACTCAACGGGACTTCCTTTGCCGAGCCGCGGCCAGGCGTTTTGGCTTCGCCGCAGGGTGCGACGACGATGTTGACAAAGGGGTATCGACGGTATCGACGGCAATGTTTCGAAGTGAGAAGAGAGCTCGCGCATAGTGTGCAGGCTGCCGATGAAGCGGTGGGTGGTTTGACTGTTATGGGCCATGGCAGAACCGCTGACGGGGGGACGCCGGGACGGCAAGCACGAAACGAGCTTTTGGAGGTGACGAGGACCAAGATGGCAAGATGGAGCTTACGGGGGGCGCCTGGGGCCCGATGGGCCCGATGGGGCCCTACGTACGGGCGGAAGGGCCTGCGAGAAGTACCTAATAGCCCACATGTGTAGGTTACTACTATGTACCGTGTCAATTTGAATCAATGTAAATCTGACCAGCTCTGTGGGGAAAAGAAAAACCCTGTCGCAAAGCTGCGCCCGAGGCTGTTCGGCGTGCGATGCCGTTATTACTTGCTCGGCGACTACTGATATGTCAATAGCAATGCGGCCAGATGTCAAGTGGTCTCGTCTTGTATTTCGAAACATTGGAGGACCAACTACGGGACCCCGGGCAAGGTATCTGGGCAAGCTCTGCCTCCAAAGTGGCACCTGGGACCAGTGGGCTCGTGCAGTTATTGTATCAATCCAGTCAATTAATGTCAATATTCTGGCAGCTTTTTGTTCCTTGTCCGCCATGGAAATTAAATTACTCCAGACCCGGCCCTTCCATCAAGCCCACCGGGAATTACTACCGGTAGACGGTGCCGACACCTTTCAACGTTCGCCGGGACCAAGCAACGTCGAATATTGCATACTAGGTACTTGACGATACGAACCCGTCAAACGTCATTATCGTATTGGACATGTCTGGTGCAACTTTTCCTACTCCTTCCATGCTGCTTCTTCAGTGGCACTAGCCTCGCAGATGCGCATCCAAACTCCCATGCCGTGTCACACTGCCAACCGCGCATCTGTCGACCGCGCACCTAGACTCTGCGCCAGCTTGGCATCGGGAGCTTGTCAGCTTGCTTCCACTGCAGCCACGGCTTCTATTCTGGGAGACCATGGCCTCATGTCCCCAACAATGGCTGCTCGTTTCCCCGCCCAGCTCGGCGCTTATGCGCATGGGAGGTGGTGGGACGGTTAATGCGGGTAATGCGGGCGAATGGGGGGCGCTTGTGTCTCTCTGAGACCAATGGCAAGGATGGCCGCATCTGGCACATGGCTATGGTAATCATCAGTTCATGGGACGCCCAATACAGGAATAGTAGGTCTGGGCTTGGGCTGTGTCTTGGGAACAATAAGCCTGTAGCCAATGTGCGTGCCTCATTCCTGCGGGATCTGCTCGGGTTTTCTGGGTATACATTGTCTTGCTTTGCAACACAATCTCCAATCTCGGTACCCAAATCTTGGAAGTGGAGAAGAAGCCCAGGTTCAGCAATGGAGTTGTTATACCCGTCAGTATGTGTTAAATCGGCCACTTAGCCTTCTACTCTATCGCAGACTTTACCAAAACTTGCTACCCGAATCTGCCAGGTGCAACTAAAGCTATGCTATTGGAAATATGGCAAGAACTAAAACCAAAAAAAAAAAAAAAAAGAGAGAGAGAGAGAGAGAGAGAGAGTCAAACATACAAAATAATTGCCCAATTGTGAGTTGCTACCGTCAAGTTCCAGCATGCTTAAGCAAAAATTCCCGCACGGTAAATATACAACTCTGGGTCGAATGGAAGAAACAGCCCAACCCCATCTTGATCACCCTCTTGATCTTTCAGCGCTTCACATGAGTGTGCAGTTGTCGAAATTGAAGCCATAGCCCTGTTGGCACTGTTCCAGGTAGCCAGCCTCTTCTGCGGACCCCTCCGGAACATTATGTTTTCTCACAACACCCTGAATATCAAGGGTCTGTTCTCCTTCGGGATGCCACCACTTCAGGCGCTGAAGCACGGGGCCTTCGCTGTCATCGGAACTCAACTCCCATTTGCCGGCAGATACAGCTACTTCGCACTGATCCTTGGGGAAGTGGTACTCGGGAAGAAAAACGACAGTGGGCGACTCGTCACTGGCAGGCTTTGGCGCTGAGACCTTGAGATTGTAAGTGCACTTGCGGAGATCGAATCCCGTAGAGAGCACATTGCCTGCAACAACAGTTGGAGTTGGTCGAATGAAAGCCTCTGCAGCTCGGTATCCGGGAGCGTTAGTCAACTCGGGATCCTTTGCTAATTGGCTAGAGCTTATTGACGGCGTTGTGAGCGTGCGGTGCAGGTTTCCAGGAGTGACACTCTCGTCATCGCCGCTGCCGTCTCTACTGTTCATCGTCGACAGCTTTAACAGACTTGTTGCAGACTGACCGGCTACTGCGCTCCTGGGAACTGGAGAGAGCGGCGGCAGTTTGTCGTCTATGGAGTGGATGGACAAGTCTTCTCCGTTCCACTGGTCGCCGCGTTCGTGGTCGTTGATAACAGTGTATACCCAGAGGCAATGGCCTTCGATCTGAGAGCCTTCCACGCCGAAATAGTTGGCATCCAGTGCAGCGGACTGGCTAGAGTAATCTCCCGTCTTATAAGCCTTCTTGTCGTCCATGTCATATGGTATACCAAATTCGGTCAACAGGCAGGGATGATTGCCTGTTCTGTCTAGTCCCTCCTGCCGTAACGTTGCTAGCTGGTCCTTGAGGCAGTTTCTGATGGCCGTCTCGCCAATTTTGATGGCAAATGCGGGATGCCAATACTTGCCACGAAGCACGCCAACAACGTCGACATTCCATGTGCTGTTCCAGTGCTTGGTCATCAATGTGATGCCATCGTAAAAGTGCGGCGTGAAAGCCATCAGTGGGTCGTCGTCCTCGGTTCCCTTGATTTGAGGAGGCAGTTCTAGTGTAGGATATTGCATAAGCATAAGACATTCTTTATGATGAGCTCTGCACGCCTTGCTGTACTTTCTCCAAAAGTCCATGAAGTAGGTATTTGTAAACTCGGGGTAATCGATAGCTTTGCCGGTTCTGGGGTTCTTGGCAAAGTAGTCCTTCTTTAGCATTGTGTCCGTCGCTATATCCCAAACGCCATGCTGCGCCCACAGACACTCGCCGAGTTTCCAGCCAGGGTGACGCTTCCAACCATACTTGGAATCGTCATATCCTTCTGGTAACCAGGCTATCTCGCCATGAGGATCCACCAGCGTCGTGCCTGTCTTGTAAGGCCCCAAGCCTCCCATATCCCAGGTATCAATCTCACAGGCCCTGCCCATACCTGTCAGGAAAGTCTGCCACATGGTCGGACAGGTGCCTTTCTTCAGGGGGCTGTCCTTCGGGATGACTGTCAAATCAACATGACCTGTCATGCCTCTGTTGGGCTCATTCATGCTCTCCCAGCCCATCACAACCTCATTTTCCAGATCGCCTGCGTCATGTATCCGCTTTGCCAAGTGCGCGCAGGCATTGACGAAATGGTCCTGCAAATAGTCCTGGATGTTCACGCCGTTTATGATGCAGTTTGGCGCAAAGTCTTTGCCGGCAAAGAACAGAGTAAACATGGTGCCTGCCGCGAGCCTGTGATAGTTGGTTGACCAAATCATTTTAGGGAAGGCATCCGGATCGGGGTACGTGTTCTGAACAATGGCGGCTTCGGTGGCGGCGAAGCCCTGAGGGTTGAGACCACAGGCGTACAACGTCCACATTGGAGCCCCTGAACCGCCGGTGAACCGTGACCAGACATCTTGGTGAGGGTCCATAAAGACGTAGAAGCCGTAGGACTTTGCTATCCTCAACACCTCGATGGTATGCTGGATATATTGTTCGTCATAGATGCCGGGACCTGCGGCTTCGATAGCCTCCCAAGTAAAGAGGTAGCGAATCGTATTGAAGCCATAGCGTTTTATCCTCGCAAAGTGCGTAGCGGCTTCCTCTTTACTAAACGGCCGCTCGTGGAACGTGACATTGTCGCCGTCGAAGAAGTCATCGGCAATGTGGGACGGTTGATGGGGTTCGGAGGGGAGTTTTGCGTCGCCAGCGACATTGATTCCGCGTAGTACAACCTGTCGACCGTGAGCGTCTCGGAACTGGCCATCCTCAATCGTTAGCCGAAAGGAAGCCATGTCGTCTTGCGAGTGGAGTGGCCGATGATGAGGAAGAGGGCAAGTTGGAGGAAGGGATGGAGAAGATCGAGACGGTGGACAAAGGCGGTTGGTGCCCAGACGTCACCGGGCCAGGACGTCAAACTTGCCAACTGGCTGTGCCGCTCCCTCGAGCAATGACGGTGCAAGCGCCCAAAGATGGAAACTGTCTAGGTATCTGAGCACCGTACGAACCAAAAACAAGTTGGTTACTTCAAAAGTTAGCTTGGTGGGTGCAGCGACGCCGGTCTCGAGCGGTTGGCCTTGGGTTGGCCAGCGCTCGAGTAGGCGGTGCTTAATGATCAGCAAAGACCCGCGACAAAAGCCACCCCAGTACGGAGTATGAGACTGGGATACATGTACCGGGCCTCCCTCCCCAGGTGCAGAGCGTCAAAATTCATTAATTAATAACGTTAACTACTCCGTAAGTTACTTGGGCATCGCATTTGTCGTTGCCGACGTAGTATCTGACATAGTCCCCTCTCCCGCTTCCTGCATCTTGACGGTCCGTCACGCGGCGCCACACTCCACACTCCCCAGGTGCCGTCTTCGTCGTGACGTAAATGGAAGCTATTTGCCCGCGCGGCCATCAGCTGCACACTTTGCTCATGTCCCTTCCATGCTGTCTCAGCAGTTCAACGTCGTCATCGGCACCGACCTGGGGCAAACCGACTTGACCGTGTATTTCCTCTATTCGTATCCGTATTCGTACTTGATCCATGACCCATCACGCTTCTCAAGCCAACCCTCCCTTGGTGGGCATACATTCTACATTAAAACACCAAGATGCACGATACTGTCGTATTAATACGCCAGTTTCTCCTCTTTCCTGCACTGCGATTTGAATCGCTTTCGCCACTTGCCCCTGGGCTGCGTCCACTCACTCATCACTGGAATCTAGAGTCATTGGGCCTGCTCCCCTGGCGAGGAGTCTGGCCGTCGTGGTATTCCCTCGCATAAGGCACAGCTACCCCAGGGGGGTATATTTCTTCCATTTCAGCCATGTCCGGCCTAGTTGTATCGGAAAATCTGGGGGTTTGGAAGACAGTTGGACGTCTTGGCTGCAACTCAACCCAGGCTTCATCCAATGGTTCAATGCGTGTTTTCTTCAGGTCGACCGCTCGAGAGCCCCAAACCATGTCTCTGTACAGCTTTGGCTCATCCCATTTGAGGCGAAAAACATATTTTCCGACTACCCAGGGTAGGTATCTCGTGACTTTGAAGTGCATAAACTCTCGCTTCGAGACAGCAAAGATGTGGTCCAGCTCTTCCAGACTGCGTTGTTTGGTCTCCTCCACAAACAGGAAAACCATGACATAGGCTACAATGTTTAGCCCAGCGAAGATCCCCATGGACCCCTTTTGGCCAAGAGCAGAGTCAATGCTACCCAGCTTGTCAGCCATGAATAACTACCTAGGTAGACAGTACGATAGATATACGCTGAGGACGTACCCCGGGAAGAAGACGGCCAATAACCCGGCAAACAATAGGTTGATGGAAATTGCCCACGCCGTGCCCTGTTTTTGCTCGATAAGTATTTGTTTTGCAATGAGAAAGGCCCCGGGCCTAAGAGCCAAGTCACGGCGACTTACTGCTTCTCGATGTGTCAAAGGGAAACTCTCAGAGGCTAGGGTGAAAGGAATTGGCCCGAGGCCGGGTGAGTATGCTACTGCAAAGACTGCCCTTGCGTTAGTGAGAACCCTCCATCTTGGGGGGAGATGGCACCAAATACTCACGGAACAGAAAGCAGGCCGTCACTCCATTGCGAGTTGCATCATCTTGGACATTTTCAGAGAGCCCGGCCCCTAGCATAAACACCGCCATGAAGGGGAATGTCAGCAGCAACCATCTCCTTCGACCCAATGTGTCAATGCTCTTTACCGCTGGCAGAGCAAACACAAAATTAATTGCCCCTTGATTAAAGAGAAGGTTAGACTAGTCGAGACTCTTGTTCGGATGGAGTTTTCCTACCAAACCCGAGACTGTACGCCATGTTTGTAATGGCGTTGCTTTGTGATCTGCCTGCTTGTCGGAAGACAATTCCTGCACACATGTAAGCATGTCATTTTATACATCGTGGCGAGGGAACAAGAGTGTACCTGAATAGAAGGCACAAACATTTACTACGGAGAGAATAAATAAGGTCAGCTCCTCCTGCTTCAAGTAATCATTGGGTTTCGGACTCACCTCCACAAAGCTGCTGTGCAAGATTAACCGTCGATGTCGAGATGACGGCATTGTACAAGCGGCGACGTTGGAACAGCTGGACAAATTGTCTTGCGAAATCACGAATAACCCACGAGAAGCCAGGCGACATCATTGCTTGAGGATCGAGGTCGCCAAAGTCCATGTTCTCTTGTTCAATTGATTTGGAGACAAGATACAGGTCCCTCAGTGCTTGCAACTAATACACCAACACAAACATTCATTAGCGGGTATCTTTTCCGTGTGCATTTTCAGGCAAGTGTGCCTACCTTGGTGTTCCGGACTCGCTTCAACACCGTGTATGCTTTCTCAACACTATAGTTAGGGCCCTTCAGCAAGTGGTAGCGAGGCGACTCCGGACAAACAAACAGTGCCATTATCAAAAGAGCGAATGCGGGAACCAAAGGAGCGCCTTGGATGAGACGAAAGGTGGTAGTCGGATTCGCCGCTTGCGTGAAGATCAAGTTGAACATAAAGCTCATCATGATGCCGAAAGCAACCCTATTACCCCTATCAGCTAAGAAATATCTACTGGATGGTGTAAGATGACACCCTCAGCATACCAGAGCTGCCAGGCGAGAATTGCAGAACCACGCCAAAATCCGACTGCAGTTTCACTGGCCAGAATGGGGGTGCTAACTGCTTTGATGCCCATACCTAAGTATTATGTTAGATTTCGGCAGTCGGTTCGGTGTTTGGGGGCAAAAGATTGACTTACCAATGCCATTTATGACACGAACACCGAACATTTGAGTCCAAGAAGTAACGAAGATAGCTCCGATAGAGCTAGCAAAAATCAAGATTGCCGCAACACTAATACCTCCTTTTCTTCCGAACCAGTAGTTGATTGGCAGAGAAAGCGGGCATCCAACCAACGCAGCAAAGAGGAATGGCGAGGCGTTTGCACCACCAAGCTTCCAGTCGTCGGGGGTAATATGGTGTGAGGTGTCGTTGCTCAGATTCAGACCCCATTGATCCATATATAATGAAGCCCCGTTGACTGACGACTGTACAAAACCTGTTTCGTACGACAGTCAGCAGCTGCTACGGAAGTTGGCTCTTTTCAGCCTTGATCGGCAACAACTCGGACCGACCTTGCAGAAATGCTGCCAGTGAAACCGTGGCGATAACGGCGAACATTCCTTTCTCGCTGAACGCAACATCTTTTTCAATTCTGAGGGCTATCTTCTCTTCTTCTGTCAATATCACCGCAAGTCTATTTCGCTCGTCGTAGCCGGCAGGTTGTCGAGCCGCCTCGTCATATATCTGAATGTCCTTTCCGACCCTGGCGGCCCGCAGCAACTCTTGGTACCTCACGGAAGGAAGAAAAGTCTCTGCAAAGTTTCGGACATCCAATTCCAACTCGGCGTCCGTGAGATGGGCTTTAGATGATTAGTGCCCTGTACTCGGGTGGTAAGGAGCACAGAGCGAGGAATAATGGGCGGAGCAAGTCAGACTTACCGAGGGGATTCTCGATAACAGCCCTATCATTGGCGCTTCTAGTTTTTGCGACGGCAAAAGTCCGGTCACGGCAATTGTTCGAATAAGCCGGATGAGTTAAGGGCGTCGTCATGTTGTAGACTCTATGCGAGCTTCAGTTGCACTGTTGCAACATCAAGCATTCTCTTTCATGCACAGATCAGGCAGTGGCAGAAGCCAACAGGCAGAGAGCGGAAGAAGGACGAGAGGAAGGACTTGTTCAAGTTCACAACCGAAGAAACTCGGGACTACAGATGTGTGTAATATAAGAGAGCGTTGATTGTTTCCTCTCATGTGACAAGAGATGGCAAGGCGCTCGAGCGCCGCCACATTTAGAGTGCGTGAGAATGCCAGGACCTCTGGTAAGACGCCTTCTTGTGTCATGCCGCCACCTATGGGTGTGTCTAATTACATCACGGAAGCAAACTGTACAAGAGTTATATGTGTCCTTGCCAAGAGCATATACAGCCTCACTCTTAGGTACAGAGGCGTGAGGATGCCCAACGTCGGGAGTAGCAAACGGTCCCGGACCAGCAACCCACACGGCTGGTACGTATTACCCTGCATGAACAGATGAACTATTTCGCTTCTCCAAAGTCTCACCCTGTTGGTCATATTGATGAGAGAACAGAGCATGGAGCGTGTGGCGCTTTTCCGGGGTAGAACAAACAATAGGCAGCATTGTTCTTTTTTGCTGCTTATTGGTAGCGACATGCAAACCCTGGCTCACCTCCTCCTGTTAGTTGCGCCTGATGATTGAACGAACAAGTTGGCTTACATACGTCGGAAAAATGACATCACATTGAGCGTTCAATGGACAATAGGCATCTAATTGTCTTGGGATTAGTCACCCTTGGAAATCTCATTTAATATAAGACATTAGGCGGGGAGGTACGGAGTGTTTTCGTTGCCATTCGCGTGGTGCCCAGTATGACAGCATCACATTACAAAGTTCAAGGTCGCGGCTCAGAGGGAGACCTGGCGATAGTAGCTGAAAGGTGCTCACGGCGTTTGCCCTTTATAACAGGTCTGGCAATGCCTCCCCTCAACGGTATCAGCACGTATATGTAGGATGTGGCATATCCTGTAGCGTGGTGCGGGAGCACAAACAATGCATTGTCCGATGCAGGATCGAACGGGCTTATTTTTTTCAGCTCTGACCGGCTTCTACATGCCGCGCAGCCAAATTGCAGGTTGGTCGTGCGCTCCGTCTAAATTTGTAAGACAAGCACATTTCGCAGAATGGACTGTCCTGCGTTCTTGACGTAACTCGCAGCAAGGGTAGATGAGTAGCCAACAGGCAGTAATTCCATGGTCATGGCAAAAAGCGTCCGTGGTTCGCGATGCTTGGAGTAGATCACACCGGCCTAGTTGTGACTGGTTGGTTGTGGATTTGCGGTTGTGGTTGCGGTAGCGCCGGATAGCTTCCGGGTGTTGAAGCCAGCGGAGAAACTCCGGCTAAGAGTCCTTTTCGCCGAGCAGCTCTGTGTTGTCATGACATAAGCCATGTTGAAGTCAACTGCTCACAGATGGCAAGCTTCATGGCGTGTGAACTGGTATAGCAGGAGCCGCCGGCAAATTGCGAATCGCTTCTGTTGAAACAAATTGTCGGGTAAATACTCCTGTCATGAATTCATTTTCCAGGTTTACCTCCCAAAGCCGACTACCTTTTGGCCATTGCCACCCGAATTTGTGTCGTTTTTGTTAAATTACAGTATAAAATCGCGGGGCACAAGTTGTCTCGGGACCAACCACCATGTCAGGCGCCAAGGCCACATTGAAGGCCATCAACGATGCTATTCGCGGCCAGGATTATGACAGCGCCGTCGAAAAGGCAAAAGAATTAGTAAACAAGGACCCAAAGAGCTATCACGGGTGAGTGTGCACCCTTTGCCGTTTCTCGGGATGGGAATTGACTGTCCAAGCCTTATTTTCCTGGCCTTTGCGCTGGACAAAAAAAATCAGCTTGTCGAAGCTGAAAATTTCTACAAAAAAGCTACAGAATTGCGTCCCCAGGATGCCCAGGCGTTCCAGGGGCTGGTCAAGTTATACGAGAAGCAAGGAAACAAGAGATTGGGGGAGTATCAAGCTGCCGTCGTGAGCTTGGCACGGATTTTTCACGAAGCAGAGGACCTGTACAAAGCCCAAGATGTCGTGGACAAGTTTGTCGACTTTGCCAGGGTCAACGGAGACAAGCTGCAATATGCCGATGCTCTCTGGATCCAGCTCCCTGAAAGTCCTTTGTATCCCATTTTGGAAGGGCGATTTCCGCAGCCAGCAAAGACTTATGAGACCATTGCACACATACTCGAGGATTTTGAAAAGAAACGGATCAATACCCTGGTTGGCGAGCGCCGTACGAGATTAGGAGCGAGACTCAGCGAGGTAAAAGTCGAGGTCAAGAGGGAAGTTTATGCACAGAGCAAGTTGGAACACATCTACCGCCAGCTCATCAACTGGACAAGCAATGATGAAGTCAGGCGGGACTTTGAGGAGAAGCTCTTACAATATTGCTATGACAGATTGCTCGTCACCGCTGCCGGGCCTGTAAAAACACAGGAGCAAGCCAAGGTTTTCGGTCTTGCAAACGACATGGTAACCATCAAACATCCGTTCAAACTCGCGTGGGATATTGCCATAGACTGGCAGGATGGCAAAGATATCAAGGACTGGGACGCCGGCCTGCTTCGAGATTACTGCACTTTTTTCCCAGACAGCGACATGTACAAAGTCATTACAGCCTTCTTGACAAGCAATTTCTCGCCCTTTCCTCCAGAAGGTACAGCGGCAGAAAATACCAGAGCGGCAGCAAATAACGATTCAGATGATAGCGAAGATGAGGAAGATGGAGGTGTTCCAATCACGTACGTTCCGTTAACTGACGAAGACCGTCTGATGATGATCTCGGAAGGCATTACCGGTAGTGAGTCTGTGTTTGCCTACAGGCTTGTTGGAATTTACTTCCTGCAGACAGGAGAGTACGAGAACACGGTTGAGATTATGAGAAAGGCTAGCGCATTTCTTGACAAGGAGCGGGCCAGGGTTGGGATTCCGTATGAGAACACAGGTGACGCATATGCCTTGTGCCTTGCCACGTCTCTGGTTTACTTCCAGAGCCCCAGACATCATCAAGAAGCCAAGCAGCTCTTCGAAAAAGTCCTTAAACGGGATTCAACCTCGACTTCTGCCCTCATTGGAGTTGGCCTGATTTTTGAAGAAGAGGAGGAGTACGATCAAGCCATTGACTTCTTGGAGCGTGCTTTGAAACGCGACGCTTCTAATTTGCGAGTCAAGTCTGAGGCTGCTTGGGTCAAAGCGCTGAAGGGAGACTGGAAAACTGCCAGACACGAGCTTTCCGAGTGTTTACCGATCTTGGAAGAGAAGATCGCTCTTTACAAGGATTTGATGGCAGATACTCAGTACCGCATTGGCTGCTGTCTTTGGAACTTGGACACGAGTCGACAAGCTCGAAAACAGCGCAAGGGGGACTGCGCGTATGCATATTGGTTGAGCGCATTGAACAACAACATGAATCATGCTCCAGTGTACACAAGTCTCGGCATATTTTACAACGACTACGCCAAAGACAAGAAGAGAGCGCGTCGATGCTTCCAGAAAGCCCTCGAACTCTCGGCAGCCGAGGTAGTCTCTGCAGAGCGGCTGGCGAGATCTTTTGCCGAGGATGGAGATTGGGAGAGGGTTGAACTGGTAGCCCAAAGAATCATCGATTCGGGTAAAGTGAAGCCGCCGCCCGGTTCTAAAAGGAAGGGGATCAGCTGGCCATTCGCCGCAATGGGAGTTGCCGAACTGAACAAGCAAGACTTCCACAAGGCCATCGTCTCCTTTCAGGCCGCCCTACGACTCTTTCCAAATGATTATCATTCCTGGGTCGGATTAGGTGAGAGCTATCATAGCTCCGGCCGATACATTGCTGCAACCAAGGCCATTGTGAATGCGCAGCATCTGGAGGAACATCTAGGAGACGGTATCTCCGCCGATACATGGTTTACGAAGTACATGCTTGCTAACATCAAGCGTGAGCTTGGTGAATATGACGAGTCGATAGCTCTCTACAAGACCGTTATAGATACCCATCCAGAAGAGCAAGGTGTTGTTATTGCACTCATGCAGACAATGGTTGATAACGCATTGACATGTGTTGAAAAAGGACTCTTTGGGAAGGCTGTGCAACTCGCAATTGATACCATTGAATTTGGCAGCAATACTTCTGGAAATGTTAAGGAGACGTTCAACTTCTGGAAGAGCGTCGCTGATGCCGCTTCGGTGTTCGTCTCTGTCCAGAGCCGCGTCGTCGATTTCCCAGCAAGTCAGATCAAGGGGTTACTGGAGGCTAGTCACCAAGAAGCCTTTGAACTGCTTGCTAATGTCGACAAGGTCGGAACCGACGTGGTATATGCCAAGGGTATCTATCCCAAGGATGAACGACTGGGTGTCGACATGACACGCTGTATTCACGCTACGATTCTTTGTTACAAAGAAGCAATCCACGTTTCTTCTGGCGATATACACGCACAAGCAGTGGCTCATTATAACCTGGGCTGGGCAGAATACCGTGCTCACGCTTGTCTGCCTGCACAGATGCGAAAGAGGCCTAGCAATTATATCAAGGCCGCTGTAAGGGCTTTGAAACGTGCTATCGAGTTGGAAAGTGGCAATGCAGACTTTTGGAATGCTCTGGGCGTTGTCACGAGCGAAATCAACCCAGCTGTCTCACAACACGCCTTTGTCAGAAGCTTGCACTTGAATGAACGCAGCCCCGTTGGGTGGACGAATCTTGGCGTCCTCGCGCTTCTATCGGGGGACACTAAGCTGGCTAACGAGGCCTTTACCAGAGGACAGTCTGCTGATCCTGAATATGCGCATGCCTGGCTCGGCCAGGCGTTCCTAGCCCTCCTATATGGCGATGTAAAGGGAGCCAGGGGGTTATTTACGCATGCTATGGAGATTTCAGAGGCTTCCTCGGTGCCAACTCGCAAGCACTACTCGTCTTCTCTCTTCGATCACATCTTGACAGCCCCTGCAAACATGACGGTGGCTTCGCTTATCCAGCCCTTATTCGCTCTGAACCAGATTCAAAGTATGCTTCCACAGGATCTTGCTTTCGGCCATTTGTCATCCTTATTTAACGAACGAACACGGGATAGTGCCAGTGCGGTCAGGACGCTGGAAAAGCTATGCGACGTGATTGAGGCCGACTATGAAACAACAGAGTCCAGAGAAAGTCTCGCAAGATTCACATTGGCACGAACTGATCTCGCAAGAGCATACCTCGCCGCAGGAGAGTACGCCAAGGCCGTCGAGTGTGGTGAAATGGCCCTAGGTTTAAGCAGTGATGATGCAGATAGCGAGCTCACTGGCGAGCAGCGGAAGAAGGCTCGGCTTTCATCACACCTGACTGTGGGCTTGGGACAATACTACCTGGGGCAGCACCAGAAAGCGGAAACATACTTCGAGGCGGCCCTTGAAGAATCGGACAATAATCCGGATGCAACATGTCTTTTAGCACAGGTGTTGTGGGCACAAGGTACAGAGAGTTCCCGGGACAAGGCTCGCGAAGCCTTGTTTGAAGTGATTGAAAGACAACCCGACCACGTGCAAAGTGTTTTGTCACTAGGCGTGGTAGCCCTTCTAGACCAGGATGAAAGTAGTCTTGAAGCCGTTGTCGAGGAGCTCCAGGGTCTCCGCACAAACGACAAGGTCAGCACGACGGAACAGTCCCAAATTGGTGAAGTGCTTCGCGCCATCGCGGGCATGGCGGAGGGCCACACACAGCAAGACATGGTACAGCAAGTACAAGAGGATATCATGTTGTACCCTCACCTCCCACACGGCTGGTCATCCTTGGCAGAGGCAACAGGGGACAAGTACGCTGCGCAAATGGCACTCAAGGTTGCGGCTAGAGGCATTCCGCCGAGGGGTATTTTGGAGGCCCAAGATTTAGCAAAGGCATATGCAGGCACGGGCAAGGCAGCTGATGCCCAGAAGGCTGCGTTCTTATCGCCTTGGGATGGATGTGGATGGACAGCATTGAAAGTTGCGACTGACGGAATATGAACAGAAGCATTGGTTTGGCGATGGTATTTGGACAGTGTCTAGTCACGAAGCAGGCATGGGTGCTAGGTTAGATGAAGGGATATGAAAAATGTCTGGGGTATCTTGGTAGGGAATCAATACATGAGAAATCAAGCAACTTGTCATGTTGTCGTCGTCGTCGTCGTCGTGTGCGCACTGCCAGCCCCAGCAGCTTCTTTTAGCCTCGCCATCCGCCCATTCATCCAGGCGTCGTGCCAGGCGTCAATCTTGCCACCCAGCAAAACGCAATTCTCGGGTGTCAACAGCACGGTGCCGCGAGCAACCGGGGTCCCAGCCCTAAGCAGCATCTTGCATCCCATGTTCGTCTTACCCACCCCTATGCCATCTATCCTCGTCAGCTCCACGGCGTACACCCTCGTCCCTTTACAGTCCTGCACGACAAGACGATGCGTGGCTTTCTTGCCGGCAGAAACGGGCGCCCGCGGCCCCGTCCCCCTCGCGGCCAAAGACTCGGCCGCATCCGCACCCTCGTCGTCGGCCACGCGAATGATTTCCCTTCCGCTAGTCCTCTCCCGCCTCTCAATGGCTTCCATCTCCTCCACCTGCTCCCACCGGCTGAGGCTCAGGTTCTCAATGTCCACAACCTGCACGTGCGTGTGGTGTCGGAGCTTGGCCTCCTTGACGTCGGCGCTGTCTGTGCCGGGGGGGAAGGGGCAGAGCTGCGAGCCGTCGAAGTAGGGGCTCGACGCGAGGTCGGCGGCGAGCAGGCGCGCCTTGGCGGTGGCCACGAGCGAAGGCAGAGGCGGCTGCGGCGAGCGGGTGGTGAGGCTGGTGAGGAGGGATTGGGACGGCGGCGGGAGGCATTGGGATGTGATTGATTCCAGCAGCTGGGCGGTGGTGTCCATATCGCTTTCGATGGCTGCCGTCCCGAGTGACGTTGCCGGCGACGACTCTCGAGGAGAAGCGAGCTCGCCGTGACATGAATTATTTGCAAATCAGGAAACTGGGGCGAATCTGTGCTGGCGGGCCACCCGCCCAACGACTCGGCGTCGTTCCTGCAGGTGGGGCCCGCTCCTCCAAACCCCCCAAAACCCCCGGGCGTCTGCAACGTCATGCCATGTCGCAGCTTTCATCCCATCCACACGCTCACCACGCGGCACAATGTCCACGATAGCCTCGCCGCGCGACCCGGCAACCCCCCTCCGGCGTCTCCCCTCCGGCACGCCCACCTCGTCCGGGCGGCCGTCGCTGGAAACCGGCCGGCCGGGCGTGACGCCGCCCGCCCCCGACACACCGTCACAGCCGCCTGCTGCCGCGGCCCCAAAACGCTCCAACCGCGCCGCCCTCCGCGAGTACTACAAGCTCCGCGCGCCTCGCATCGAGGTGGCCGGGTCCGAGGTGCCCGCCAGCGACCTCGACGCCCCGGACTTCAACGCCGCAGAGTACGTCGCGCGGGTCGTGGGCAACAGCGGCCTCGAGGACATGCTGCGGCTGTACACGCAGGTCGTCGCCGAGGTCAGGGCGTTGGATGCCGAGAAGAAGGCCCTCGTGTACGACAACTATAGCAAGTTGATTGCGGCGACGGAGACGATCCGCAAGGTAATATGCATTTGTCTTTTTTGCCCTTTTTTTTTTTCCCTTTTGCCGGCCCCCCCAGTTGCACTTTTGGAGGAGAGCGAGGCCAAAGAAAAGAAATAAGAAGCAAAAGGGGGGGGGATGAAACACGCTGCTAACGCCGTGAGAGCTAGATGAGGGCCAACATGGACCCGTTGAACCCCATGGCGTCGACGCTCGACCCTGCCATTGCACAGATATACTCGCAGGCATCGTCGATACGAGAAAAACTGCGCGAGTCCGTGCCGGCGCCTGATTCCGAGGAAGGGAGGCGGAGGGAAGCAGAGCGGAGGCGGCAGAGGACGCGGGAATTAGCCGTCGAGGTGCTTGCTACGCCGCAGAAGCTGAGGGATCTCGTCAAGGAGGGCAAGATGCAAGAGGCCAAGAGGCAGTGGGAGATGCCCAAGCGACTACTAGTAGCGTGGAAGGAGATGGGTGTCGGGGGCGACGAGGTACAGCAAGTTATCGATGAAGGGGATGCCGTTTTTAAGCCAGTGCCGGATTTACCACAGAGGACTTCTAGAGATGATCAGTAGTCTTGAACATGGCACACGGCGACGTGAACTCTTTGCCCTTTCCATTCGGTAGGCTCTCTCTCTCTTTTGCTTTTTTTCCTCTTCTTGAATTATGCTACCAGTCATGGCCACAGTCAGCTGGCTCAACACCCAACTTGCAATACCGCAAATAAAAGGTGCTGTCTAGCCTCCCTAGCCCAAATGATCGACATTATAAATGGTAAAAGGATCCTTGTCAAACTGGCTCAAGACCACTTGAGCTTCTGGAACGGCATTCTTCAGCTCTTGTTCCAACCTTGGCCGGAGGACTTTTTGCAAGTACCCTCTCTCCGAATTACTGTGAAACACTTGCACCAATGTTCTTCCCTGCTGGATAGCCCTCAACGCCGAATGGTGGCTCGTTTCCCCCGTGACCAACAAGTCGACGTCTGCCTTCTTCAGGACATCGTAGCCACTGCCCGCGCAGACGCCAAAGCTTCCAACTGTTGCTGTCTGCACGTCCGCGCCTACAGGGCCGGCAACCATGACGTATTTCAGACCACCAAGCTCAGAAGCCAGACGTCTGAGAATCTCGGCCAGAGAAACAGGAGCCTCAAAGTGGCCCACAGCGCCGTAGCCTGCCGGGGAGTGAGATTCAGGCGCTGTCAAACAGGGAACAGCCACAGAGCGCCTGCTCGCGTGAGGACCAGCTACAATGTCTGCAAGCCAAGCGTTCAACCCCTGGGGGGCCGCGTCGACTGCGGTATGAGGGCAGTAGACAGCAACTCCGGCCTGAGCCAGACGTAACAGCGTCGCTTGCTGGGGGTCGTCATTGGTGATGGACTTGAGCCCAGAGAATATGAACGGATCTTGGGGGGGGGCTGTCATGTTAAAAGTGCTGGACACAGAAAGGGCCTAGGTATATATACATGTATATATTTTTGTCGTGACCGGAGACAACACTTACGGTAGCTCACAATGACGCTGACATTTTGGTCAATCGCATCCGCGGCGACCTGCCAGGTGAGATCATTCGTCACCAAAACCTTGGGCTGCTTCCCCTCGACTTCAGAATTGCCAACCAGGAGGCCGACATTGTCCCATGACCTATCTGCCAGTTCCTCGGGATACCTGCGGGAGATGAGTCAGTTTCTGAAGTCAAATGCCACCGGGAGCCCGGGCGTACAGCGTCCTCATGGCGTCGACGACGGCGCGAGTAAACTTGGATGGCTGGACCTGCCAAGCTCCCCATGCCCCGGTTTCGTTCATTTTGCAGCCGGTGCAGAACGGTGTTGCAGACGGAGTAGGTAGCTTTGCGCCGTGCACGAATACCGTCGAGGCTGTAGCTCGACGGCCGAGCGGCGATTGGGGGGTGAAGGATGCACGCGGGTTGCGTCGAGCGAGGCTTCGCGCGGTGGTCAATGGGCAGGGATGAGATCGTACAGCTGCCCTCATGTCAATTCCCAAGCCTCAGCAACTCCTCATGCAGGCGATGGCGGGTACGAGTGCGAGTGCGAGTGCGAGTTGCTTTGCAGGGCAAGGCTGTTGAAGGGAGCTTGAAGCTTGACTCGACTAGGGTTAGGGGTCAGTCCAGCAGATGGAGAAGTCAGCAGTCCGGCCGCGGCGCTGGCTCTGTACGTCACCGCCCGCCAGCCACGGACCCCAACTGCAACCAGTCGCAACCGCAGCTGCCCCGCGGTCCAGTCCATCTTATCAATCCATCTTTTGCGACATCGCCCGTCCGCCCACAGCGTCTACGACACCAAAACCACCCTGACTTGACGCGTGCGCCAAAACCTCAGCACCCCATGTCACCATGTCCCAAATAACAGACGCCAGTATACGTGACGCCATCACGCAGCGTCTAGGGGCCACCCACGTCGAAGTCACCGACATGTCCGGTTCGTAAAAATGCCCCTCCATTCATTCACCCATTCACACCAGCACCAAACGCAGTCCTGCGCGTCGCGACAACTTCCCACCTCCCATTCTTCTCAAAAAAGTGCTAACTGGGCGGGGGCTCGTAGGCGGCTGCGGCCAAGCATTCACATGCCTCATCGTTGCGCCCCAGTTCCAGGGCCTCAACTCCCTCAAGCGCCACCGACTGACCAACGCCGCTCTCAAGGAAGAGATTGCCGCCATCCACGCCTGGACGGCAAAATGCCAAACGCCAGACGAGTGGGAGAGGGACAAGGCCAAGGCGGGGCCTCCCATGGACGGGACCGTTGGCGGACATGTTGAAGGCACGGGTGCGTGATTGCGGGAAAGCATCATGGAGGGAAACCCGCGCTGGATACGGCGTTTATAATAACAGGCTGGGGTTGCTTGGCGTCTGTTGCGCCTAGCCGAAATACCATGTGGATAAAACAAAGAAGACGCCATGTCATTAGGACCGGGGGGGGTTGGTCACAAAAGGTAGGATGAAACTGCCTACATTAGATACCTCAAGCACGTATTTTTTCGTGAGAATTGCACGAATGCAATACTGCCCCAACATTACAAATTAAGCCAACCTTGCTTCCAAACCAATATGCTTCTTCCATTGACACTTCCGTGGGTCTATAAACGGTGCGCCTCCTGTTTTCCCAGTTCAACCTCTTTTGTTTGAGAGATAGAAACTTGAGTAAAAAACAAAACTATTACTACTACCCTCCTCACAACAGCCCCAACAAATCATCGCTATCCTTTTGCTGCGTCTGGGTGCTGCTGCTGCCGCCGCCTTGCGCATTGTTAAGCTGCATCGCTGCAGGGAGAGGCTGGCTCGAGTTGCTGTCGCCAAAACTCAGCCCGTCAAACCCGCCCATCAGGTCGTTGATGCCACTGCCAGAGCTCGGTCCTGCTGCACTTCCGTTGTTAGTTGCACCTATTGGAGGAGCGTCGAACATGCTCATCATATCCGCCATGCCACCAGATGCCGCACCACCGGCCGGGCTCGCCACTCGGTCGGGTGTTGCTGACGCGCTTTGCTGCTCGTGGGATGCCGGTGCCGCACCGTCAAAGTCAATGTCAAGCAAGTTCTCAATGTTGTTTTGAGAAGCACTGGAGCCGGCGCCGTTGGCTGCTGCTGCGGCAACAGACGCCGCGATGGGGTTATCAGCCGCATTTTGTCTTTGTTCTTGAATTGCGGCTTGCTGGATTTCGTCGGCACCGAATCGTCCTTTGCCAACAAATGACTCCGGGGGTTTGTGGTATACTGAAGCCAAAGTGGACAGCTCCGAGAGCAGTTGTTCCAGTAATGACGGCGGCAACGTAGTCATGGTGGTGGAAATAGTAGGCTTCTGAGAAAGAACAATGTTCTACGTAAAAAGTGTCAGCAGAGTCGAATGAACTAGTATTGTACCAGGAACTAGAGGTACCTTTGCAACGTCCAAATCGCCAGAGAGCAGGCGCCAGTAAACATAAGCTCTGTCTCGGATATCAGGGTTATCTTTCTCTGCAGTCGCAGCCTGCAAAACTTTCTGAACAAGTCCTTGAGTGTTGCTAGGCTTCTTCAGAAAGAGTTTAACTACGGCGGTGAGTATCTGTAGTTGTGTCTGAATTCGTTGTTAGCGTGACTTTTAACAACTGATCAAGTTTCTGTCGGCAGATAAACGTACTTGGGTAAACTCCTCCATAAAGCCCTCGACGAAGCTCTCTAGGATCTGGTCGGCGTTGCTAATTTTCTCAGCATACTCGCCAACGATCCAGATAAGGGATCCTCGAGCCTCCGGCTCGTCAAGTTCATCGATATGTTCACACAGCGTGGGGATCACACCCTCGTACCCGGGATATTTCCGCAAAATGTCCTTGACGACCACGATTACTTCTTGCACCACATAGTTTACCTTGGTGGCCAGCAAGTCTTCCAAAGCTTGCACGCACTTTGCGCTAGCCTCCTCAATCTTAATGGCGACCTGCCCGATAGCCTTGACGGCGCGGCGGACAAAGTCCATATCGACTTCCAGGGCATATTCCTTCAATTCGGCCAGGAGCTGTTCATAATTCTTCTCGTTTGCTATCCGAACCATAATCTCGAGCTTCTGGAGCTTAACGTAGGGCGGATCGTTGTACTTGCAGAAGAAGACCCGGAGCTCTTTGCTAAGGATGTCGGGCTTGGCTTGAAGTAGGAGATCAATGTTTCGCAGAGCAACATATTGAACCTCGGGAGCCGAGGCCACCAAAGTCACTGTAGAATCTTGGTTAGTGCGCCATATAGTCTCGTACTAGCTAGGTCAATATGGAAAACACGTACCAAGGGGGGGTCCCATCTTCTTGAGCAAGGACCGAACCAGCTCCGGGTTGACTGCCTTCATGTGAATAAAAACGACCTTGACAGCGGCCAACACAACGGCAGGGTTAACGTGCTGGAATTGTGGCACTACTCGTTCACAAATGTGTTCCGATTCCTTGACGTCTGAGGCTGGGTAGTCGGCCAGGGTGGTAAGGATGGTGATTCTTCCCCATTCTGTACATTCGTTGAGCGCCATGAGAAGCTTCTTCAAAGTTGCCGAGGTCACGACCAGCGCTCTCGTCTCGGGGGCAGTCTCGCTGATTTCAGACAAGGCCTGCACGGAATTGGCGACAACCATGGGGTTCGGGTCACCAATCATCTCTTGAAGAGTCTCTAGGAAACCGTTCTCGATACACATGGTAGGGTTGAGGTCGAACAGCTTGGCGACACAGATGGCGGCTGTCTTTCGCACGTATGGAGATTCGTCTCGTAACGTTTTCCGCAGCGGTTCTTCCATGTAGTCTACCATCTTATCGACTCGAATACAACCCATGGTCCGGATAGCGAGCGCTCTTATTAGAGGATTCGGATCTTCCGAATCTTGAACAAAGGTGTTTACAGCGAGAATGCATAGGTCCGGGTGTGACTTGGCGTAATTCCTGTGCCATGGTCAGCCTCCTGTGGTGTCGAACTCCCCAACTTGTTTTAGGTCACGGAGCGTATTCGCATTCGACCAACCAAGCGTCAGGAACGCAATTAGTGTACATACATGAGATAAAGATAAACGAGCTTCTTCTGGTCAAGGTCGGCCGTGGCGATGTTCTTCAAGACGTCCGGAAACAGGGCAGACACATCCTTGCCAAGGGTCATGGCCATGATGGTCTTTTGGATGGACTCCTTCCGCTCATAGGCATACTGGGACACCAGACCAGCGCGGAGCTCAAAGGTTTCGCCCTTTCTGGGAGCGGCGAATGCGCCGCGAATGCGATTAACCGCCATGGTCGATGCCGTCGAGGGGTCCGGAGAGGTTGGAGGGGCAAAGATGGAGGCGGTCGTGGTATGGCCGTGTGAGTGACGAAGGCGGTCGTGCGTTGGCCCAGGAAGCTGTAGGAGGCCTGTGGTTCACGGCTCGGGGTCTCTCTGCATCAACAAGGCATCTGAGAAGCCCGACAACTGGCTATGGTGTCGCCTGGTGCAGCCAGCACTCGAGATGCCAGTGCAAGGACAGAGTTGGGGGTGATGGTGCGTGAGCCGTGAGCCGTGATCCACTGGCAATTGTCAAGTCATCGGCTTGGAAGTTACTCTGTAATACTAGCTCAGATGTCGACACGGCGACTTGACTTCACTGTGGGCTTGGCTTTGTGCTTCTTCCCCTGTGCTAGAAATTAACGGGTACGAGGCCCCACCGTCTCCACCCAGTTGCTGCTGCACACAGTGCCTCCAGCCGGCCTTTGCCTGGTGCCCTGGCGCTCATAGCAGGCTTTGCCCCGCTAAAGGGAGACAGACTCAAATGCTTGTTCGATCCACCAACAGTCACTGGCCGGTCTTGCGTCTGCAGTTGAGCAATTGGCACCTAGTCTAGCACCTCTAGTATCTACCCTGCGAGAGAATCACCCCGATACAAGGCTCGGCATCGAACCGCGAAAAATGGTCCGGTATCTCAGTAACGTCCTCTTAAAAATATACCGCTAATATTATTCAAAAGGCAAACTTCCCCAACTTGAGGCGGCTCTTCATCGAGGCCCGGACCGACGATGAGGAGAGAGACGTGTCCCGCAAAGCTGTGAGCACTTGCATGAATGATGCATGCCCATCAAAGAAAAGAGCCCAACTAACAAAACATTAGTTTTATAATGCGGTGCTCTTCATGGCATCTGTCGCTGTCTTCAGCTTGATAGCACAGAAGCTGAACGCAGGCAAGTAAAGCTTGCAAGGATATGATGCAAATATGATACCAAACAAATGCTAGGCGACCCTGTACAACACAAGATGAGGATATACCCCAAATAAACTGCTTAATTATACTGTTTGCGCTGCACAAAGTAGACACATGGTTCATTCATCCTCCATCTGCTCTGGCTCTCCATCTCCTCTCCCATCTGGTGCCTCTCGCGGGGCCGCCTTTGCCTCCTGTTTCCTCCACAGCCCGGCCAGGAACTCATTCGTGCTCGCTTCTTCCAAGCTCTTGTCCTCCCGTTTCTTAAGGAACCGCGGAAACCTCAAACTTAAACCTCGTTCATCGCTGACAAGGCCGATGGCCGCTGTGTAAGTTGGACTTAGGGTAACATCTGCAAAGGCCATTTCCCACACCTCCTGAGGTTCAAACCAGACGTCCGGCATGGGGCCAGAGTACTGGATGAAACTTGGCATCTGTGACCGTGTATTCTTGCGCTCTCCACTGTCTTCGCCGTCATCGTAGAACTGCCTCATGGCCTTGTAGAATGTGTCGGTAAAGCCAGACATGCATTTGCACACTGCTTCTAGCATGCCTGTCTCTTCGTTGCGAACAGCAAGAAGAACTGGCGACCACCACTTTGCCTTTCGACCCTGTCCGTGCCATCCTGCAATGGGGATCAAGTCCAGAGTATCAAAGCTGGAATTGTAGTCTTTCTTCACTTTGAGCCACGAGTCAAGCCGCTTGTCGGGTTCATACGTCGCGAGAAGGGGCTTTCGTCGAGAACCCGTCGTCTTCTTGTCCCCCTCTCCCGTTGCTGTTGCGCCATTTCCTTTCTTTTTTGCTTTTAGACTTTGGCTTTGGTGTTGGAACCCTCTCTGTTTCCTCAGCGGCCGGCTCCTCTTCGTCTCCCAAGTATGGAATATCAACCAGGTTGTCAAGAATTTTGACCATGATTCCTTCGCATTTGCTCTCCGTGGCCGATTTGAAGAAGTCAAGCACCGTTTCTGAGTCACTAGATGTCGCATCAAGGCTTTTCACCCAGGTGAAATTGTGCGGCACCTCGGTGAACAGTGATCGGAGCAACTCCCGTCTTTCCCTGAATGGGCGGTCCAGCAACGGCTGCCCGTTGAGGAACATCAAATCAAAGGCAAACAGGCAGACATCAATCTTGATGCTGCCGATTTGCACGTCCTTTCTCGCCCGGTTTGTCAAGGTCTGAAAGTTCTTGAGTTCGCCGGTTTCTCGGTCCACTGCAACCACCTCGCCCTCCATGATGAAGCTACTGACACCCTCTCCACGGATCCTAGGAACCAATTCTACAAGATCAGGATATTTGTCCGTCATAAGTTCTAGGTGCCGTGAAAAGATCGATACTTTTCCTCCATCGTCGCAATGCACCTGGGCCCTTTGGCCATCGTACTTATATTCACAGGCAAAATCTCTTCCTTGAAGTTTCGTCAACATTTCCGACAAGTCTCTGGTAATGCTGCCCAACATGGGTCGAAGTGGAATATGCAGAGCTAATCCGCATCTAATTAACAGCTCGTCTGATATTCCAATTTCCAAAAGAACTGGGATCAAATCGTTGTAGTTGGGCCGTCGTGCGAAGCAAGCTTTGACAGTTTCCTCGGCTTTCCCCCAAATCTCGGCTAGATCTTCTTTCCTCAGCTTGGAAAGTGCGGGGATAGACAAAGGAGAGTAGTGTGCACCAGGAGGCCGAGATAGCAGAAAGGCTCTTGACAGAGCAATGAGCATGGTGGTTTTCACGGCGCCAATTCTTAGCTGCTAGCAGCATGAGCAAGGTTCGGTTTTCGCTGACAAGATATCACGACAACTTACATGCTGGCAGAGCGTCCGGACAATGAAGCGACTCTCCTCTCCACCCCTCGCATCTTGCAATAGTCTATCCACAATACGCTGTTTTGCCTGAGCGCTGCCCTGTCCTTGAGAGCTAGCAATTTTAACAAGGTCCTGGTAAACGCCTTTGATCGTAAGTGGCTTCGGCTTTCTCAGTGTGAAGCTCTGCTTCTTTTTAGCTTCAAACGCTACATCGCCGGCATCACCGTATTTATCATAGATTGCCTTCAGTGATCTATTGTCCAAGCCGCACACTTGCTTTAGAGCTTTGGATATTGCAGAGCCCCCTAGCCCCAGTTCCAGGGATATATATGCTGGCGATATAGAGTTCGTAGCCAGCCATACCTATCGCTTGTGAGTAGATGCTTGAAATGATATTGGAGTAGAGCAACTTACGGCTGGCAGGAGACTTGAAGGGTCTCCTTCAACTAGCAGTCGAAGGCAATTCACGAGCGTATCAACTATTTTAATGCGGCTCGTTGTGCCGCTGACGAGGACGAAACATCGGGTGAGCAAAGCGTAGGAGGCGTTTCCACCTTCGGCTGCCCAGTGTTCCCTCAACAAGTCGAGATACTTCGATGGCTGAAATATTAAAGGGGCCTCATCAAGAGGGATGTTGGTAGTAATAACATCCTCGGCCATGCCTGTAGATTGCAATGTAAGAGTAGCCCCCTTAGAAGCAGGCAATTCGGCCTCTTTTGTCACACGAGGCTCTAACTCGGGTTGGGCAGCGGGCGCTAGTTCATCGATTGCCAGATTCGAGGCCGGTGAAGCGCTCCGAGTATTCTCGGTTTCATTTCTGCTCTCATCTGTTACTTCTTTATTCCATTCAGCTTGAATCCTACGGGCCAATTCTTCATCTGTTAGTTCCGTAGATGCCAAGTCAGGCACGTCAACGGCATCTGCTGAGGAAGTTGCTGCACTGCTCTGTCTTTGCTTGGCAAAGAAGAACTCTAAACCTCTAGTCGGTCCTCCATGTTGCTTTCCACCAGTATCAAGCTTCCTCTTTTTGGATGGACTAGACATTGTTCTAGATTGTCCGGCCACGGATATCTATGGGCGTCTTGTTAGTTTCAGCCCTAAGAGGGGGAGGACGTGCTCAGAGAGTTTAAAGCCATCGTCAGCGCAGAAAATGACATACTACATCATTATCCCATCTCCATCTCGTCTCATGTCTTCACAAGTCAAAGACCAAATTGCAGTGTTGCTAGGGGTATGATCGTGAACGCGTGTCGGCCTGCATACTCTATGACGTTCCAGTCGCGAGACCACGTGACGGCATCACCAAAGAGCAGGTGCTCCAAGTCGTCGTAGCGACATGGCAAGCCCCGTCTCCATACACTAAGCCCCTTCGACGCCCACAACCGACCACCCTCACACAACCCGTCGAAAACTTCCCTCTGCCCCACCATCACGAACCTCTCCACGACATCAACCCCCTAGAACACCAACACCCGCATCAATACCGGCAAAATGAACGGCGAAGACCCGCCTGAGCGGCCTGACTATATTACCAACATTATCAACGGCCTCGAGCGCTACAACCCTGAGGCTGTCGGTTCCCTCGAGACATATCTGCAAGAACAATGTGAACAGAAGTTTTGCGACTCCAATGCCAACCGAACCTTGCTCAAGCTGTGAGTCGAAATTTCCCCCCCTCAACACCAGAACGACCGGGATTATTTTGCGATTTTTGTAGCACCTTTTTTTTTTTTTTTTTTTTTTTTTGGGTCCTGTGGCAGTTTAATGATGACTATTTGTCAACGTTTCCTATTACCTGACCGCGACGAGAGCAATTCATCTCAAGCACATGAAGTCAGCATATTAGCTCTGACAATTGCCTCCAAACCATATGCTCTGCGAAAATCAACATGGCCTTTTTCTTGCGAGGAATACCAGCTAATGCGGATCTTGCTCACCTACCTAGGTACCAGCTTAACCCTGACCGATTGAAGGATGAGGTTGTCACCAACATCCTCGTCAAGGCCATGACCCTCTTTCCCTCCGCGCAGTTCTCTCTCGCCCTCCACCTGATCAATCCTTCAGCGGCTGCGACGGGCGAACTCCACGAGGCCCTGACCAAGCTCCGATTATTGAACTCGCAGCTCGAGGGTGCTCAGTATGCCCAGTTCTGGGCCTCCGTCGACGGTGACGACCTCTGCGCTGACCTGATTGCCGACATTTCTGGCTTCGAGGACATGATCCGACTCCGTATCGCCCAGCTCGTTTCCCAAGCTTTCCGTGAGCTGAAGCTCGCCCACCTTGAGTCCTGGCTCGGGCTCAGCGAGGACGCTACCCGCACGTTCGTCACCGATGTCTGCGGATGGACAGTCGACGAGGAGGACAACATCAAGATTCCTTCTAATCCGGATAACGAAGCCAAGAAAGCCGAGATTCGGGAGGACGTGAACGTGGAGCAGTTCGCAAGGGTAATCCGGCGATCATGGGAGGAGACTGTGTAAGCTATGTCATCAGAGGGGGGGGGAGGCGGTATCGAGACCCCATGGTAACGACGCGAGAGAGTTGAAAACTTTACGGGACATGATGCAAGCATGATGAGCCACACGATGGGAGTGCGCTAAAGACCACGAGGGTCATTGGTGGGGTGGGAAGAAACCAAAAAGAAGGGGGGAATTTCAATCCAGGCGTTAAATCGGGCAAATCATTGAGATAGCGGTATTGAGATCGGAGTTAGCATATAACGCGGATCTATTAAACCACTTGCCTGAGATATTCGTGACTCGTCAAGCTTTACCCACAGCTCATTGCATGGCGGTTCGCATTCTGTCTATTCAAGTTCGTAATATATTCAGGCTACTTTTGCTTGGTAAGCTCCTCCCATTGCACGCCAGCCCATTCCTCCAGATATCCAGCCTCGTCCTTGCCAACGTGCCTAGGCACACAGTCCCGCTCACAAACGCCGACAATAATCGTCCCCCACTCCATTCCTTCCAGGCTCAGGTCATCCGCCTCCAGCTCCGCGATAGCATTCGGCGTCAGCTGCACCTCAAACGTCCTCTTGCCGCCGCAGTTTGGGCATCCGGGGATCGAGCCCTTGGTCAGCTTCTCCCCCACGGCATCCGTCCTCGAGTAAAGAAGGGGCGACCCTGCAAACTCGTAGCGGATGACCTGGTCAGGATTCTGGGCAAGACGATCCGCAAATTTTTGAAACGCAGCGTCCATGGACGACTCGAACGCCTCGCGGTCCAAAACGGAGACGGTCTCCGGCGCATCTGCCTCCTCTATACGGGCATTGTCCGGGATCTTGGTTGATGTCGGCTCGAGAGTTTCGTAGTCGGCTTCTGCCAGATATAGCGTTGGATATGGCTTGGGCTGGGCGGAAGTCTCCGGCCATGGCTCTGGAGGAGGCGGCGGACCGGTGGGTGTCGTGCCCAACGATAATGTTTCGGCAAAGGTCTTGCTGAGTGTGGCAGGCTTGGCATCCTTCTCTGCCTCCTTGGGGGTATCTTTTTGCTGTTGGGAGCTGAATGGGTTGCCGGAGCTCCCGGCGCCGCTTGAGGTGCTGAACGGGTTCGAGTTGCTTGAAAACGGGTTGGCTCCTGATCCGCCGCCAATACCCTTGCCTCCAAACAGAGCGTCGCCCAAGGCGAGGCCATCATTACGAGGCCTCGTCTCTTGCTCCTTTGGCCCTTCTTCTGCTTTCGCCGCTGGAGCTGCCGAGGCGTCGTCTCCCCAAATTCGCACCCCTCGCAAAGCTCGAATGCTTCCCTGCTTGCGACGGCAGGATTCTCGCTTGCAAGCAAACACGTATAGTCGTCGGTCGTGGCCGGGAAATCTCTCTGGTAATTCCGCGTTCAATTGAAGAATGAGAACCATAAGGTCTTTGCACACTTTGCACCGTGCGAGAGCTGCCGAGGGTGGCTTGTCGGCATCCAGCCATTCCTTATCCAAATGTCAGTCAATCATCATTCATCACAAGGCATGGCGCAAAGTCTCACAGCAGAAGCACTTACAGGTACGCCGCCTAATTTGCTGATAGTCTCATCTTGTGAATCTTGAGAGGCATATCCCAAGAGAACACTAGTCACTGTAAACTTCTCCTCCATCTGAAGAATCAGAATCGTATGAAGTCATTATTGCAAAGCCTCGCGAGGACTCTCTGCGAGAAGCTGGCACTGATGGTGGGGTCAAGAATTTTTTGGGTAAGAAGGATGCTAGTCGACGCGGGGCTTACTGGCATGACCGCAGCCAGGTGGTCCAGGGGCCGCCACTGAGACGCCAACCCTCGACCTGCTTGACATGCCACAGAAATACTACCCGTGAGCTCAATGTCGTGCTTGCCGAATACGAAAGACGACTTATTGAGGGCCAAATGAATCATGTATACTTTCCATAAAAATTTTTATTCTACCATGCCATCTAGTGGTATTAACATTTACATGTGGTCATCAGGGCCGTCCATCCCAGGGCCAGGGCCTGCAGCTCTGCCCATCTGCCGAGCCTTCAACAACTCATCACAAAGCAAGAGGTTGGATGCAATGCTGGAGCTGGAAGCAATGCAGTTTCTCAGTACCCGGAACGAGTCAAAGACACCCTCCAACTCAGGGCTCATAGGTTCTCCGCTCTCCAAGTTCAATCCAACAACGTCCCCGTCATTGTATTCGTCCTCCATGGCAGCCACTGTAGCTTAGGTGTTAGCACACTGAATCGAGCTCGTCTGAGTGATATGCTACTTACAAGCATCCTGAACATCATGGCCCGCGTTGGCAGCCAGCGTCTTGGGGATAATGAGCAGAGCGTCGGCAAAGGCCTGAACGCCAGACTTGGCTTTCCCCTTGACTGTCTTGGAAAAAGCGTCACTCTTCAAGTGAAGAGCGCAAGCTAGTTGGAACGCTCCCGCACCAGGAACGACGCTCTTGTCAACAATCATGTTATAGACACTCCGTAATCCGTCTCTGACAGCATCGGTCACTTGAGCGATGGTGTGCTGGTTAGGCCCCTTGACCATGACAGTAACAGACTTGGGGTCTTTCACCTCCTCAATGAAGGTGTACTTCTCCTCGCCCAGAGTCTGCTCATAGACAAGGCCAGCCCATCCAAGAACATCAGCAGACAGGTCGTCCACGCTGTTCTGAGCGACGCCGCCACAGATCAACTGGAGACGTTCCATGTTTCTTCGCTTAGCACGTCGAAGCGCGAGAATGCCGTTCTTTGCCAACACGTCCAGGGACAGTGGGTCGATACCCTTTTGATTGATAATGACGAAGTTCTTCTTGCCGTCTGTTCCACAGAGTTCCTTCTTCAGATCCACAATCTTCTTCAACTTGGCATCGATAAATCGGCGCTCACTCTCCACGAGCTTGTCGCGTTGGTCAGCGCTAGAGTAAAAGAAGCCAGAGTTAATTTCAGTCTTCTCGTATTCCAAGCTGACATTCATGGTCAAGATGTAGCAGTTCTCCAGTCTCTTGGGCATATCCGGGTGACGAGCACCGTGGTCCAGAGCAAGCCCACGAATAAGCTGGGTGTCGGCAGCGGTACGATGCTGCATCTTCATGATTTCAACCATGTGCAAATCGGGCTTGGCAGGTTCTTGGTAAATTGCGAGAACAGCATCGACTATAGCGGGCGTGAGCTTCTTCGCAAGCGTAGAGTTGAGCTTAGTGGCGAGAGAGGTGCGCGCCACGTTGAGGAGTAGTTCTCGGTCGACCTCTTTGGGTAGCTTGAAGTCATCGAGGAACTAGACAACTGGAGTTAGAGCCCGATCTGAATCGTTCTACAAAGACTGGGAACAACAATTCAAACCTTGAGAGCCTCGGCCTTGGCAATTTCGAACCCATCACAGATGACACGAGGGTGCAGCCCTTCTGAGATGTATCTGTCCGCCTGCTTCAACAGCTCACCAACCAACAGCACAACCGAAGTGGTACCATCTCCGCAAATATCGTCCTGGGCGGTCGCGGCTCGGGCAATCATGACGGCGGTTGGATTTTGAATTTGCATTTCTCTCAAGAGAACGTTTCCATCCTTGGTCAGTTTGATCTGAGGGCGAAAGAGTATCAGCTTCATCGAGTTCCCCTGAGGGGCAGCAATCGCAGGGTCCGCACCTGTCCAGCGCCGTCAACCAGCCTGTGAAAAAAAGGTCAGCCACACTGCAAGAAGATTAGTTTTCAAGGCAATAAACTTACATTTTTATTGTACCAAGAGGGCCAAGGTTGGACCTAAGGACCTCTTGCAGGCCAATACCAGCATTGATGTTGACCTTGAGAGCTTCACCCCTCCTCTAACAGACGAGTTAGCATGCACACGACACACCGCTTTTCGGGTAATTTGACGAAAAGAGAACGTACTCGGGACTCGGCCTTGGGGTTGAGAAGCTGCGCGGCCGACATGATGTTGCTTGCGAGCTCGCCGGGAGGTGGTTTATGTCGTGGAGGAGCGTCGGTCGCTGAATAGTGATTTCGCAAGCTGGACAACGGCGACCCGCAAGAAGTCGTGGTGGGCTGGATTGGGGTCACTTTTTTCTGCCTTGAGGCTAAAGGCGGTGTGGACCAACGCAGCACGGCTACAAAGTGCATCATGTGGTGCCCTGTTGCCAGGCAGGAGCGATGGTGGGGTGACAACAGTCGGTACCGTTGGCTCCATTTTCATCTCTGCGCTTCTGCCTCCAGGCTCGGCACTGGGCAGCCCGGGCTCGTGAAGTAGAAACAATACAACGCCATCACATCCACATAAAATATCTGGGTAGTATTGAAACAAATTGTGATCAAATCAATTGCTTTCCATTCACTACCAGACTGCTTTGTTTTTAGTCCATCATCCTCAAACCGTTGATTCCCCGTCTTGCTTGATTTGGCTCCTTAATCATCCATCAACATCCATGCACTCCATACGATGCTTCTTCCAGTCTTCCTTCTGGCATTCCGTCGAACAATACTTGACCACTTGGCACCTCATGCATTTCTTCAATGATCCTCCATCTTTAGCAGCCGCTGTTCCACAGCTTCGACATCTATCGCCTGCCGCCAACTGCCCTTTCCCCTTGGCCATGTCCCCGGGGTCAACGACATCCTCCACAAGGGGCACTGAAAATGTCGGGCTGATGGCAATACGAACGGCATTCGGGGCGGCCGTTTCCCATTCTGGTACTGAAATGAAGTTCTTGGGCAACTTTCCGTTTCCACAAGAGCACAGAACCTTTTCTCCCGGCACCAGGCTCAGGGGAACTGTGGCCCCCCTTCTTTTGTACTCGCAGTCAGAACGATGGCTCCATGTACGACAACGTTCTGCCAACGCAGGTAGCACTCGCTTCCACAGAATAAGCTCCGCATCATTGACGTTGATGCTGCAGCATTCCAGTGTTCGAATGAGAACCAAGAATGGTTCCATGCTGCCAGAACTGACGAGCTGGTTAGTCATGGGTATCACTGCTGCATCCAACACTACGGAAGAACAGTCTGCGTCGAGCTTCAACGCCGAGACTAATATCAGCATGTGAATACCACCCTTTTCAGGGTGATTGATGGCAAACATGCCAGTCTGCCCTCCTTGTTGTCCGGACGTCAACATGAACATGGTGAGTAAGGATTCTTTGAAGTTGACCCGCAGGTTTTCGGATATCCCACTCTTCTTATCGGCCTCGTCTCTCATCTTCTTCTCCCTGGGAGAAAACTCCAATGATGCCAATGTCACAAGCCACTGCATCTGGTCTTTCTTTTCTAGATCCAGAACAGGAAGTGCGTCCAAATTCATATGTGAAGCATTAAGAGCAGCCGGGAAGCCCTGTCCGTCCAATCTCGTAGGGTAGATAAAATCCGAAAGAATTACCGAGTCCTTGGAACTGGCCACTCGGGCGACAACCTCAATGTAGCCCGACTTTCTTGCGACTCTTGATCGGCTGCCTGTCTGTGAGACCGGTACTGGAAACCGTAGCGGACATACCAAGGCGTTATTCCCAAAAATGACATCAATAACAAACGGGTCGCGCTGTTGAAGTTGAATCGGGACCTTGTCCTGTAGCATCTTTTTGCCCTTGTCCGAGAGAATGTCAACATGCCCAGTGACCGTCGTAATCTTGGATTCCGAAGCAGGGACTTCCGCCATAATCTTGCTACTCGTGCCGTTCCCAGCATCATCCACAACATCTCCAAAATTCTCAACCCCGCTGCACACGCTTTTATGTCCCGAGAGACCTGGCATGAGTTTCGTGACAAAGACGCTTGAAGCTGCCGACAGCTTTGTTTCAAAAACCGTCATTTCAAACCCCAGCATTCCCATGTACAGATATGCAGCTTGCGCCGACGGCGGTATGCAAATCGCAACTCGTGCGTCTACAGGGTCAACTTGCAGCGCAGCGGTGGGCACAACAAAGGATGCAATCAAGGCTGAGCTGCCGCTCCACCCTTGGTCATCCCGCTCAACGACGAGGGGGGTGTTTTCGTCCTTGGGGGAATTCTCGACCTTTCCAAAGACAATATGGACATCGCTGTACATGTTCTGCCACTGGTTTGGCGAGTTGGGTCCCGCACGAAGCGAGCCAACAAAGGTTGGAGATGCCTTTTCTCGGTTTTTGCCCTGCGTAAAGCCGGTTAATAGCAGAACGGGGAACAACGACAGTGACGGCCACAGCGAGAGGGACGTTCTTCCAAGTCCGGAACCGCCCGCCGTTGGACAAGCTGTCGCTATCGCGGAGCAGCCACGACTCGGTGCTCACGTCTTGCAAATGCATCTGGATTCCGAGCTCCTGAAGCTGGTTCGTCGACAAGGCTAGAGTTCGATCCTGAGATATCTTATTAAAGAGCTGAGAACAGACAGCCGGCCAATCTGTTCTGACCCGGTGCTTGACCACCTTCAGAAACGAGGCGAAGGTTCCCCGATGAAAATGGGTGTAAGCCGAAGATCTCTCCAGTGCCGTGCTGGCAGATATTTTGTAATCCTCCCCCGAGAACATCCGCATGTACATGTCAAACAAGATGCGAACGAGGGCAGAGGCATCAATGTGTAGCTTTCCTCGGCCCCCCAGCGTCCCAGACAGCTGGTCATCTCGCTTCCACGCCAGACGGCTATGGATCTGCGCTTGCGGCGCTCTCATTGTGCCCGCAATCACGGTAAGAAAGATCTCATCCACATGAGACTCGCACTTGGCATTCGTCCAGTACTGCACGGGACTGATACCGAGGAGAAGCAACACCGTGGTAATGTTGCCACAGAGCAGCTTTTCAAACGCTTCTTTCTACGATTTTCCACGCTTGAGAAGAGACTCGGTATACAGCGTAGCCCACGGCTCAGTCTTCAGCAGCGACGAAGCCGCAACAATGATGTTCAAGGCGCCTACATGATCGGAAAGATTGGAGCTGTCGACAACGTCAAACGCAGTCGGCCCTTTTCCAGCCGGTCCGTACTCATCGCTATCCAGCTCCAAGGGTCTCAAATCCCACTGTCTTCGGTACCAATTCCCAGATGGCTTGCCGGTGCTCGCTGAGTGCTGCAAGGTGTGGCAGCAAGCAAATACGTCGGCGACCATGAACCGCACCACCATCCCCCGAGACGCAAGCTCCCTGAAAGCGGCAATCCATTCGGTGAACTGGGCTCTCGCGGCCTCTGCCGTCTTATACTCCGTCTTTTCATGATCCATTGCAAGAGGCGAATTCTCAGACAGCGGTGCAAACGCAACAGCCAAATGATAGCCAAGAGTGGGATCGCTTCCGTAATGAAGGACGTCCATCTGGGAGACGAGACTCGCAAACATTGGATTCGGCACCGTATTTTCTGCATGATGAGGCGTCACAGTCCCGTGGGTAGAATACGTCTCAAAGGCCTTGATCATATCATGGTGCGATTTCAGCGAGAGCGGAGCCGCAGACCTCATGCCGGTCATATTGACACCGTCTTTCCAGAAAAGGCCTCTAGCGTCTCCGAAGTCTTTTTCAAATTCTTCTTGAAAGCCGCGGCATAAGAAGCAGTGTTTCGCTGCTCCGCGCCATGGAGAATTCTGCGGCACACGGATCGAACATCCTCAAGAGTGGCTTGGTCAGAGACTCTAATGATGTTGGCGTAAGGCCCGTGTTTCCAGGTCTGGAGAGACTCGAGAAGGGGCAGCAGCTTCCTCACATGCTTCAGGACTTCTTCCACAGTAGCATCATCCACATAAAGGTGATAGTATATATCCCAAAGGCAGCTCGGCGCAACACGGCCGGGGCTATCCAGCAGCAGCGTCAAGAACAAGATATTCCGGGCTTGTTTTTTTTTCAATTCCCCGTCAGTCACGCCCATTCTACATGCCAAACACCGGCAACAATGTAGATGACTCACCAATGACTTTCTCGTCGTAATCGCAACAGGTCACATCAATCTTTCTCTTGGCTAACTCGTATTAGCCTCAGCCAGGTCACAAGTCGATTGAAATTCCATTCATTACCTAGTCCTCTTTCCACGTATGAAGTGAAGAGAATATTTCGCACATCCCCACAACCCAGACTCAAAATGTCCACGTCCTTGCCAATGGGGACGCTGCGCGTGAGACTCGTGGCAGGTGTGTTGCCAATTGCATATAGGAAGCTGAGACGGTTGGCAACGGTGGGCGTGAGCATTTCGTCTGCTCCAATGCCTGCATCACACACACACAGGTGCGTAGAAGCAGCTATTCTCCTCTCAAGTTGACGGCGTTGGACAAGTTTGGATAGGTTCTGGGGCCGAAGCAGGTCTTGTCTGTTGGCCAACTTGGGTGGTGGAGAGGCTTGCCACGCCCACAATCATCAGCCACACCGCTTCACCTTTCATCGGTTAAGGCTGTGATTCCCGGAATTGGGGTCAATCTTTTGACCTCAATTTCGACGCACAATTCAGCACAATATGGGCGCTAGACTCAAATTAGCTGGATGCAACACATAAATTTAAGCAGAGACCCAATATTTTACACAAACCTCCGTCCATCCCTGCTCACGATGTACCAAGCTAGCAGGGGCAGCTTCAATGCCTGTAAAAGGCTTAGTTGCCAAGATTTACGTGAAATCTTTTCGAAAAAAATGTCGGTGGAAGGTCAAAGCAGCTTCACGCCAATTTCTGTAATTGGGGTGACCGACATTCTTAATCGGATAACAGCGATGATAATTTAAGGCTCGCAATACGGCAATAATAATCGCGATACGGCGATGATAATCGCGATACGGCGATGATGATCGCGATATGGCGATGATAATTTAAGGCTTGACCCTTAAGAAATCATTAGTAATTAGAATAAGAGACGAAACACCAAATGACCTACCTCACAAGAAGAGTCAAGACACACAAGCCTTAAAAAAATCGCTGTGAGACGGTACAAAGTAATATTCCCACTTTAAATTGGTGGAGCATGTACTGACCAGGGTCAAAAAGTTAACCTCAATTTTTTGACCCCAATTCCGGGAATCACAGCCTTAGTAACAATGCATATGCGTGGTCTCACCCACATTCACAAAGAGCACATATATTTCAATGAAGGTCGATTCACATTTCTGGATAATAGGCCAAAGCAAATACACATCGGCTCCATCGCCACTGCAAAAGCGCCTTGGTCAACATGTTGATAGAAAAAAACATAAATCCGTTCGCCCTGCATCGAAAATAAATATTCCTTTGCCCCAGTCCCCCTATCATACAAGTTTTTTTTTGTCGCAGAAAGCATTCCCATTTAAGACCATTGATGATTATGAGACGCGCAGACCCCAGGTTGGGCCATACCGTGTACAAGAAAAAGAAAAGCAAACCGATAAGTCCAACGTAGCCCATCATACCAGACACAGAGAGACGTTAGCTTCGTACTGATTAGATACCAAGACGATATTTGACAAAATTGTAACGAAATGGGGCAGTCAGCCACTCGTGCGCAATTACGAGTTGCTGAAAAACATGTCGTCGTTGTTGGTGAACATGCTGACGGCAGCCTCAAACTCGTCGTCAAACTTGCTGAGCATGAGCATGCTTGATTCACGATCGAGCTGGACAAGACCACCGCCATCTTGGCTAAACTGCAACAACAAGTCATCGTCCTGGTCGCCCAAGCCCATGGGCAGAGTTCCGTTCATGCCAGAAGAACCCATCATGCTGTTCGTGGATGGCATGACCGCCAGATCAGCGCCAGAGGAGGTGTTGGGGGCCATGTCGAAGAAGTGACATGGTGGCGGCGATGACGACTGAGACAGCTCGGGCGGCGGCGGCGTATTGTAATGGCTGACGCCGCTCTTTGCTGGTGATGCTGGGTGCGATGGTGCCTTGTCCATGATGGCTTCCGGCGACACATACGAGTGTGCGCTGACAACTGAAGGAGACTGGACCATGTCTTGGTTCATCACCCTTGGTATCAGCGTAGGCATGGGAGCAGTTGACATGGATGGCATTCCGCGGGTTCTGGCATTGACAATGTCCATGTCTACCATGTCGTCCAGCATGTTATACTCGTTGTCCGGCGAATTGATTGCAGAGCTGTCGGAATAGCCAGAAAATGACGACACAGAGCTAATCGACATGTTCTTCTTTCTCGTTCTTGCAGACTTCTCCATCCTAGTGTCCATATCAGGGCGGTTCTTCCTTGGGCGGCCTCGCTTCACCGTCTTGCGGACAACGCCATCAAAGGCGCCGATGCACATTCCTCGCTGCCGGTGTCTCGTGAGGGCATCGTGGCGGGCGAAGCTGTTTCCGCATTCGCAGGGATATGGCTTGATGCCGGTATGGATCTTGGCATGTCTCTTGAGATCGTGCTGGCGCACAAAGCACTTCTTGCAAGTAGGGCACTGGTACTGTCGGTCATTCAGGTGGGTTTGGACGTGCGATTTGATGTTCTCCTTGCGCCCAAATTTCTTGCCACAGTCTTCAAACAGACACATCCACTTGCCATCCGTGGTTTCAGGGCTGTGGATGTACTGAGAAATCTCCTCCAGGGTAACACCGGTGTCAGTGCGAGTCTCGTCAATGTTGATATCAGCTATACTGGCGGCGCTGGCCATGGAAGCAATAGACTCTGTCCGACGATGAGGAGAAGACTTTCTGGATTGCACAGCCGAGTCCGGGCGAGGACCATGCTGCAAGTCAAGTGTGCCCTCAAAGGCAGCGCCAACAAACTGTCCGTGATTTCGAATGTCTGGAGAAGTGTGGTGAGAAAGATCCGATAGGGAGTTGGTGGTGTCGAGCTCAAGTCTTGCTGCGTCGTTCTGATCCTCAATCTTGACAAATTCGTTTCTTAGAGCATTCATGTTCATGTAGTCTGAGTTCTGCATCTGGCGGCTACTGAAGCTTTTGGCATCGGGAACTTTGTTTGTCCTTGGGGGGCTGAGGGCGCTAGCATTTTGCTCTGCTTGCTGTCTCATATCTGCAAAGACGGACTGGGTTCTGAGACCAGAGCGGCTGTTTCGGTTGGGCTTGATAGTTTCTTCCATTGACTCGTCATAGTCATCAGAAAATCTGTCTGGTCTGGCTTCTTGCTTGACATTACGGTCATGGGGGGTTTCCACTGGTGTAGGAGGGTAGTAATCTTGGCAGCAGCGGTCAGCATCTTTCAAGCTTGTTGTATAGTGTCCAAAGAAACTCACTGGTTCCATTCTGATTGGGTGGTGTTGTAGGTCTTTGAACCTCTTCAATGCCCATGCTCTCAAACTTGTTTACACGCTCCATGATGCCGTCGCTAATCCGCCTCGAATTCCGTCGAGAAGTTGCGTCATCGGCGGACCAAACCTGGCCAGCAGGGCTGTCTGAGAAGTTCATAAAGGTGGGAGTCGAGAGGGCGCTGTTATTGGAGTAGAGGTCAAAGCTTCCGCTCTCGACCATGTTGTTGTAGTAGTTCTCTTGGTTCTTCCGCATCATCATGTCCAAGTGAGCCGGGTACGAGAAGCGGCCAGTACTTGTGTCAAAACATGACGATGGGGCGAACCTCTGTGTCTGAGGAGTACCATGTGGCGAGATCAAAAAACTCTCATTGCTATTTGTTACCATTGATGCATACTGCATTTGGTTGGGGCCCGGGCGTGCTTGGGTGCGTTGCTGCTGCGCTTCTGGCAGAACATGATGCTGCGAGGTGTTTGCTAATCCTGTGTTGTTAGTAGTCATTCTTACCTGATTGAAGTCCTGCCGTGCTGTCTGGGGTGCCGTCTGTTGTCGTCTAATGTCGAGACTGAGGCCGCGCCGGTGGGCAGCGGCTTGTCGTCTGTTGTTGGCGCTGGGCAGCGGCGAGATATTCACGCCTTCGAGAGCAGAGGGAGTCGAATTCTGGCGGCGGTGTTGCCTCTGCCTGGCGTGAACACCCGTCGGCGGATTGGGCAGCATAATTGTTGCAAGGGAGTCCGGAAGTTGGGAAGTTGTCGTCGGTCGATATTCGTTGTCGATGGGGAACCGTCTAGGTCCGAAACTGTATCATTTTGTCAACACGGTTGTTGGTCGTCTGATTAGCATGCTGGGAACTCACCTCACGCAGCGCAAGCACAGAGCGCCGGGCTTAAAAAGTTGTCGTTGTGCTCAGTCGAGGGCGACTTTTGCACGAATCTTGGGGTGTCGTGTATAAGTGCGAGCCTTGCTCAGGCTATGGAACGTGTGTCAATGAGACGAGCTTAGGCCGTTCGTTGGAGGTCTTCTCCCCCGAAAGCCGGAGTTCTCAATATGCAGGTATTCTCAAGCTCTATCTGAAGCTTAGAGAAGAGTACAGATGGAGTTTGGCAAGTGGGTTCAAAATGCAACATGAATGGACCAGAGTAGCTGGGCATCATGGTGGTGTAATGATCCCAGCAATTGTTGACTTGGTTGCCACGGCAACCCTGGCGGCCACTCACAAAAGAACTTGGCCTCCCTGGCGACACCTCCATCACGTCACCAGGGCGCCGACTAACATGTCTCAATTTGTTGTCTTGTGCGATCCAATTTGCTCCAATTGCCAATGCTTGTTCCCGATTTAGCAAGCGGCTAACTTCTTATGCCGTTGGTGTGATGGGATGATGCTATTATTGCGGGTGGCTTGCATGTGAACGCTTGGACTGTCATGCGAGGTGATGTTGGTTTGCAGAGCTTCGTAACATAGTTGATGTTGCCCGTCAATCCTTGACAGAATATTATAGTATGCAGGCAATAACTACATCTCTTCCGGCATAGTTTCTCTCTTTTCCGAGGTGTCTGGTCGATGCATGTTTTACCTATCTTGTTTCATGACAATGGAGCCTCCTGCTATCCCTCGGGAAGAAGACCAAGACAAGCAGGGACACCGAGTTAATTCAAAGGGATGTATCCCACAGCGCAAACCCAATGTCGTCGGGCCAAGCTGGCTCACATTGGTCTTGGCCAGGACGATGGATTTGTACAGGGTAGCGCGTAGGGCCTCCAGACGAGAATGACACACAACGTGGAGCTGAGGGTGGGTAATGCTTCTAGTTGACTCTGATTCCGATGATACTTGGATTCTCTCTCCCCCACTTTCTTTTCTTTTCTTTTCTTTTTTTTTCCAAATGATAGATGGCCCCCATCGTGCTGGAAAGAAAGATGGGCACTCTTCGGCTCAGCCTGCCTCGTGTTGAGATGCTGAGGTGGTGGCATGACTCTGGCCAACATCGCATGATAACGGCTGCTGAATACCAGACGAACTGGCAACGAGTAGAGGGCGCAATGTTGGCTGGAGAACAGCCAGGCAAACAAACAGTGACGACGCCTATGGACGTGGCGCCACCATAGAGGCCTCAAATGTTGACGTTTTGGGAGATTGAGTTTATGATAGGGGCATCTTGAGCTGGCTACCTCGTCTTTGTGCATTGTAGTTGAAAAATGGTCAAGTCGGGAGTCTCGAGTATCACGCTCGAGCATAGGCTTCACTCCACATATTAACCACCAGCCTTTGTTCTGAACTTGGCCACGCTTCCAAGGCTGAATTGAACAATGAATGTCAAGTAAAAAAAAAAAAAAAAGGACCAGGTCGTTTCGGGAGCGTTCCCAATGGCCAGAAAAATGAAAGTGGGGCCAAAATGAGGCACTGGCCACTCACAGAGCGCCTCTCCTCAGTTATCCCTGTCGCCTCGACAACGTGACGCTCGTCTTGAGAAACTCCAACGCGGTAATCTGCCGGGACGAGACCCGACCAGGCGAGACCAGACCACCAGAGAGCCCCCCTTCCCATCTTGCTCACTCGTGAAAATCCCGCCAAAGTCTTTCTCCTGTGCTTTGCATCTGCCCTCTAGCGTTAGCAGTTCTGGGGGCCTCGAGAGTTGTCTCTGAATCCACATCCACAACTGCTCCCCTTTGTCCACGAGGCACGGCCGACGACGCTCTGCAAACATGTCAGGGAACACCATGAGAGGGACTCCCAACCGCAACCAGGGCCGGGGAAACATCCCCTTTACCACCAACAGTCCGGCAAATTCCAACATCCCTCGCCCGGTTCTTGATAATCAGCCTAGTGAGGCGAGCTCCTCCGTCAGCGCCAGCCGGCAGAAGCAGTCCAAGCGTGATGAGGTGCGTTCAATTGTTTACACGAGTCTTGGAGTTGGACACATCAGCGGAAGCGTGCACTCATGCTAACTGCCCGGCTTCAGGCTATCCGCAGGAAAATGGAGAATGATCTCTCCAAGAAGAAGCATTTGACGAACCGCGCCAGGCATTCCCGTAAAGCTCCTCCCGGCACTGTGCTGGCTCTCAAGCCCAGCCAGGCATTGCAGATCAAGCCACAAACCACCGTGTCCGAGGCTGCCCAGCTTATGGCCGCGAAACGAGAGGACTGCGTTCTGGTCACTGATGACGACGACCGCATTGCTGGTATCTTTACCGCCAAGGATCTTGCCTTCCGCGTGGTTGGAGCTGGCCACAAGGCTGCAAATATCACCATTGCAGATATCATGACAAAGAACCCGCTCTGCGCTCGCACTGACACAAGTGCCACAGATGCCCTGGACCTGATGGTTCGCAAGGGATTCCGCCACTTGCCAGTCATGGACGAAAATCAGGACATTTCTGGTGTCTTGGATATCACGAAGTGCTTTTACGATGCCATGGAGAAGCTGGAGCGAGCCTATTCGTCCTCTAGAAAGCTCTATGACGCTTTGGAGGGCGTTCACTCCGAGCTGGGCGCCTCCCAACCCCAGCAGATTATTCAGTATGTTGAGGCACTTCGATCCAAAATGTCTGGACCGACTCTGGAATCTGTTTTGAATGGCATTCCCCCGACAACGGTCAGTGTCAGGACCTCGGTAAAGGAGGCCGCCGCCTTGATGAAGGAGAACCACACCACTGCTGTGTTGGTGCAGGATGCGGGTGCTATTACTGGCATCTTCACCAGTAAGGATGTCGTTCTGCGCGTCATCGCCCCTGGCCTTGATCCGGCAAACTGCAGCGTTGTTCGGGTCATGACGCCTCATCCAGACTTCGCGCCGATGGACATGACCATTCAAGCTGCGCTGCGCAAGATGCATGGTTGGTTCAAATCCCTCGACCTTGACCTGGTTGAAATGTCAAAAGCTAACCTTGGCCGCAGATGGCCATTATCTTAACCTACCTGTCATGAATGATGGTGGCGAAATTGTCGGCATGGTGGATGTCCTCAAACTCACCTATGCCACTCTGGAGCAAATCAACACCATGTCTAGTGGAGATGGCGAAGGGCCTGCCTGGAACAAGTTCTGGCTCTCAATTGATAACGAGACAGAGTCAATGATGTCTGGTGAGGGCAGCCATAGCCATCACCATACCAATCTTGGATCTCGCATGATGTCTCCTGATGTAACTAGGGACCGCCATGGGGACAGCGTGGCTCCAGGTGACTCTGCTTCCCACGTCGGTGTTGAATCACCCCCTCGATCAATTGCCCCCGAGATCCCGGAGCAGAATCCAGCCGATGTACCATTCCCCTTCAAGTTCAAGGCACCTTCAGGCCGAGTGCATCGCTTGCAGGTAGTAGCAGCTCAGGGAATGGGGGCCTTCGTATCTGCAGTCGCGGCTAAGCTTGGTGCCGAGGTTGATGCCATTGGTGGTGTGCCAGTTGTGGAAGACGGCAAGATGAGCGGTACTGGATTTGCTCTCAGCTACATGGATAATGAGGGTGACACTGTTTCCATCACTACCGACAATGACTTGCTCGAGGCCATCATTCTCGCTCGTCAAAGCCGGCATGACAAGGTTGACCTCTACGCTCATGATCCCGAGAAACCACCCGTGGCACTACCCGCTCCCGTTGAGACACCTGTCATTCCCACGCCGCCAACCTCTACTGCCCCTGGTCTCCGTGAGCGCCGAAGACCTTACGATGATGACGAAGACGAAGACGAGGACGAGGATGAGGATGATGGCGCACCAGTCCGACGCTCACGGCGGACGAGAAGCGCTCCTGTTCAGGAACAGCTTATTGCAGGCGTGCCAAATGATCTTCTGCTTCCTGGTGCTATTGTGACACTGGCTGTAGTTATTGTTGGGGTCTTTACCATTGCAAGAGCCACCAGCAGATAAGACGAGCTGTAGTAGCTTCTTGTACCACTAACGAAGTTACGAAGTCGACAGTGCGCGACTGTAAATATGTATAGCAAGTTTATTTTGTACTTAATAGAGGGATCCTTTCTAGCAATTCTTAGCTGTTAATTATATTGAGCCGCCATTGCTGCCACCACTTGATCGTGTGAAGGGCAGTATGTCATTTGCATTTGTAGGTGCCCAGAACAATAAAGTGGAACCCAGGCTACTTAACAGTAAAAGGCGAAATGGGTGATGGAACACCTAGCAAGGGCAGAAAAAGGAGTCATTTGGCAGCGAACGCCTACGCCTGTATCTCGTCTTCTATTTCCTTGAGCCGGAATTGTTGTCATTTACGTGTAGTCGTCTTCTTTCTCATCTCTCTTTATTGTTCCTGCTATCGTCAAAGATATCTTCCAAACATCTTGCCTCTAGTTTGTAGTAGTTTCCCTGTTCTTAGTAATTTGTTTGAAACGCTTCCCTCTACAACGGCAGCGCTGATAGACCTGGGTTCAAAGGCCGACTTCAGCGGCCTTTTAAGCCTTTTTTGGGTATTCGTAGTGCTGGTTTTCCTCTTGTAGGCTTTCGAAATGAAGCCGCTCGCGTCTTCTTATAGAACTGATTGCAGACTCTGTCGAGGTCTTGGGTGGTTGTCAAGGGCAGATCTCTAGAGGTCTTACTAAGCGGGAATAAAACCCTGTCGTCTGGAAGGACGAGAGAGCCTGATGCTTGATATGTCAGAACTTTGGAACCATACTTGTCAAGATCTCAGTTTCTTTTTTCAATGGCCTTCACCGTTCGGCCCAACTAGTCTGGAGTTGCCACAGCTGAAGTCGGGACACCAAGAAAGACGGCAAGCCTGGAACAGTTTCCCACTTCTCTTCGCATTAGAAGCAAGAAGTATGAGTCGTTCATTTGCTGAGAGACGGCGATCACTGCCTCGGTGAAGACTCCGTTGAGGTCTGGCCGGGCTGTGCTCTCGAATTCAGCTGTAATGTCTAAGATGCCGTAGACCCTGTCTCTCGCCTCGGTGGCTTGCTTGCCCTAATTATCTGCGCGATCTCGACGAAGTCGCTCTCCTTCCCTCGTGGCAATTTCGCTCGAGCATCTGTTCGTTGGGTCAAGGACATTGGTGTGTGGGTGTATAGATAGGCCTATCTGGAGTCAAAACATCCAGACCAAGTCGCTTCAATTCCGTGATTTGAGCCGCACGGGCTTTAAAGGTTACCTGTGCGAAGCGCTCGTCCTCATCATGCTGATTGATGCAAGCTGCATGGGTCCAATACACCTACGGCGAAGTCTACCGAGCACATTCATAGTCGAGGATTAAATGTCGTGCTTGATAGACTCGTGAGCAGATACGGCAAGACGCCGGATTGGCGGGCGGGCGATTGGAGCTTCTTGTTGAAGTACCACATAGAAAAATAGATTTCGCACTGTCTGGAGCATGTCCTAGGTAGTTGTCTAAACAATTTTTCCTTAACTGTACAGCTAAATATGGCAGTAAAGGAAACGGTTGGCAAAATGGTATAAGCCAGTATGGGCTCTTCAAATGTTTACTGCCAACGTAGTAACTACTTTGAAGGAACAACGGGCCGGCAGTGGTTCAAGCCACAAAAGGCCAAAAAAAGGGTCCTGCTGTACCTCGTAGTCCGCTACATTGTGCATCCGGCCGGAAAATTTAGTCTCCGGCCTCCAACAGCTGTCCCCCTGTCGTGTGGTCAACTTTTTGGTGACTTCAATTTTGGCGATGGGGAGATTCGCTCCGTACCCAAGCATTTTGAATCGGGCGAACGACCCGTCGCATTACGCCGTCATGATACTCAGAAATGCCGCTGTACGGCATGGTGAGTCGGTCAAGATTATAATACGGTCTCGCAACTGCTTACATAGCTCGACAGGCCGTGCATTGACGCCTCCGATCTCGAGATCTGCCCTGCGACTGCTATCCACCGATGCGCATAGCCAGAACATGGTCAATCCGAGCTCCAATGCATCTGTCCAGGCCTGGCCCACGGGCCAATCCTCACCTGCCCAGCCGAAAATCCTGTCAGGATCATCATCCAAGAAGAGGAAGCAGAAGACTGTGCAAGAGTTCATCATGAGCCTCGGATCTGATTCCGCCCAGGAACACTCGGGAGCTTCTTGGACAAAACCGCACCAGATTGGAAGCAAGGGGCAAGAAGTGACTCCAGCGCAGCAGTTTGCAGAGTTTCAAAGAATTCAGAAGAATACAAGAAGCCTCGGCTCTCATGTGGAGAGACGTTACGTGCCGACTGAATTAATTAGCAACCCTCCCGGCCCAGAGGATGTTTCGTTGGAGCTCCTGATGGCTTCACAGGCGCACATGGGACATAATACCTCTCTCTGGAACCCTGCCAATTCTCGATACATTTACGGCGTCCGACAGGGAATTCACATCATCTCGCTCGAGACGATTGCTGCGCATCTTCGACGAGCGGCACGAGTCGTTGAAGAGGTTTCATACCGGGGCGGTGTTATCCTCTTTGTTGGCACTCGAAAGGGCCAGATGGAAATTGTCACCAAGGCCGCTGAACTGGCTGGTGCATGTCATTTGTTCACCAAGTGGACGCCTGGAGCTATTACAAACCGAGATGTTATCCTCAAAACTCAGCCTACAAAGGTTGTCGATCATTTGGACTCCGAGTTGGATGGTTTTGACATGTACAAGGGCATGGCCAGACCGCTGCTGCCTGACTTGGTAGTTTGCCTGAATCCCTTGGAAAACTACACCATGTTATACGAGTGTGGTCTGAAGAACATTCCTACAATTGGTGTCATTGATACAAACGTCGACCCGTCCTGGGTTACCTACACTATCCCTGCCAATGACGACAGGTATGTGTCACAGGTACTGCTGCTTGGTATTGAATTTGGCTAATTGATTGGATTCTAGTTTACGAGCAATGGCAGTTGTTGCCGGAGTGCTGGGCCGAGCTGGTCAGAAAGGCAAGGAGCGTCGCCTCCAGGACTCTTCCCGGGGCAACGTTTCATGGAAAACGTCACCAGAGTTGGAAAGACACATGAAGAAAGAAGTCCAGGTGGCGGTGACTAAACGCAAGGAAGTGATGGGCCGAATACAGTCCAACGTCCAGGGATTTACCGAAGAGGAACAGAAACTTTTGCGAATCCGGAACAACGAGGTGGACCTTGAGGTGAGCGAGGACGAAATGGTCAACATTTTAGGCGAGACTGCACTGAAAGACGCCAGAGAAGCTGTCGTCGAAGCAGGCCATGTTCATTCTTCGAAGACGTCAAGTGAGAAAGTAGGGGAGGGTCCTTGCAGATATCGAGGCGCAACTGCAACAAGTGCAGCAACAGACGAGACATATCGAATTGGAAGTCGGAAGCAAGCCAGAGTGAGCGAGCTGGTGTAAATTATGTAAAAATATTGGAGATGTGTACCATATGGATCCGAGAATACCTAGTAGACAGAGCAATGTATTATCATGGTGAAAGCGCTTTGATGCACGTATGGGAAGCCTTGCAATTACGGCACGGAGTGAACTCTGTATAGTATTATCGTCATATTATAGTCGAATACCTAGCACAGCCAAACTCTATTTGAGGCTGATGGGTTTCCAGTGTCTGGTGACAGCTGGGCAGCGGCATGTCGGCTCGGATTAACCGGTAGCCGCAGCCTATGATGACCAAGACAGCGGCACAAAGTAGCCAGTGGGCATGCGCAGATGCAGGCACACACACACTTGTGCAGGCGGGCTGTAAACTTCGCCCTGCGCATTTCCCCTCACCAGGCAGTCGACCTCACGACGAACATTTCAGCACAGCGCCAGGCGAGACGGACCCTGCTGTTCCACACAATACGACCACGGCGAGACGTCAGGCCTTGAAGCTAGACGCGCCAGTGAGTGCGCAAGGAAGCGTACCCTAGAGCGTTGGCGCGGGCGTGGCATCGGCCGTTTTTTTTTTTTTTTTTTTTTTTTTTTTTTTTTTTTTTTTTTTTTTTTTTTTGCCTGCACCCGCGTCATTGCACCAAACACGAGGGCATTTTGGCTGTTTGCCTGCGCTGGCACCCGCAAAAAGACCCCAGGGTGCCAGTTGCCAACCGAGGTTCCCGTGCGTCTAGATTATAACTGGCAACAGCAGCCTTGGCTAGAGAGGCAAGCAATGCCGGCAAAGCCTGCATGACCTGAAATAGATCGACATTGATTACTTGAGTACTGGGTACGGAGTCCTTGGCAACTGGCCACCGAAGCCCTTTGTGCCATAAAAAGAAAAAAAAAGGAAAAAAGAAAAAGAATGCCGGCCGTCATGGACGATCCGACCGGCCCCACCATCTACCGGGTCTCCGGCCAGCCTCCGTTCCCGGACCCGAACTGCCCCGGGCTGCCCCCCGACATTGTTCCCCGTCAAGTGACATTGCGGGATCGCCAGACCGTTGCGACTATTGTGCCCTTTGTCTCGCGGCACCAGCTTCCCGCTTCCCTGCTGATGTATCTGTGCGACCAGCTGAACCGCGAGATAGAGGGAGGCGATACGTATCCCATGACGGAAGCCTTTACCGTGGACGGCTTCGCAGACTACTGGTTCCAGACCTTTGCCGCCGTCATGCTTATGGGCAATATTGACTGTGCGCAGGATGTCCTGGACGGCAAGGACTGGGCCAAGGAGTGTCTCGGAAGCTTCTTCATCAAGCCCAATTATCCTGGTCGCAGCAGCCATATCTGCAACGCCAGCTTCATCACCACCGACGCATCGCGTAACCGTGGCGTGGGACGACTCATGGGTGAGGCGTACATTGACTGGGCCCCGAGACTTGGCTACACGTACAGCGTCTTCAATCTCGTCTACGAAACCAACGTCGCCTCGTGCCGTATCTGGGACGCCCTTGGCTTCAAACGCATCGGCCGCATAAAAGCCTGCGGCAACCTGCGAAGCCATCCAGACCGGCTCATTGACGCCATCATATACGGCCGGGACCTGGCTCCGGGAGAGAGCGAGGAACTCGTCAGCGAAGAGCGCTTCGACAAGATACGGTTCTACCTCAAGTACGGCAAATACCCCAACGGGGCCGACCGCGCCGAAAAGAGCAGGCTGCGCAGCGCGGCAACCCATTACAAGCTCCTCGACGGCGACAAGCTCATGCTCAAGGACAAGGAAGTCATTTCCGACCCGGGACGGCAGTATGAGATTGCCAGAAACGTCCACGCCATCCACCACGGAGGAATCAACAAGACCACCGCCACCATTGCAGAGAAGTTCCACTGGAGCCGCATCAAGGAGACGGTCAGCGACGTCATTCGCGCCTGCGGCGAGTGCAAGGAGCTGGGCAAGACGCCGAATCCGGGCGGCAACAGGAGGAACGGGAGCGCCGGCACGCCCACCAGCTCGGCAACACCATCCGGCGGCCTCGGCGGCAACGACGCCCAGCGCCGCCAGGCGCAGTCGCCCGTGCCGCAACAAGACGGCGACGTCGACGCCGGGCGCGTGCTGGCCCTGCAGCAGAGCCGCGCCGGCCTCGTGGACTCGCTGTCCCGGCCCGACCCGGCGTCGACCCAGGGCCCGTACGCCAACCCCAGCGACATATCCGTCCTCGCGCCGGCACACCAAGACGACCACATGCTGCATCACGATGCTCACTCCCACGCCGGGCGACACCCCGCCCCTCACGGGCATCACCATCACCACAATCCCATGCTCCAGGACCGGCCTGCCTCCCACGAGGCGTACCAGCCCATCGACCCCCAAATCATCAACCACCACGGCCATCAGCATGGCTCGTCGGCGCATGACGACATGCCCTTTGATCAGTACCATCCCCACGCCGACTTTCAGGCTCTCCTGAACGCGACCGAGGACGTGGGCCCGGAGCAGGATTCCGACGCGGCGGCCGCAGAAGCTGCTGCCGCTGCAGCGGTCGACAGAGATCTAGAAATGTTGATCGAGCACGAAGATGTGGACTGTAATGAGGGCGCCATGGACTGTCTAGATGAAGCGAGGAGGGCGGAGCATCGCGACAGGCTGTATGATGTTGGGTTTGACGCGGGCTAGGGGCCCGATGATGTAGCCATCGTTTGTGCTTTTAATTCTTTCCACAGCGGTATATTTGTACATGTAGCGTTTCATCACGACTTGTCACTAGGCGCCAATTGCAACATCATGGAAATCACGCATCCAAGAGACACAAGCACGTCAAGTTAGACAGGTGACGATGACAACAGGTCTAGTATAGAAGTCGTCTTCTAGGTATCATACAGACCCTCAACACCCCATAGTTTCATTTCCCTATATACCCTTTCCTAGTTTTCTGCAGCCCACATCTACCTGTGCCCTACAATTTTTCTCATTTTGTTTCGCCTTCCCCATTTTCACCGTGCTCATCGGCGGGGCATTCCGCGGCCACGACCACGGACTGCCCGCTGAGCAGCACCCGGCGGCAACTGACCGGGGGCTTGGGGCTTTGCACTCTCCTCGTTTCGAATGGTCTCGTCTACTCCCAGGATCAAGCAACTGGCTTCAGTGGCGGCCTGCAGAGCGTTGATCTTGACCAGGGCCGGTTCCCAGACAAACCGCTCCATCATGTCGGCTACACCTTCATTCTTGAAGTCCACTCCTGCCCAAGTACTGCCCTTGCGGTGCTCCACGCGCAGCTTGTTGAGGATATCGGTAGCGTCGAAGCCGGCATTATCGCATAGCTGTCGCGGGATGATCTCGAGGGCCTTGGCGAATGACTTGATGATGGCTTGTTGCTTGTGGGAAATGTTCTTGTCAGCAAAACGGTGTAGGTAGGCTGAAATTTCCATTTCGACAGCACCGCCACCACCAACCACCATGTGGCTCTTGATGGCTCTCTTGACAATCATGATGGCGTCGTGCAGGGATCGCTCAACCTCGGCAATAAACTGCTCTGCACCTCCACGCAGCACCAGGGTGCAGGTCTTGGCTTCAGGGCACTCCTCAAAGAAGTTAAATCGCTCGCCGCCGATCTGGCGCTCCTCGAAGCTACCACAAGTGCCCAAGTGCTCGGGCAGGATGTCAGAGCACGTTGACTGGATAACAGCGCCGGTAGCCTGAACTACACGCTCCATATCTTCTGAAGAGACACGGCCGGCGCAGAAGATGTCTCTGTCCGCAAAGTATTGGGTGGCCAAATCGCCAATAGGCAGCTTGCTCAGAACAACCTTGGCACCAGTCTTGTAGATGGCCTCCAGCTTCTTGTAGATGATCTGCCACTCAGCGTCGACAATGGCTTGGTACTCTGACACCTGCTCCACACGAACCTCGGCGTTGTCCTTCTCCGCCTTGAGTTCCAGCTCGACATTCAAGCACACAATCTTGGGCTTCTTGAATGATTTGGGTTGTTGCTCAAAACCGGCATACGAAAAGGTCTTCTTGAAAGCCACACCGTTGACGAATCGCGAGTCGGTCAGGGAGCCACCGGGAATTTTCTTGATTCCAATCAACTTCTCGTTGAGATCGTCTTGGTCGAGGGATAATACGGCATCAACAACCACTAAATTGCGACCCCGGGTTAGCAGTTGCCACTTTGGTTTAGGGGTAGGTAAAAGTGACAATTTTCTTACTCTCAGTGAAGAACTCTGTGTTTTGCTTGATTAACTTGCTGGTCATGGCAGTAGCGGCCAACTTCTTCAGCGTGTCGCGACGATTACCCTCGTTGGTGCTAATAGCAATCTCCTTGATCTTATTAACAGCCAACTGTGATGCTCTTCGCAAACCCTTGATGATGATCTGAGAGCTGACACCCTGCTCGACATGGTCCTTGACCTCCTTCAAGATCTCTCCCGCAAGAACAACGACGGAGGTTGTTCCGTCGCCAACTTCGGCGTCTTGTGATCGAGCGATGTCGACGAGGATCCGGGCAGCGGGGTGGACAATATCGAGGAGCTTTGCGGAACTGTTAGCATATGGGCTTTTCATGCCAAGCCGACTGTGGTATATAACAAGATGTGTCAAACGTATTGGAGTAGCATCGAACCTTCATGACGGTGGCGCCATCGTTGGTGATGGTCTGCTTGCCATTCTCATCAACCATCAACAGGTCCCCGCCGTAGGGACCTAGGGTCGATTTGATGGTGGTCTGAACAGCGAGACAAGCATTGATGTTGGACACAATTTGGCCCTTGCCCTGGGAAGTATCGGTACCTATTCTCGGAAGAGTGCAATTAGCCGAAGGGAGTCCTGACGACGGTACGGTAGGCGCGTGAAGCCTCCATGCGGCGAGACGAGACTCCGAGGCGACGAGGGGTGGTGATGGCGGTGGGGCAGCTCTCACCTTCCTTGAGGACGATGATGGTGGGAGTTTGGCCTCCAAACGACATTGTGGCGGTGGTCGTGAGATTACCGGTCGCCTTGGAGCTCGACAGCGGAATCTGCGCGCGTTTTTGGTGCTGGTCGAGTCCCACGAAGTGCGATGACGGTCGTCAGTGGGATGTGGATGCACAGAATGCCTACCTTTGGAGCTCCGGCCAAAAAATTGTTGCCTCCTGCGAGGTGTTGGCGGCCAGTGCGGGGACACTGTGCAACACGCACTGTACGTAGAATAGTTGACCAGGTCCTTTGGGATTTTGATAGAGAGCTTGAAGCACCTTGTCCTGCTTGATGATTTTACATTCTGACTCTGCATTCTACGAGAGTCAATGTAAAATGCGTATGTCCGAAGACATAGTAGCCACCAGATGAAATGAACTAGCCATGATTTTATTGGAGTCTAGTGCGCGGCTTGAGTTCTCTCAAGGGGGGTCTTGGGGATGAATGTAGCCCCATTGGATTAGCTCTCCTATGAGAGCGAATGAGAGCGAATGAGAGCGAATGTAGTTTTAAGTGTAATACGGATCAAATATGGAAACGTGATCCCCGTGTGCACATGATTTGCAGCTTATGCCAAGGACACAAAGCCACTCAACGTATCTCATATGTGTGGAGAGGGTTTTGATCATTTTTAATTCAAGTCACTGAATATCGAGCCGCAGCTATGAAAATTCAATGAAGAGTGGATTGGGGTGTTTGATAATTGAAGCGTCGTAGGACAATAAACATGATAAATCTAGATGCCCGGCGCTCAGCCTCAACCCCATTCCATATTGAGATACAATTCCCTTTTTGGGCTATAGTTTGATTACCCCTAGGGCTAACTAATATTATATTATAACTGTTCCCTAGAGTTGTGAGCACGTTCAGTGCCACACTATGCAGCTCCCCAGTCTCCATTTCCGTTCTAGTTATATAAACTACATATGGACCTAGGTATATATAGTTGACGCCATCAAGATAAGCCAACCCACGAGGATGGAGTGATATGCAGGTGTCAATGATGCATAAGGCAACTTTGAGCCTGCAACTCAACCGTTCCTGGAACACCAATACTAGTATAGTCTCTAATGTGGCGCCATGAGTATACCTGTTGAGACGGCCAACGTGATGTTGATCAGGCGAAATGTCCGTAACAAGGCAGCAGAGAAACACACTGGGCGAACTGCAGCTAGGAGATTTTGGGGTCCTCGACTGAAGCCCCCGGGGTCTTTGCCCCCTTATATTCTTATATTCAACACCATTACAACGATGGGCCTTGCCCCGACTCTTTCGCCTTTCCTCGCCCAGGTGCCGCATCAAATTTGGCCTTCCACGCCTCCTCCTGTCTAAACATGGCCACGCATTGCATAGCGTTTGGATTTCCATATTCTGGATCTGCGCCTCCCTCTAATAATGCCTACCAAAACCGTATAAGCCAAGGCCATTGTATCAGTTTAGGAACAGATGTAACAACTTGCCTCGATGACGGCATCTTCTTTCTTAAACACAGCTCCCGCTAGAGGGCTCTGTTTCTTATCATTGAGGCGGTTTGGGTCAGCACCGTGCTGGATAAGGAGCCTGACCAATTCTGCGTGGCCGTAATAGGCCGCAAGCATGAGCTGGTTACCAAAGTTCGTAGGTTAGAGGTGACTTTCCGGGCCAACTGTGGCTGTGGTTCTGTACAAACCAGCGTGTCGCCTTTTTCGTTGGTCAGGTTCGCTGGCAGACCAGCGGGGAGGGCTTGTTGGAAAATGGCCAGGTCTCCGGCCCTTGCTGCGTCATACATGCGCCCGGCCAATTCGATGGCTTCTGGAGGCAGAGAACTGGATGGACCGTCCATGCTGCCGAGTTTTCCAGATGTTAGATCTGTCGGTTTGGCGTTTGGTGTTGGGAGGAGAACTGTTGGCCGCGGCTGATGAAGGTATTTGAGACGATGTAAACTGTACGGTTCAAGTGGGGCGAGCTGGAAAGGAGACGGCATAGACAGAAGGCGGCAGACTTGGCGGCATAGGTTCAAGAGCATCATCAAGTAGTGCCAATTTCCGCGGCTTGGAATTGTATTCCAGTTTCAAACCCCGTCTTACAATCTAGTAGTAATAACAAGTATTCTTCATCCAGTCATCAAATGTGCGTGTACATAAAAGAAACCGGGCACTTCCAATGTCGTTGATATCACCATCGTCATCTTTGAACGACGTTGCACTTTTTCATCGTTGCAGCTATGGTGTGAACTTGAACTTCAACATTGAGCTCTCATCTCGCGCATATCTGCTTCATCGTCTTGAGTCCTCGGATACGTTGATTGCATCTACCCGAAGCATTCTCTATGCGTTTTGGCGGACATGATTGTCTCCCCCCGGACGGGGATCGATGGTCAATAGTCAACTGGACCGTTGCCACCGGGGTTAGTTGGCACTGGTTCTGGATCTAGAGGAGCTGACGGCACAGGCTTGGGCGTCTCCGGTCGGTGCTCCATTGTCTTTTTCTTTCTCCCTCTTTCCTCTTTTCCTTGGCTTGATGATTAAAAAACAAGGGGTGTTCAGTGGTTGATTGCTGTTGAGTATCGTACGAGCCCGTAAAGCTCAGTCCGAATCAAATAAACATGCTGTGGCTGAGACTGAGTGGATGCAGCATCGGACGATGGGCAAAAGCGGCTTTGGGATTCTAATCGCCCGCGACGGGGAGCCTCGCAACCGACGTCAGGTGACATTGCAGTGATTGGAGGGGAAGCTGGCAAGCTGGGTTGACAGAAACTGGCACTTCGGTGGCAAGTTGTGACAGCTCATCAGCGCTACTCGGCAAAATCGGCGGCGTGTTGCAGTCGGATGACGCATCCAGACCTCGTGTGAATGCGCTGAGTGAGTAGATTGGCAGACATGACGCTAGTCTGTGTTGCAGATGGCGTGGTGGCGTGATGGAGCGTGCATCCCGCAGTGTGGCATATTGAAAGCTCAGGAGATTTTGATGCATAGATGCTATCAATATTTTACGATTCGCTGGCGATGCCGACCGAGAGAAACCGGTCTTGTGAAGTCTGCAGTGGTTTCGACATGGGAAATCCTGGTTGATGCAAAATGCCACTTGCGGACCTTGATTTTGCCTCTTCAAGCTCGAGTAGTGGAGTCAATGCAATGGAATGCATGGCGGGCCAGTGGCGGGCCAGTGGTGGGGAGATTGGTGGGGTATACAGAGCTCTCGGCAGTAAACTGGTCAACTGCTATTGACTTCAGTGCGCCAACTCCGTCCAGTACCTGGCAAAGGGCAACATTGAACTGCTATCAATTTAGATTGGGCCCATCGTTATCAATTGATGTTGCATCTTGGTCTGCAAGCAGCATCGAGATCAAGATGCAATTTATCTCGTTTCCTCGAATGCCGCAATCTTTGATGTAGCAGAAACAATACAAAAGCTCTACGCACCGCTGTATGTCGTCGCCCTTGAATTCTAGCGAGTTTCCCGATGTCATGCCTCGCCAAGCCCCTTGACCAACACCTGCCACCTCTAACTCGTCGAGTCAATGGTCCTTCCTTCCGTGTGACGCCACCAACGGCCATGGCATTCAATATTTCTCCCCGTCTTCCATCATCCGGGGCCTCGGTATCTGCCCATTGGGCCACGAACCACCATCGACGCCATTTCAGTCAGCAGCTTCGCCGTCGAATTAGCTGCTGCCAACTACCTGTCCTTTGCCGTGGCTGGACCACCGTGGGACAACCTTCGCGCCATTCGAACCCAAAGCATCCATGCCGCCCATTCGGTTTGCGGATCGCCGATGTAAACGGCCCGGCCAGAGGAGCTTGCGGCTGGACACGATACGGGTAGTCATGTAATCGTCATGCTGCCCCTTCAAAACCGTCGCCCTGGGCTTGCAGGTCCCCAAGAGCTGATTCCTTCCCTTGCTATTCTTACTTCTTCAACCAATTGGCCTGCCCGTGCCAAATTGATTGCCTTTGCTCGGGAAGCTTGTTGAAACTGCCCAAGCTGCGAAACCAATCTCTTTGTCGAGCCCAAGTTCTCTCTCTGAGCTTCAACTCGCCCCGTCACCGCGCCTGAGCTATTCGCCCTTCTACACCCGCCATTCGCAATGGCTGACGAACAATCCATCCGGGCTTTTGGCCCAGCTCGTTCTACCATCAAGGGCAATCCCCTGAGCTCCTCTGATATTGCTCTGTACAACGACTACTTCAAGGCCAGCTGCTACTTGTCTTTGGGTATGATTTATCTCCGAGATAACCCGCTGCTTCGCGAGCCTCTCAAGAAGGCACACTTGAAGCAGCGCCTTCTTGGCCACTTTGGATCTGCTCCCGGTCAGATCTTCACCTATATGCACTTCAACCGTCTAATCAAAAAGTACGACCTGAGTGCCTATTTCGTGTCTGGCCCTGGTCACGGCGCGCCGGCTGTGCTCTCACAGTCCTACTTGGAGGGCGTCTACTCAGAAGTCTACCCGGAGAAATCCTTGGATGCTGCAGGTCTCCAGAAGTTCTTCAAGTACTTTTCGTTCCCTGGTGGCATTGGCTCTCACGCCACCCCCGAAACTCCTGGTTCCATTCACGAAGGTGGTGAATTGGGTTATTCCATTTCCCATGCCTTCGGCTCGGTTTTTGACCACCCAGACCTGATTGCCTTGACCATGGTTGGCGACGGTGAAGCCGAGACTGGTCCTCTGGCAACTTCATGGCACTCGACCAAGTTTCTAAATCCCATAACGGATGGAGCCGTTTTGCCAGTCTTGCATCTTAACGGGTACAAAATCAACAACCCCACCATTCTTGCCCGTATTTCCCACGATGAGCTCAAGAATTTGTTCATTGGCTATGGCTGGGAGCCCTTCTTTGTTGAGGGTGACGAATTGGACAGCATGCACCAGGCCATGGCCTCAACACTCGAACACTGTGTCCGCCTGATCAAAGACTACCAGAAGGAAGCCCGAGAGAGCGGGAAAGCCTTCCGTCCCAGATGGCCAATGATTGTCTTGCGAACGCCCAAGGGATGGACTGCGCCTCGAAAGGTCGATAACAACTATCTTGGAGGATTCTGGCGAGCGCACCAGGTCCCCATCACCGATGTCAACACGAACTCTGAGCATCTCAAGGTTCTCGAGGATTGGATGCGTAGCTACGAGCCGGACAGACTCTTCGACGAGGAAGGTGCACCAGTCGCTGCCTTGCGAGCTCTATGCCCCGAGGGAAATCGTCGTATGAGTGCCAACTTGGTTACTAATGGAGGTCTTATTAAGAAGCCTCTCAAGATGCCTGATTTCAGAGATTATGCCATCAAGGTCGATCAGCCTGGTGCCACAATGAACGGTAGCATGACAAATATGGCCGGCTTCCTGAGAGACGTCATGGCACTGAACATGCATAATTTTAGACTGTTTGGTCCAGACGAAACGGAATCGAATAAGCTGGCTCGAGTTTATGAAGCGGGCAAGAAGGTTTGGATGGGTGATTACTTCGAGGAGGATGCCAACGGTGGCAACCTTGCCATGGCTGGGCGTGTCATGGAGATGCTCTCCGAGCATACCTGCGAAGGGTGGCTAGAAGGGTATATTCTGAGTGGTCGCCATGGTCTTTTGAACAGCTACGAGCCGTTTATTCATGTTATTGACTCCATGGTCAATCAGGTATGTCGGCCATGCAACTACTCCTATGATGGTGATATTGCTAACAACATTCCAGCACTGCAAGTGGATTGAAAAGTGTCTGGAGGTGGAATGGCGAGCCAAGGTTGCTTCGCTCAACATCCTTCTGACTGCCCTTGTCTGGAGACAAGATCACAATGGCTTCACCCATCAGGACCCCGGTTTCCTCGACGTCGTTTCCAATAAAAGCCCCGAGGTTGTTCGCATCTACCTGCCTCCTGATGGCAACTGTCTCTTGTCTGGTGAGTCTCATCCCGTGTATTTGGCCAATCTAGTCCCAGAGAGGGGGCGAAAAAAGGGTAGAACAATAGAAAAAAGACGGCATTACTAATCAAGCGTAGTCATGGATCACTGCTTCCGATCGAACAACTATGTCAATGTTATTGTTGCCGACAAGCAAGATCATTTGCAATACCTAGACATGGAGAGTGCCATTCAGCACTGCACCAAGGGAATCGGCATCTGGACAAAGTTTAGTACTGACGCAGGTTATGAGCCCGATCTGATAATGGCTTCCTGTGGCGATATTAGCACTCAAGAGTCCATTGCTGCTGTCGATCTCCTGCTCATTTACTTTCCCGATCTCAAAATCCGCGTCGTCAACTGTGTCGACTTATTCAAGCTTATTCACCCGAGTGATCACCCGCATGGTCTCACTGACAAAGAATGGATCAGCATCTTTACTGAAAACACCCCCATCGTCTTCAACTTCCACAGCTACCCCTGGATGGTGCACCGTCTCACCTACAAGCGACCCGGCAGCGGGAATCTGCACGTCCGAGGATACCGTGAGAAAGGCAACATCGACACACCACTAGAGTTAGCTATTCGCAATCAGACCGATCGTTTCAGCCTCGCTATCGATGCTACTTGACCGCATGAAGTTTCTGGGTAACCGTGCTGCTTCGGCTCGACAAGCACTGCTGGACCAGCAGATTGCTGCCCGTAGCGAGGCCTTTGAAATGGGTATGGATCCGCCGGCATTGTCGAAGTGGACATGGCAGCGGAATGGACTTTGGCAGAAGGCTGCTGAAAAATTGCCCATTCATACGAAATAAACATAAAAGGGGGCTTTTGTCTGGGAGGGAGTTGGCAGTGTATAAGAATAATTTGGCGCGATATGTTGCAGGTTGGCATATGATGGTTTGTTTACCGCTTTTGGTCTGTTTAGGTAACTAGTAGTGTTGCAAAGTCTGAAAATTCCTTGGGATTCGACGGCCTGAACCTCAATACAATATTATCGTTCATATGTATGGAAAGAACACTGCGGCAATACGTATTGCTCGAGAGAATGTGTGTCGCCGATGAAACCAAGTGGTTATGGCCTCGGTGAAGACCATGGGCTTGGCACCCGGAGCCGGACGCCGGACGCAGCGTATCCACCCGGCGATCGAGGCCGCGGGAGTGGTTTCGAGGGCGATTATGACGTGGGACGTTGGGTCGGCCATGTTTTTGTCGATGCAGTTGACGTATTGCTGCCGGGAGCTTGGATGCGAGGCCGGGAAGCAGCGTTTGTGGAAATTGCTGCTTCGTAGCGCGCTGTGAAGGGCTTTCGGCATGGCCGGGCGGATGCGGAGGAGCAGAGACATTGTTGGATCATGTGTATGTATTTATGCAGCGTCTTTGGGATGGGGTGGGTTGTTTCTTGGCCCTGATTTGGAGAGGGGATGGATAAGTCGAAGGGTCTCGATGGCTGGAGTTTACATGTGTGTGTCACAAGGCGCAGGACGTGTATGGGCTTTTCCCAGCGTCGACGAATTCTCAAAAGGGAGCGCTAGGCCTTCAGCTGGGGCTTACTCTCTGAAGCTCTCAGAAGAAAAAGAGGCGTGTATTTTGGCTGTTCGTTTAGACACGCTCCATCTGAATGAAGTCGCAGCAAAGCGGGTTTTCCCCAACGAGGTTCGGCGAGGGGATGCCACGCAAATGCGAAATACGATTGCCGTTCTATGCGGTCGTCTCCACGCCCGTTTCTGTTGGATTTGCCTTGAACTAAATGACGGCATGTGTCGTATCTCCTTGGCCGGCACATGTGGTGCCTTTGTTGAAGCCACTCACAGCGGCATCATGACAACCAGCACGATCATCATCTACACAGCAGCCATTGCCCGTGCCTCCAAAACCTCAGACACCGTCAACTGGAGAGGGGATAAAGTTCCAACGCCCCGGGCTTACACGGCGGATAATTTGCAACCAACCAGTAGAAACCTCACCACGACAAAGGTACACGTCGAGGCCAAAAGACAAAGGCCGCAAAAGAGCTGCAAGCCCAGGTAGCTGCCGTCGTCTGCGGCAACGATGGCGCCGCCGACAGGGCTTCCTACCAGGGCGCCAAGGGACATGACTGCGTAGGCCGTGCCGACCCGTGTGCCGATTTGGCTCATGTCGGAGATCTGAGCAATGAGGGTGGGCGACAGGGAGATGAATGCGCCCGAGGAGAAGCCAAATAGAGCCAAGAACACGACGATGCCGGCCGTGTTTCTCACGGGTATCGAGACGGCCAGGCAGGAAAGAGCAGAGAGGAAGCCGATGACGATCATGACGTTGAAGCGGCCCAGTTTATCGGCCGCCATGCCCGGAATGATGCGGCCAAATATACTAACAAGATCCAAAGTCAGCAAAGGGCGGGGGTTTTATCTAGGTGGGAAAGCATCCTTTTTGCCCAACACGTGTAGAAAAAAGAAAGAAAGAAAGAATGGTACCTTGCAGCATTGAGAACCGGCAGCAGATACGGAATCAGATTCGCTGGGACGCCGGCGGCCCCGGCCTGCAGCAGAGCAAAGTTGAACGGCAGCCACATTCCAACCATGAAGAAGAAGAAGGCCACCGTCGTGGCGGCCAGGCGGACATCTCGCAGAGCGCCAAGGCAATCCACGAGCCTGAACGGGCGCGGGCGCGGCGGCAGTCTCGCCCTGACGGTGCAGCAGGCGACGGCCAGCAAGGCGAAGAATACACACGCCAGCGCGCGCACCATCCAGGGGAAGCCGAAGCGGCGGATGAGGCGGTCCATCATGACGGGCAGCACGACGCCGCCCACGGAGCCCCCGGCGGCCGTGACGCCGTACGCGGTGGAGCGGCGCCTCGAAAACCACGACACCACGCACGACGTGGACGCGCTGAAGACGGCGCTGGAGCCGAGCCCCGCGGCGACCGACTGCGCGAGGAAGAACTCGTGGTACTCTGTGCAGAACGACATCGTCACCAGGCCCAAGAGCAGGACGACTGCGCCGGGCCCCAGGAGCCACCTCGGCCCGTAGTTGTCAAAGACTTGCCCGCACTGTTGGGGAGGGGAAATACAAGACCACAGGGTTAGAAACATCTTGGGAGGAGCAACGGGGAGGGTAGAGGGCACACTTACAACCGTGCTGGCGGATATCATGAGGAACGCCTGGGCGGCCGTGATCCAGCTGATGGCGGCGGCGTCGTGGTTCATCAGAGGTCCAGAGGCGTAGTATTCGACAAACACGCCGGAGCAGTTGAGCAGCCCAAAGGTGCAAAAGGCGGCGCACCAGCCGCCCAGCACGACGAGCCATGCTTCAAGACCGCCATCGGGGAAATCGGCGTCGTCGCCGTCTTCCGTGGCCGTGGCCGTGTCAGCACCTTCCAGGTCGGTGCTCTGAGATGCTCGTCCCGTAGTCGATCGAGGTTTGGGCTCGTCGAGCTCATGGTCCGACGGGCACGAGCTGGGGCAAAGAGTGGTTGAGCCCAGGGACTCGGTGGAGGATTTGGTCCCGTCAACAGCCTTGACGAAGTTTGCAACCGGCATTTTGACCGAGGGGAAACGGCGCGTATAAATTGCTGAATCAAAGACACCGTGATGCCCGTTATGCTCGCTGCCTCATGTGGAATGCAGTACAGAATCTCCTTGCAAGTGTTCTGGTTACTTGCGCTGGTTTGGCCGACTTACACCGTGTCTACCGGGCGAATAGTTCCCATGCGGGGGTGTGACAAGGACGGTAAACTGCTGTTTATATAAGAAACGCCAATCTCTGACCATAACCACGCCCCTGTATAATGTTAGCCCGTAAGCGGAGGGGAAAGTAAAGAACATGGGAACGGAGGATGGCGGCGAGCAGAGTCCAAGATTATATCCCATGCCGGCACTCTGCTTGGGCAAACAATACACCCAACAAGGCTACCGTATCGCTCGGCGCTCATCCCACATGGTCTTGTACGAAATGCTATTGTTGCCCATTGTCCCGCAGTCTCGGTGAGCAAACGCACCCGGGGAGCGGCCCAGTGCACTCGTCCACGTCGACGCGTACGAAATTTCGTGCGAACCAACATCACGCACCTGTTGTGAAAGCTGTGCCGGTGGCAAGAGACGCCGCATGCTGGCGTGGTGGCTCTTGTTGGCTGTTCTCCAGAGGGATCTGGGGGATCTGAGCGCGAGTTATTATTGTGACTGTTGGTTTCTATTGTGCTCGCGGCGACCAAACTGCCAGACACCCCGGGCTTGGCACTAAACTTGAAAAGGAAAGCAACGGTGTCCGTAGAGTCACTCAGGTCATGGTTGTCAGTGAAAACACCTTCAAGGGACCATATGGGCCGTGTTGGCAGACGCGGCTACGTCTTGGGGTGGCCCGCGAAACGGTTCAAACATCCCTAAGCTGGGGAATACATTCGTCAGCTCCCACGCGTGGCGAGCGTGAAGAGTATGGAATTATAGAAATTCTTCATGCCGGATGAGCGGGCAGTATACACGGCACAAAGGGGTGGTGGACATCCGGTGGCTTTGTCCGACGCCCACGTAAAAAAGAGAAATGTATGACTGAAACACGACGAGCATTGTCTGCCGGGACGCCCTGTATTCTGCATGTCTCCGCGGATATCTGATTTTGATCTACACTCGCAATATCGAATCCGAGGGGAAGAAAGCTGGCTGTCATCCACTGAAATCTATAAATATTCAGCAGCTCGTCTTGTACTAATACACTTCTACAGTCAGTATGGGATACAAATGAGCAAACGTGTCTTGTTCGTATCATTTTAGCTCTCCCCGGCCAACAAGCGAATCTCATTACCGCACAAACTCTTTCAGCTCCCTTCCCTCTTCCAACACAACCTTGCCGTCTTTTGGCGCCGGCCCAACTTGCAGATTGCTGGTGACCTCGTCTGCTTGAGACTTATCTAGGCTCTGCCCTCCCTCCTTTGGCTTGCTCGCCAGCTCGACAGCCGAGGGTAATACTCCCGCCGGTGCATCAGCAATTTCATTGACTTGCTCTCGAGACAACGCATCTGCGACACGTACGCCCCGACTTGACATCAGGATTGTGGCAGGACCCTTGAACTGAAGGAATAGACGGTCACCCCAGATGGTTCGTCGTGCCATGGTTCGGAAGTTGTGTAAAGCCCCAGCAAGGAACTTGTAGACATCCGAGTTTCGCACCGTCTTGACCAATTCCATCTCTGGAATCCAAGATGTCAATGAGGGTACTTGAAGACGCAGGCTGGTGCTTTTGAAGCGGAACGGCTGCGGTGCGTTTCTCGAAACAGAGTAAGCGACAACGCTGCCCGGATGGGCGACAAACTCTTCGCCTTCTCCCAGTGTAAGCTGGTAGATTTGTCCTGGGGCAGATAGGGCAGCCAGTCCCCGCCCGGTCAAGTGTGTGCTGCCCCAGTGTGCAAGCGCAAGCCTGCGCTGGATTCGAGAAGACAGCGTCAGCGTGTGGCCTGTCCAAGCGAGTAGCGCATTTCGCTGAGATACCATCCAATCGGTAGTGCCATCGAGGTGAAGAACGGTAAATGTAGTCGTCGGTGACTTTGTGGAGATGAGGGCGGTAATAGGTGTCGTCGCAGAAATTCGCTGGTAGACAAACGGAACTCCGAAAGCAGCTCGGGTTACAGGATTCAGCAGTGATAACGTCGATTGGGCCTTGTGCAAGCATGCAGTTAGAAACATTTTCCCCAAAAAAGAATTTGAGCCGAATCGCATGCCATAGTCACATGGCTTCATCATTCATACGTTATCTGGCTTTCCAGCTACAGCAACAAGCGTGCCCCGCCTCGTGTAAAGTTTCTGCGATGCTGAAAGGGTGACGGATAGCAGTGAGTATGGAGATCCAAGAACTTCGAACCGAGCATCTGTACAAGTCGAATGTCAGCTTCAAGCTATGCAGAGCCAAGCTAGCAGTGCAAAAATGAGCAGCCGACTCACCAGCCATATCTCGCGCGCCGCCAATGGGAGCTCCAAACGCATCGCCAGGCACCCTCGGGGACTCGGTGCTCGGGGCAGCACTGATCTGAATTGTCCTGCATTGCCAGCAGACAAAGGACGCGGGCCGCCGAAGACGCAGACCACGTGTCGACCTCACCAGCGGCGAAGACCCTCGCATCATGGCGTCGCAGTCTCTTTGAGGAGACTTTTGTTCGTCAGTGGCGGTCGCAAAGAATGAACGGTTGACGTCGATGCGCAGCTCTCATACGCTTGGGGTGGCACGCTTGGCTGGAAGGGCGGCTTTTTCCGATGCCGTCCACCGGCCCCACAATCGTGGACAACCCCGTTGAGATCGCCCAGCTATTGGCTGGAGCTGTCGTTGCCCAGACAACCACGCCAATCTCGCTTTGCTTTGCCAATTGCACTGGCACCTCCACACCAAAGATCCTGGCAGGACTTATTACTCAGTTTGCCTGTGAGCTTCCATCACTCGTCATCTCCTTGGGCACAAGTATCGTGTACGGGAGTAGTGCCGGGAGCGTTCATTGTAAATCGCCGTCGCGTAGTTCGGGTTGCATCGCGACGTTCCCTTTGTCAATTGGCTTTGCCTTGCATGCCCTCTTTTCCTTAGACATCAGCCATGTCCGTTCGTGTTGTTGCGAGGATACGTCCGCTGCTGGAGACAGAGCTGGACAAGGACATCATTGTTCGTCCTGACGGTGCTGAGGCAGGCGGGCCGCACACCATTGTCAAGATCCCCAACCCGAAGAACCAGGCCGAGGACTTTTCCTTCGCGTTCAATGCCGTGTACGATCAGTCGACATCACAGGAGACGCTGTTTACTTCTGAAGGTATGGGTTGCAAAAGAAACAGCAGTTCCTGCCCTTGCCCCTCTCTCCAAGCGTATGAAGGAGGCGTCCGCCTCGATCCCCCCTTCCAAATGCTAAAGCCTTGAACAGTACAGCCGCATCTCAAGTCATTATTCCAGGGATATGATGTCACAATATTCGCCTACGGTGTCACTGGCACGGGGAAGACGCATACTATGCGTGGCGGTCTCAAGCTCGCCGACCGAGGAGTTATTCCCCGACTTTTGAGCGGCGTGTTTCGAAGGGGCAAAAAGATTGCCAAGGACTCAGACGGCAACACGACGGTAAAAGTCAGCCTGTCGTACTACGAGATTTACAATGACAAGGTGTTCGACCTGCTCGAGCCGCCTGAGAAGAGAACACCATCCGGACTGCCGCTTCGCGCCGAGGCCAGCGGGAGAACCGTTGTAGCTGGGCTGTCTGAGCGAGCCTGCGAGGACCTCCGCGACTTTGAGAAGCTGTACATTGAGGCTAACAACAACCGTGTTACCGCGTCCACAAAACTAAACGCACACAGTAGTCGGAGTCACGCCATCCTACGCGTCAAGGTAACCCAAACGACGGACGGAATGATCCGTGAGAGTACTGTATCTGCCATTGACTTGGCAGGTTCAGAAGACAACCGTCGCACTGACAATGGCAAGGAGAGACTGGTCGAGTCGGCGGCTATCAACAAGAGCCTCTTTGTCCTCAGCCAGTGCATCGATGCCATTTCAAGAGGTGACAAGCGCATTCCGTACAGAGAATCCAAAATGACCCGAATTCTATCCCTTGGCCAGAACAACGGCATCACGCTTATGTTCTTGAACCTGGCTCCTCTCCGCAGCTACCACCTTGACACCCTGAGCAGTCTCAACGTCAGTTCCCGGGCTAAGCGGATAGAAGTCCGCGAGATTGAGAACGAAGTAGTGTTCAAGCAGTTCCCCAGAACGGCGGGCTCTTCTATTGCCGTTCAGCGCCAGCCACTTCGACCGCTGGCTCATGCCTTGAGCGCTCACAACGTGCATAATGGCAACGTAGCTGCCAAAGGTTCTGCAGACGTAACTCGACCCATCAAGTCGTTCAGCGTTTACACAGACAAGGCCAGGCAGTCTCCAACCAAGACAATCTCCATATCAACGTCACTGCCGCGACCTGCTGCTGTAAATGTTAGTTTGGTGCCTCGCCTCAGCGCCGCCCACAAGCGTCCATCGGACCACGAGAGTGGAATTGCGAGACCCAGCAAACTTGCTCGGCCGTCCATTGACGAGCCATCCATCACAGTAACTGCATCGCAGATTGAGGCCATGGTCGAGAAAAAGGTTGGCGAGATCTTGGCAGCAAGGACGGCCGCCGAGAAGACAGTGCAAAGCCAAAAACACGGCGCGACTTCTCAACATGACGTGAGCGAAGCTATGCAAAGACGTCTGGAGGCGCTGGAGCGGCGCATCGAGAGTGAAGATGCTCGCGTGGACTCCAAGTCTGATGGTCTACGATTTCTGCTAGCTGCCAGGCAACACAGGGAGAATGGTGACGATGCCTCGGCATTGAGAGCCTACGAGATGGCTCTGCCTTTCTTTCCAGGACAGGCCAAGTTGATTGGGAAGATTCAACGCCTGAGAAACCGATTGGGAATTTCTGCCGAGCATACTTGCGTCATGAGCCTGAGGAGCCCCCTGAGACACGATAGAAAATTGAGACGGTCACGCCTCACGATCAACCCTGATCGCACAAGCTCCGATCAGGATGAAGCGGATGTTGAGGAGGAGTTTCTAGACGATCACACCGTCAGAATTAAGGCCCGCAAGTCGAAGTCCAAATCCATGGCCAAGCTGCAAGTATACGATGACGCCAACGAAACGACGACTGTGCTAGGCGCTCGGGATTTGGCTCCTTCAAGGGGACTTGTGAGTTGCTAAAAGGGTGGCGGTTTGACCGGCTGATGCAAATGCTATTTCGTTTTGCATATGCATCATATAAATAGAGACTTTTGGGGGTGTGTGTGATTGGCATACCCTGCGTATGCAGGGCTAGCATATTTGAATGGCGTTGAGCGGCATAGTGCGGGATGGGACGGTACGCGTACCTGCTTGGGTCTTTTACATGGCGTAGTTGCATGTTTGCCGCGTCTGTGGATAAGGTGTTTGAATATATCCGTGTCAAAGCCTTTTGTTTTTTGTGGCCAGGTGATGTGATGTGTCTCGGTCGATAGCTTATCCTGCAGCGTCGGGCGACAAGGCGACTGTCTTCATGATCTAGGTCCAGCCAGGCGTCTTATTTAAGTTATTTCAATTCTCCCAAAGTAGACAACTGTGTCGTCTGGTGGATTTTTCATTCGTTGCCAGCACATCAATCCTCCTCCTCCTCTTTCTCTCTTTTTCTTGTCGTGCAGTCTGCAGCCCAATCATTCCGTGGCAGCCCAAGTAAAGTTAAAGCATCAAAGACGTTATTTCCGTAGTCGCCGCGACGCCGTTCTCCACAAGTTACAACGGCCAATGGCTTAGGGCCAATCGTCACGGTCACACGGCATCCCATCCCATCCCATCCATCCACCAGTTCGCGCCGAAACTCACCAGACACATGACAGCTTGACAGCGGCATTGGCTACCAGCACTCGGGCCTCAAAGCATGAACCGGCAACCCCCCCACCGGTTTCAAACCTCGTTGGTCTCACGAGGCGCCCTTCTCGGCGGACGAGCTCGAAACAAACGGTTTAGGAATGTCGCACCGTTCAGTTGGGTGCTCACACGAGACAGTTGGCCACCGGTGTCTAAAACGAGGGTCAGAGACATGGTGGCTCTCGTGCCATGCCTGGCCCTTGGTGCAATTCTTCCAGTCCATGGGAAAAGGGGATTGATTGTAGCTTTGCCCTGAAGAGACAGAGGCACACGTAGAAGCGACTCGGAACAAAAGTGTCAACAATTTCATCCAGACAAATCTATGTACAAGCTGAAGCGCGTGGTTTAAAAATTTTTTTTTTAATCGTAGCAAACCAAAATACGCTCTACAACCATGTACGGCAAACCACACCGAAGAGCTCCAATGTGAAGCGGTCGAGACTCGACGTGCCCGATGGCAAGTGCTTTTTGGACGTACCCAACTCCCTGAAGACGGAACCTCAACCGATGAGGCCTTGACCCATGATCCCAACAAAAAAAAATTATTAAAGAAAAAAAAAAAACCGAGGTAGATGACGAACGCTGAACTAGGCATGACGAGGTAATTCGTGAAAGAGTCGCACCCATGTTATTTCCTCGCGACGGGAGAGATCCATTAGACATCTTCTGTGCTCTTCCTTTGCCCTCATCCTTGCGGACCTGGAAACATCTTGTTGATTTGCCCTTCCCCCGCGTCATGTTCTCTCTACATGGCGGACCCTTGGACCGAGGGTTTGGGTTTCAAGGATGCCAGCATATTCTTGTCAAGGGCGCATCTCACATCAGGCCATGTTAAACAACTATACACAAGAAGCAAGTTGGACCATCATCTGATCATGCTGGTGCGTCTCTCGACAACTCGAGGTCTTTCCTTGGACCCAAAAACACTGCCGAGGCTGGGGATGGAGCTGAATCGGTTCAATTTTTTGCGTTCAGGCATGGAGATTTCGGGGCGGGACTCGGAGGGGAAGGTAGTGACGGGCATGTTCTTGCCGGGCGACACCATTTCCCCGTGGAGTGCATCTACATGAGCGTTGCTGGAATCTGTGGATGAGCCAGTGGTGTTTGGCGTTTGGTAGACGTATTCACCGTCAACGTAGATTGCATTCGACTGGAAGGTGGATCGGCGATTGCGACGACGGGTATATCGCTGCTCGAGGCGGAGGAGCTCCAGTTTGGCCTGGATTCTGTCGATGAGGCTTTGGCCCATGATGGGTGAAGGGTAGAACGAAGTAACAGGTCGGAGAAGAGGAAATGAACGTCTTGCGCTGTGCCAGTTGGAAGAAGCCGATTGGAGCTTGTTTCGACCGCTCAAGTGGCCACCTGGAGAAGGCAGCTAGGGAGTACGGGGGTCGGACAGGAGTTGATGCCGCCGTCAAGATTCAAGACTGAGCCGCTAAATGAGGGTATAAAAATGAAGGGTGCGTCTCGAGAGGAGATGGTGCTAATTTGGCGGTTGCGAGGCTACAAGACCGGTTTTTGAGACATTCAAAACGAGAGTGTACTGAGAGCAATTCGATGTAGGGATTCACCAGGAGTATCCCAATCTTGGCCAAGAGGAACGATAGCAAAGGAAAAGAGCGAGAGCACAATCAGTGCAGGGGGTACATAACTGGTGAGGGTGATAACGAAAAGGAGGGACGGACGACACGGTGAAGTAGCAGTCGAGCGGGAGAAGGTCCAGATGTCGACATGGACTGAGAGGGAGTGGATGGAGAGTGGATGGAGAGTGGATGCGCAACTGGGGATGCTTTTAGCTTAGTGGCCCGGATGATGGGCAACTTTGGGCAACATTGATACTGGGTCCATTTCGGGTGTCTGGGTCTGGGTGTCGGGCAACGTGATTGGCTGACTGTTTTGACTGGTTGCAGGAATTAGTCCTCAGTCCTCAGAATAGACCGGGGGCCCGGTTGCCGCTGGCAGGGGCATTGAATGCTAAGAGCTGAGTGGTGTGGTTCCTGGAGTTCCTGGATCAGAGACGTGTCTGGTTGATCCATGCGCCCACCACCACAGAGTAACGAGTACTACCACCAGACACTCGAGGATTTATTAATTCAAGTAATATATTGGGCATCACGGCGACATGGCAACACGGCACCGGGGTTACCTCCTCGCGACAGGCATGGTGGAGGCCGCTGGAAGGCACCCAGATAGATAGATGTATTCAGTACGGAGTACAGTACTGCCATTAGCCAAGTCATTATGGATTGGAAACACAATGTGTTTGTTGGCTCCATACTACTCGGTCTGGAGCACCGGGCCAACTGGAGAGCCTGGTATAGCGTACGGAATACCTACTAGTTAGTAGGTACCTAGTAGTTAGGTAGCATGGAGTACGACCTGGTTGACACGCGAGCAAGGATAAATAGCTTGATGCCCACCGGTGGCAAGACTCAGCTTGGTGGATATAAGGTCCTTGGTACTAGTTACGGAGCAATGCCAGATGGCGCAAACAGGCTGATATGGATTTCTCGCAATGCAAGCTGCAGGCAACTTAGTCATTTGTATCCAACTGCGCCACCTAGCTCTGGACCATTCGTCGTTTCTTACGTGTCTGTACTCTATATGTATGCGTTGATTCTCCAATGTCCGCCATCGAAAATCCTCCCATCGATGACCTTTTGCTGTACTGATGATTATTCGGCTCCCCAACTTTGAATATTTCAAGCCAGTCTGTGCGTTCGGTGCTACGGGCCCGATGTCAAGCCCTGGTGGCGCTGCTTATGATGTCAATCTAATTTCTCAACCGTGGATGGTCATTGGAGCTTCTGTGCGCCCATCATAGCGGAGGTCAAAATGGGGAAATGAAAGCAACGTCTACCGTCTCTGTTATTATGGCAGATGATTATTGCTCGAGTTGATGCGAGTGAGAGTCTTGTACGGAATCCTTCGTATCGATGCTTCAACTGCCCAGATCGGGACATGCCTCGTGCCGACTTCGCGTCAATTGTCATTAGTGATGCCTATGCACCACTTTAAAGCAGCCGCTGGCTGGCCGACTGGTGGCTGCTTTCGAACTTGACATTTATTAAAGTCTACCTAGTACATACTTCAGTGCACCCTTGGAAGTTTAGCGCAGGTACGAAATGCGGAAGTGCATGCATCACCAACCCATCGTGCGGGGGTGCAACTCGGTCATGTCGTCTTTCGTAGTCCGTTGACCGTTTTCCCCCGCCCATGTTGCTTGTTGAGGACAAGCTTTTACGTTAGATTGGCTCATCTGACGGTGCTATTCTGCATGTCGACAACCGTGAACCGCCAACCGCCTCGGGTTGTGTCGTCTTCTGGTCGCTGCTTGAGTCATCAACCGCCAAACCGGCATTGTCGGATACTCATCAACACTAACGGTGGTGCAAACGTGAGTTGTTCTTTCCTTAATCCGTGGTGCCCAATCAACGATTTCGGAAACGACGGCGCCAGCTCCTGCGTTTACGCAGTTTCTGTATGCCATCCACCTGTACCCACATGAGCAAGATTCGTAAAGTTGCCTGGTCTAGTTCACCCACTCTATCAGCATTCGGGAACGATTACCCGCTTTCCCTTGGTCTCTTCTCGCAATCCGCTAGTCAGGGAAGCCTCCCGTGAGATGGTCCGCACGACACCTCTGGCTGCAAGTTTGTATCTGCAGACTATTCGTGGAAGAGAGAGCCATCAAGTATGATGACTTAATTTGCCTGTCTCTCCTTTGTGACAGAAGACCTATCGACCTCATTAGCTATTGTGGCCCCGTTCGGCTCTTGTCCCGTGTGTTTGTACCGTTGAAAAACGATGGTTATTTCCAAGATGGCATCCAGTTTGCGTAGAGTCTTGTGATGAGGTCATATCAGAACCAAGTTGTGTCTAAAGCTTGCCGTGGCTCAGTCCATCCTCGTCAATATCGCCAACAAATGTTGTATGTTTGCATCTTGGATTGGTATCATCTCCTTGAGCACAGAGGCCTGTGTGACCTGTTCCTTCCTCTTGTGATTCTTTCCCCATGTGAACTGAACCAATGGGAGAGCTAAATAGTAGCGACCCGGCGTGATCTAGCCGAAGCAGACAAGAGCCATGAAGCCAATTCAAACAAATCTAGTCGTGACCGTCTAGTAGATTTCATCACTCATCTTGCCGCTTCATTCGCAACCATCATTGCTCCTTGACGTCTCACACAGATGAAAGCTCAAAGCCTCCGCTACGAACTCTCAGTAAGTAGGGTGCTACTTAGCTTCTTTCCAACTTTATCCCTTGTTCAAACTAACCAGACTTCACAGTACGAAGCTGTTTACCCGAGATATACCTCACGATCCCCCCATCGAGCCAAAATGCTGGTTGCTTCTATGTTTCATATGCTAGCGGCGGGCATTCTATCTAATGCTGCTGCGGCTATCACCCAGTTACCGGCCTGGCCACTGTCGTCAACCCCGAATGGCGCACCAGGCAACGGGATAGTACAAAAGTACATCGTCGAAACCACCGGGGTATCCAATACAACTCTGCATTCTTCGTCATCCTCCAGGTACTAACCTGATGTATCAGGGAGACTCCCCACACTTCCTATCTCGACTTTTCGATAACCTACATGCAGGTGATCATAAGCAATTTGACTGTGAAGACATTTTTACTGGAGCCACGGTTACCACATATGCTGAAAACATTGATCTCATCCAAGCCATTCCTGGTGTAGCCAATGTGTGGCCTGTCACAACGCTGTCAACCCCTCGTTCGCCCGATCTTACCAATGAAATCAACGGAAATCGGCCAGTAAACTACTCAGTCCATCATTGGACCGGAGTAGACAAGCTTCACGAGGCTGGAATGAGAGGAAAAGGCGTCAAAGTCGCGGTTGTGGACACCGGAATCGACTATTCCCACCCGGCGGTTCGTGCGTGAGAATCATGAATATGACTGTGCTGACTACTGACTCCTACAGCTTGGCGGCTGTTTTGGCCCCGGATGCAAGGTTGCCGGGGGATATGATCTTGTAGGACCGGAATGTACACTTTCTCAAGCATAATCCTCCCCCAAATTTTTGCAAAGCCCTTGACTGAGCCTTTACAGGGGATTCTCGTTCTGAGCGGACTCGCCCTAAGAAACCCGATAATAATCCCATGGACTATAAAGGGCATGGGACTCACGTCGCTGGAATAATAGCGGGTGAAAACGAGTGGCTAGTTTTGCTTATACCGAACTACCTTCCGGCGAATATTGCTGATAGTTTTCGGAACAGGTTTACTGGGGTGGCCCCTGGCGCAGAACTCTTGATATTCAAGGTCTTCTCAGATGTATGTCGGGACAAATTCCCTAGAAAGCTTGCAGCTTACAGGAACCACAGGAGCCTATCCCATCAGATACAACCGAAGACGTCCTTATACAAGCCTTCTGTGACGCATATACTGCTGGCGTATGCGGTTCCTCTCTCTCTTTTAGAATCCAAGTTGACTCGTGACAGGCCGATGTAATTACGGCCAGCGTCAACCGACCTGGTGGATTTAGCGATAGTCCGTGGGCTTTGGTTGCCAACCGAATTGTTGAACGTGGGGTGTTTGTATCTATCGCTGCAGGAAACGAGGGAACAAGAGGGCCGTTTTACTCTGGAGTAGGGTCGAACGGACGCCACGTCGTCTCGGTGGCAGCCATTAATGCCACAGGCAATCCACTGATATCAGATCCAGATTCAAACTCAGATTCACAGCATAGACCAATTGCCGCATACTTTACTTCCTGGGGGCCAACAAACGAACTTATCATGAAACCAGACATCGGGGCACCTGGGTACAACATTCTCAGTACTTACCTTGACCAAGGATTTGAGACAGACAGTGGATCGTCTATGGCGGCACCGTACATCGCTGGCATCGCAGCTTTGTATATCGCACACCATGGTGGTAGAGAGCTCCATGGCCCAAGCTTTGCAAAAAAACTGGCTCAAAGAATTGTTGCAAGTGGTCGAAATGTTGCTTGGAGTGCAGGCGACGTTGTTTTCAACGAATCTGCGCCCCCTTTCCAGGTCGGGACGGGGCTAGTGGACGCCTGGAAGGTATTGAATTATACCACGCAAGTTTCATTTGAACCCATCTCGCTTCTCGATACCGAGTTGTTCCAAGCTGAGTGGGACATTGAAATAACGAATAACGCGAACCAAACAGTTATATACACATTTGCACACGAGTCTCTTCCAGGAGTAGAAATATATGATGGAGTCAGCGATATTCGCCCTTTATCTCAACTACAGCCTCTCAGAATCGTGCCAGGCCTTTCTCTCCCTCCAAACACGACCCTTCACTCTGGTCAGACCAAGACACTCAGGTAGGCAACCTGTTGAAGACTAATTAGATTCGGCTGATTTTTTTTCTCCATGTAGAGTTAGATTTGAGCTGCCGGCTGGGGCCGACGATGACATGCTTCCATTATTCAGCGGCAAAATATGGATGAAAGGCAATAATGGCGAGCAGCTATGCATTCCATACGGAGGTAACCACTAGATTTTCTTGCACACACCTTCTAAAAGCTAGGTAGCTGATAATTTAGGACAGGGGCTGCTTATGATACCGAGAAAGCATTTGACACCATGTTCGATGGTGCACCTATGATAGACGGTTGGCGCGACGGTGCTACGTTTGTGAATAATGATCGCCTTTGCTCTCTGCATACACTAATGCCATCACTACAGGTGGTCTTTTGACCCTGCAAAAACGCCTAGCGACTTTGCCGATGTATCCAGTCGACTCAGCTACCCCTGTTTTCATCTCCGCTGGGATGTGAGTTAAACCTGAAACCCTATGCGTCTTATGGGTGGGCTGTACTAACCATGGAGCAGATTTTCGACGCTGGTTGGACTGAATCACAATGGCGATTCCCCCCCGAAATTGGCAAAAGAGAATATGTTGGGTCTGCCACTTCAGTGCGTGATTCGGACAAGTTCTTATGGTTCGATGCGTCAGACGTCGACATAAATGACACAGTTTCATTCCCTCTGACTCGAATACCCCGAGGATATCAGCGATATTGGTGGTTCGGAAAATTGTCAAACGGCACACAGATATCTCCAGGCAACTACACGTAATAACAAAGTGCTCCGTTTCGTCGTGGAAAGAAGAATTGGCTAACGGTTTCCCATTAGCATGCGCATTGCCGCTTTGCGGCCATACGGGAACCCAAAAATATCGGATCACTGGGATGTTGTAGACTTGGATAGACGTACCATCCAAGTACTGCCACGAAATGCGACCAATTCCACTATTTCTAAGTCGAAGAACAGAAACTAGTGTGGAGGAAATGATCCCCAGAGTAATGAACTTCACAATGTTATAACAAATATCATCCATCTGTCAAATGTATTCAGGGAAAAGCATAACTTCATGTTGCTACAAGCTACAAGTTACTTTCTCTACTAGATGACAAGCTAGATGGCGAGCTTTTTCCTCCGTTTTATCAGATTAATGTACCAATTTTTCAAGCTTGCAACTCCAGCAATCTCTACATGCTTGGGGAATCAAATGAGGTTTTCGAGCTGGTACTTTCGCCGGTACTTTGGATCGTAATCATCTTAACAGTAAGACAGAAAAAAAGATATGCGTTGTCTACGCCCACTTGCCCAGGAAGCTCATCAGCACCATACCAGCCACTAGACCAAATCCACCAAGGCCGACGGTAAGCATATCTGCATCAGCCAACTCGGCTTTGTGACCATGAGAGCCGGTCATCCAGTCAGCCGCCCACATTTCCACAAGGCCAGTCCAAACCAAGATGCCGGCCGAAAGGGCGTCCAGAGTGCCGATTGCAAGAAGGGTTGATCTGTCATTGCCATTGAACTTTTGCAGGACACCAATGCCGATGGCCATGCCGATGGGCGTAACAAATGCGAAGAGGGCAGCAAGACCGAGTTTCTTCTTCATGGACAATGTAGGGCGGTCAAAAGTCGAAGAGGCGTCTGCTGTCTCCTCAGTCGGAGTATGAACCGACTTATCCGTATCATTTTCGACGGCTGTGCCAGAGTGATTGACGGCGGGGGGCAGGAGATGGACATCGGCGGAACTTCCAATCGTGGCAATTCGGGTTCCGAGTGCCAGGCCTTCGAAGACTTGGTGGAAAAGAATGACAATGAACAAGGTAATGAAGAAGGAATCTCCAGCGACGACAAGAGTCAATCCGATAACTGGTCAAGTGGTTAACAAGCCATAATACAAATATTTGTGCACGATGCCGGTTATGGGAAGGGGAAGGGAGGAGGGAAAAAGTTTCTTACGCAAAGAATGGAACAAGATGCCCGCCTCCATGACCAAGATGCTCACCACCTCGGTGGACAACAAGGCCTCTGCTTGTTTCTCTCTGGTCAACAAGGCAGTGGACCTGGTCTTGGCGAGGACGATCCGCTGACCAATGTATTCGACGAAGAAGGAGAGGAAGATGCCGGCCATGAGGATGGCGGCTGTGGTTCCTTCGTAGCCCAGTTCGCCGATGCACTTGTTGCCGAACATGAGGGCGGCGTGGGTGAAGAGCTGAGAAAAAAAAATCATGTTAGGTTTTGCTCTCGGTGTCGTGCGAAGAGTTGGCCCGGGGGTTGGGGGGCAGACTTACATGAACAAAGGCGGTTGAGATGATAATCCCGGTACCGAATTGTTTGAGGAGCGTGAAGAGTTTGGAGAGTCTCCTGGGTAGGACTTTGTGTAGGAAGATGGGACCAAATACACCTGGTTCCTCGTTAGTACATGTCGTGCACGTTTTGCTACTTGGTTGGAGTTTTGGAGCGTACCCAAGGCACTCGTGGCCATGATGACGAAGAGCAGGCCGACTCGCAGGCCAATGTTGTATTCCCTGGGCGTGCTGTCGCAATTTGGCGCGGCGGATTCACTTTCGTCGCCGCCTACGCAGTGTCTAATGAACAGTTAGCCGAGTCGAAGACGGGCTGGAAGTCTGGAAAGGGGCCGAGATGTGACGTACTCTACGCCAGCGTGGAAATGACAGTGCTTGTGGCCGCTGTCTTTGGAATCGCTGCCATGTTGGTCTCCTTCTTGATGGGTGTCGCCTCCGGCGCCGGGGACGTTGACTTCGACGTCGTCTCCGTTGGGGGCGATGCAGAACCTGTCGATGCTGTCAGCATACAAGCAGAAAATACAGCTACCAAGGGAATCGAATCAAAATTACGTTTCAGAGCCATGGTTGTGACATCCCGTGAATTGGGCGGGAATGTCTGTGGTCTGGGTGGGCGTGGTGTGAACGAGATATTCGGTTGCTCCCGCCAGACAGAATCTGCAGCATGATGCTTGTGAGTTAAAAGCGTCTCCATGACGGTTCAGTTTTCTCCAGAATGTACGTACACTTGCGATTCGTGAAGATGGCAGTCCGTAACAGCGGTAATCTGCGGTGCCGCCGCACTTGTAGGAGACGGCGCAGCGGTCTGTCGTGGATAGACGTCGTTTGCGGTTGCGGCGCCCAAGAGGGCCAGTCCGGCGAATGAGGGGACGTGCATGATTGAAAATATGTTTTAATTGTCGTCGTGATTGTGCAAAGAGAAAAGAGTGTAGCGAGATGTCGTCGGAACTCGTAAGTCTTGTTTGCAGAGAGGGATGCTGCTGCTTTAAGTAGTCAAAGGCATGTATGATTGGTGGTGCTGCAAACTCGACAAGATTTAAGCTTGCAACTTAAGCTTCATTAGCCACACCAAACCTTAGCGGAGCCGCAGGAAGGTTTTCGAGCCGCTGTATGTATATTGTTGCGAGGGCCAGAAAGCCAGAAGCCGTGGACAGTTTTGGGCACTTAACCTTGGGCTATAAAGTTATAATAAAGTATCGATGAAGCACAGGGACAATCCACAAAAGTCACTTCCTGGTCGAAGGGGAAAAAAGATTCAGCTCATACCCACCCCATGCATGCCCTTGTGCCTCCATGTCGATGCACCGCCCATGTTGTCGAGCAGCACTAAAGGAAAAAAAAAATTCGGCCTTGGCTCTGACGCTTTGGGCGGCTGGACTCAGCTTGTCGACGATGGTGAACCTTGATGGACACAATGGTTGGCGGAGGGGCGGCAGCACCTTGATGGTATGGACGATCCTTGTTGCCAAGACCAGCTATCCTGCGGTTTGCATGCGCTGTCATTACATTCATACCTTGACGTTGGTCATAATCAAGGTTGCCTTGACGTTCGTTGGTGATAAAAACCCCCGGGTTTGGGGCCGGCGCGGAGGTGTCCGGAAGGGGCAACGTTATGTGCATTATGACAGAAGGTCGATCTGCCAAGACGATATTAACCATAAAGCTGTCCACCCAGGTGTAAGGCCCAGGAGCGTAACCTTGTGATAATAGGATGGAGTCTTGACTCCTGGGTGTGAAGTGTTTGTATCTCCTCCGTAGCTGAGTGGCATCTGACGGGAATAAGCTCCGAGTTGTGGCCTGAAGTTGTCCGAGAATTGGCCAATTCTATATGATTCGGCCATTTAGAGTTCTTGGCGCGTTTGCAGTCTGCAATAATATAGTCACGTAGCCTTGTTGATCATGCGTGTAAGCAGACTGCTGTGCGACCCAGGTGAAGTAAACGGTCCACTAGCACACAAGTTGCAGGTATTTGGCAACAAAAGTGCTCTCCATAGAGTGGTATCGTATGCATAAAGTTTACCCATCATCATCCGAAGGCGTAAAACATTGCATAGGGTGTCATCCCATGTAGGAATCGACGGGATGGACAATGGCGGACCGTCATTAGCCATAGCCATGGTCTGGCCGGTCTATCTGACCATGACTACGCTTGGTTGGTTAGCCTACTCGTAAATTGACGATTGATGAACTCTTGGACTACTTGCGTTGCGTTTAATGTACATGCTGGACGTTCACCTGCTACCCTCTCGCCAATACCGCATCGGTTCGTCGCTCGCGAGGCCAAAGGACTTCTTCTTCTGTGTGAAGTGTGGAGTGTGGATTCTGGAGTGGCGGCTTTCGGTGTGGTGTGCATCAAAGACATCAATAAGTGCAATACTGAGTACAGTATGCTAGAGGAGTCATACGGTTCGCTAGGACTCCGTATTTACAAGTCCTTTGCAATTCTACGGAGAGTCCTTGGTGCTGTTATGTAGATGACTTCCGTCCCTGAGTTTGCCTGCTGGCCACACGACATGGTGGTGGTCAGCCACAGTCAGCCACAGTCAGCCACGGGCTGCAAGACGTTCTCAACCGCAACTTGGGAAATTAGTGGGTCGCGCTGCCCAGACATTTTAATTGAAATCCCCAAAAACGCGTCTCCCAAGCTCAGTGGGGTTGACGACGCGACTTGACTTTCACAACTCCGTCATTGCCCGTCCTTTGATTCAAGGCGTGTGAGGTCCAACGAAGAAGAATTCTGCACTATGGCTTCAAGACCCGAATTGAAGGTGAGCACCTGCAGGAGAAAAAGAAAAAAGACGGCTCCTATGTTGAGTTTCTATGTATTCGCTGACTCGACTCGACTCGACTTAGCTCGACGACGAGGGCGGCTTCATTCGTTTCTACAAGTCTCTTCCCGATGTAGGGGAAGACACTATCAGAATATTCGACCGAGGCGACTGGTATACGGCGCATGGTGACAATGCCTCGTTCATTGCGAAGACGGTAATTCTCTGCGTCGACTCTCCTCAGCCATTGGTGTGCTAATGTCGGCCAGGTCTACAAAACGACATCCGTTCTCCGCCAACTCGGCCGAAACGACCACACCGGACTCCCATCCGTAACAATGACCGTTACCGTGTTTCGCCAGTTTCTTAGAGAAGCTCTGTTTAAGCTGGGTAAGCGCATTGAAATCTGGGAGAGCCCGAGTGGCCGAATGAACTGGAAATGCGTCAAGCAGGCTTCCCCCGGCAATCTGCAAGACATCGAGGATGACCTTGGCGGTCAAATCGAATCAGCGCCCATGATCATAGCCGTCAAGATTTCCGCAAAAGCATCCGAGGCAAGAAGTGTCGGCGTGTGTTTTGCGGATGCCAGTGTGAGAGAACTTGGCGTCAGCGAGTTCCTAGACAATGATCTCTACTCCAACTTTGAGTCCTTGCTCATCCAGCTGGGTGTTCGGGAATGTGTCATCCAGCTCGATAAAGGCGACAAGGATAAGGACCCCGAATTGGCTAAACTCAGACAAATCATTGACAACTGCGGAGTCGCTATTGCAGAACGTCCTGCGGGGGATTTTGGTACGCGAGATATCGAGCAGGACCTCGCTCGTTTGCTGAAGGACGATAAGTCGGTGAATCTTCTCCCCCAGACTGATCTCAAGCTTGCAATGGGGTCCGCCGCCTCATTAATCAAATATCTTGGAGTTCTACAGGACCCTTCAAACTTTGGGCAGTATCACCTCTATCAGCACGACCTCGCACAGTTCATGAAGCTGGATGCAGCGGCTCTGAAAGCCCTTAATTTGATGCCTGGTCCGCGGGACGGGTCAAAGACTATGAGCATTTATGGCGTCCTCAATCATTGCAAGACGCCGGTGGGCAGCCGCCTGCTCGCTCAGTGGTTGAAGCAGCCCCTGATGGACAAAGACGAGATTGAGAAACGTCAACAGCTAGTGGAAGCATTCTTCACCGACACTGAGCTGAGACAAACGATGCAGGAAGAACATCTTCGTTCCGTGCCGGACCTCTATCGCCTATCAAAGAGGTTTCAGCGTGGCAAGGCAAACTTGGAAGATGTCGTTCGTGCGTACCAGGTTGTGATTCGACTGCCTGGATTCATTGGCACCTTTGAAGGGGTGATGGATGAGGCTTATCGAGATCCTCTTGATGCAGCGTACACGACCAAGTTGCGCGAGCTTTCTGATAATCTCGGCAAATTGCAAGACATGGTGGAACAGACTGTTGATTTGGATGCACTCGACAGGCATGAATACATTATCAAATCCGAGTACGACCAGGGCCTGCAAACTATTCGGAAGAAGCTCGATCAGCTCGACCGCGACATCAGGGCAGAATTTCATGAGGCTGCGCGGGACCTAGGCCAGGAAGCAGACAAGAAGATATTCCTAGAGACTAGCCACAAGGTCCATGGAGTTTGCATGCGATTGACCAGGCAAGAAGCCGGCTGTATTCGAAACAAGTCAAGTTATCAAGAATGCTCTACACAAAAAAACGGCGTCTACTTCACCACAAAAAAGATGCAGTCTTATCGACGGGAGTATGATCAGCTATCTCAGAATTACAACAGGACTCAGAGCAGTCTGGTCAATGAGGTTGTCCATGTTGCATCTTCATACTGCCCCGTTCTCGAGCGCCTTGCCGGAGTCCTAGCTCACCTTGACGTGATCGTTTCGCTCGCCCATTGCTCCGTCCATGCGCCAGAAGCATATGTCCGGCCCAAGATTCACACCCGCGGCGAAGGCCAAACCCGGTTGATCGGTGCCCGCCATCCCTGCATGGAGCTTCAGGATGATGTGCAATTCATCACTAACGACCTTGAGTTCACCAGAGACAAGTCGTCCTTTCTAATCATCACTGGCCCCAACATGGGCGGCAAATCCACCTATATTCGCCAAGCTGGTGTCATTGCGCTCATGGCCCAGGTTGGTTGCTTTGTACCTTGCGCTGAGGCAGAGCTCACCATCTTTGATTCCATCCTCGCTCGCGTTGGCGCCAGTGACTCGCAGCTAAAGGGTGTATCTACATTCATGGCCGAGATGCTAGAAACGGCAAATATTCTAAAATCCGCCACAAAGGAGTCTTTAATCATTATTGATGAGCTTGGACGAGGCACATCCACATACGACGGCTTTGGGCTGGCGTGGGCCATTTCAGAACACATTGTCAAGGAAATCGGCTGCTTTGCCATGTTTGCAACTCACTTCCACGAATTGACTGCTCTGGCAGATCAATATCCCCAAGTACGCAACCTCCACGTCACAGCACACATCAGCGGCACAGGCAAGGACAATAACAAGCGCGAAGTCACCCTCTTGTACAAGGTAGAGCCGGGTATCTGCGACCAGAGTTTCGGTATTCACGTTGCGGAGTTGGTTCGCTTCCCGGACAAAGTAGTCCGCATGGCGAAGCGCAAGGCTGATGAGCTGGAAGACTTTACAACAAAGCATGAGGACAATGCACTGTCTTACAGCAAGGAAGATGTTGAAGAGGGCAGCGCAATGCTCAAGCAGTTATTGATTCAGTGGAAGGAGCAGGTCTCCAAGGGGGAGATGAGCCAGGAAGAGAAGGTCTCCAAGCTAAAGGAGCTTGTGGCTGCTGATTCAAAGCTACTGGCGAACCCGTTCTTTCAATCCGTCAGGGCTTTGTAATTAAAGGAGAGTGTGAGTGGCAGGGGTTGCTCCAGACGAGGTAGATTTTGGACTTGTACAATGTTCGGTTTCGCTAGTCGAGGCGTTGGTAATTTTTGGGGGTATATTATGGGCATGTAGAAGGATGGGTAAACAGTAAACAAAAAATTTGATATATTGCGGGCACGCTCCTGTGTTATGTCAGCTGCGCCCGGCCCTAGTGTTCAACAGGATTCTGGTTCTCTAGACATGTGTGCATGGCTCAGATACGGTAACCCACCTGGCCAAGTATTGCCATGCCAAGGAGGATAAACAGCAAAACTACGCCGTGGTCATCTTTGGAAGAAGCAAGCACTGCACCCCAATCTTGGGTCGTCTTCTTCCGCAATGCCATTACTACAGGTTTCCTAATTCAAGCCCAGTGACAGCACCACAGGCACATCGTATAAGAGAAGCTCATTTTGACGTGCTTTGCACAAAACAAAGAAACTCCATTTCTCTAATAATGACATCTCTTCCCCCCGGCCCCGGAAGAGGTATATACATTTTTCTCTGACGGGCGTGTGATTCCTTCTCAGCTATGCATGTCTCCTTTATTGGCTGCCCTCCACGGTGGCCTTGACGGGGTTGACCTCGAATCCGTACGTGTCCTTGATGCGCTCGCGTCTTCGCTCCTCATATCCAGGAGGCTGAATGCCTGTTGCAGTCATGATTAGCAGGCCATTTAACCAAAAAAAAACTTGAAAGGGGGCTACCAAGTCGGCACGTACCTCGTCCCTCGCCAATCTCGGCAACAGTCTGCTCAACGGGTAGCCTGGTCGTCCTTCTGACCCTCTCCTTGCGCTCGAACTCGTCAGACTCCTTTTTGAAAGAGTCAATGCGGCCGCCGAGGAAGTATAGTGCGCCTTGGATGGCGCCCACGGCACTGCCGAGACCCACGACGACGGGCATTCGTCGAGCTGTATTTTTTTTTCCATAACATGGCTTGGTTAGATGACTAGTCATTCGCGGTGCGGGTGTTTATTGCACAGGTGTTGCGACGTACAAGGAAGGCCCAAGACACCGCCGCACATGAATCCACCAAAGGCGGCGGACCACGCGTCCTCCTTTTCGCGCAGGTTCATCATGGTTCTGGAGAAGAAGGCGTATGCGGCGGGACCGGCGGCTGGAACACGCACGAAAACCACCCCCGTTAGTCTCGAGAATTTTGAAAGCTCGCCGCATTGCCAGTTGCCAATTGCGTTGGCAGGCTGGCCGGTCAGCAAAGGCAATTCATACCGCAGATTCCGATAATGGGGGCGCCGCGGGTGAATACTCCCAGGGCGCCGAGGTTGCGCTTCGACATGGCGTTCCGAATGGCCGCGAGGAAGAAACCACCTCCCAGGCCGACCACGGCCGTCTTGGCCGTCTCGTCGAGGACATCGTGGGGAGCGTAGGGCTTGTCAGGCTCCAGCGGAGCTTGGTGGCTCGGGCTCGAGTGGTGATCCATGGCGCCGGGCTGCGATGGTTTGATGAGGAGCTGTTTGAGCTGCTTGTGCGCAGTTTCCCACGCGTGGGCGGACGGGATTCTGGGGTGAAGGCGACGATGGCTTCACGTGATTTGTGAGCAATTGAACGATGCAGATTGGCTGGGCCGGAGCTTGGGTGCAGGCGTCTCCACTTTTTAGCTGGGAAGGTTTAGGATTGGTCAAGCTGAGGCGGCTCACCAACAATTTGATTCTTCCCTGTGCTCACACGACAGGTGAGTGAGCTCAGCGCGCGACTGGGCTCAACCCAGGCAAAATTAACATTTTGAAATAGGTTTTTTTTAAATTCTAGCAAGCTGCCAAATTGGTTCTTCTTGTTACATGCCTGTTGTATATGTTACTCCCTGTTGGTCAATCCCGGAGCAAGCTTCTGCATAAACCAACAAATTTTTCTTGGGTCATTCCATATAAGTCGCAACTCATTGACGAGTATACATACCATAAGAGTCCACCATAAATATCCGCATAGTCCAGAAACTACATCCAGCAGAAGTCCCAAAGTTCCACCGGAAATTGCCAGAGGAATCACGCTGAAAAAGAAGAGACCAATGGACGTTCCCGGAGCCACTACCACCAGCGGCCAGACGGCGCAAGACGACCAGCAACAACCCCGAGGTACCACCACGCCAGCGGCTCAGACAGGCACAGCCGGGGCAGAAAATGCAGAGCCGGCGGCACCCATTTCCAAGAACGCGCTCAAGCGTCTCCGGCGCGCACAAGAATGGGAGGACGGCCGGGAGGACCGCAAGCGACGCCGGCGAGAGAAGCGCGTGGCCAGCAAGGCCCGCCGCCGCGAGGAGCGAGCAGAGCTGCTGGCCCAGGGAGCCGACCCTGCCGTCTTGTTCGCCAAGAAGACGCCCGCGCGCCTTGTCCCCGTCTCGCTCATTCTCGACTGCGACTTTGAGGAGTACATGACGGACAAGGAGCGGATTTCGCTGTCGAGCCAGGTGACGCGGTGCTACTCGGAGAACCGCAACTTCAAGTACAAGTCTCACCTTTGGGTCAGCGGGTGGCGGGGCAAGCTCAAGGAGCGGTTCGAAACGGCCATGGAGAACCAGCACGCTCACTGGAAGGGGGTCGGCTTCGAAGAGGGCGACTTCCTGGCCGCGGCGGCGCGGGCGCGGGAGGGCATGAGGTCCGCGGGGGGCGAGATGATTGACGCCTTGCAGAGGAGTGTGGGCAGGCCGGCCAGGTGGGAAAAGGACGAGAGGGAGCCGTTCCCCCTGTCCGGGCCGGTGCCCGAGCTCAACGACGAGTACGCGGATGTGGTCTATCTGACGTCCGAGTCGCCCTACACGCTGGAGAGGCTGGAGCCAAACACGAGTTATGTCATTGGCGGGCTGGTGGACAAGAACCGCGAAAAGGGACTGTGTTACAGACGCGCCGTGGAAAGGGGCATTCGCACGGCCAGGTTGCCGATAGGGCAGTATATGAAGCTGCGGACGCGGCAGATTCTCGCTACGAACCATGTGGTGGAGATTATGTTGCGGTGGCTGGAGTGCGAGGACTGGGCCGAGGCGTTTATGCGCGTCATTCCGAAACGAAAAGGGGTTGAGATGATTGCAGACGGGGATGAGGAGAAGACGGGTAATGGCGATGAAGATGGAGATGAAGGAGATCAGGATGGGGACGGAGAGAAGAATGGAGAGGACGAGGCCAAGGGCAGCAATGGTCAAGACCCAAAGGAGAGCTGAGAACGGAATTAAAAAAAGAAGACACAAAAAGGTCCAGGTATATATATAAGACTTGTGGTTACGCCAGCCAATTTATAGCCTTGTTCATTACAGTTATATCGCAAAACAAAAGGTCAATGGATAAAGATCTTCACTGGAATGCATCATGTATGATCCCCATGGAATGCTTCATTGTCCCACAAGCATACTCTATCCATTTGTTCAACGTTAGAAATCCATCGTGTTCTCCCTTTCCCTCTTTATTCGCACATCTCCCTCCTCCCTCATGATTCCGTTGACAAATGACCGGAAATATTCGACATACGGTTTGAGGCTCGTCTTTTCCCAATCCGAGATACCTTTGCCACTGTCGTCCTGACTTGCGGCACCGTCGTCTCCTTTCCAAGAATCAATCTCCCCGAGAAGTTCCTGGACGGTAGGAACTGTCAAGGGATCAAAATCTTGGAGTTCTCTGGTGTCAATTGGCACACACACACGGCCGGTTCCGGGATGCACTACGAAGGGGCTCTTGAGCAAATGGTTGAGTTTCTTGCTAACTTCGATATCGAGTCGTGGGTAGGTGTATTCAAGGACAATGTCCTGCTTTGCTTCAAGGAGCGCCCGCGCATCCAGGTTCTTGCTAGCGCCAGTCTTGGCCACAGCGTCAATGTCAGCCCATTTGGATACTGAAGCTCTTCCAGGGGCGGCATCCCATTTACGACGTAGGGATTCGTTCAGGATGCGATCGGGAAGTAATTGCAAGAGTTTCTCATATCGTTCCTCTGTGCCCCAGGGGTCTTGTACTTCCAGAACGTCTTCCTGGAAGTGCGTCTTGAGAATCTCAAGGCTTCGACTGCGGCCTTTGTTAGTACTCGTACAACAACCCCGTCACGGATGTTGCCAAGCTTAAGATAAAGGAGCAAACTTACGCCAAGTGAGGGTGCAATGGTCTCCGAACGTTGACCTTTTTGCCACTTTGTGCTCCTCCCTTGACAACCTCAAGATAGCCGGCAATCGCCTTCCTCTTCTGATCGTCTAAACTGCGAACTTTCTTATCGCATACCCAAGCGTGGGCACCACGTCGACCCGAGTACACCCACATGATGTGCTTGAAGCCAAAGTCTTCACGCAGTGCAACATCAACCACCTTGATAGCCATGGTCATGAACTTCCAGCACTTGTTACAAATGTTGGCCTTGTCGCAGCAGGTTCGAATGTCGTCATAGTCGGTCAAATCGATATCGAAGCAGAGTTCCTTGGCGAGTGGTTTGAAAGCAGATGAGTTGCGGAGCATCTTGCGGTCTCGCGGATTCGTAGAATACACAGGACCGATTTCGAAACGTGAGGGCATGAGACGGAGGACGTCTTTGCGGAGCCTTTAGGAAGAATCATGTTAGTACCGCAACAGGCGAGCAGAAAGAAGGTGGGGGGTGTTGATGCGAAAGAGCGGTGCTGTACGCACAGATCAGCTGTTGCAAACGATTGATATCGCAGGTACGCGTCATTTTGGAGAGTAAAGGCGAACTCTCGATTTCCAAAGTCGTTGGTGGGAGTTGGGCTATGATTTAGCCACTGGAAGAGCTGGCGCCACGGAAACAGACGTTGGTAGAAACTCCTCATAACCTCAGGATCGGATGCTTTTAACGCACCAATGTCACTGTATAGGACTGGTCAATATTTTTTGTAATCACTAGTAATCATCCGGGGAGGTGTCAATGACACAAAGGCAACACAAAAAAAAGAGAGCCTCGCAACTTACGTTGGGGATGGTATCCTGGCCGGAGGGCTAGAGGGCGGTTGCTTGACTGGCGCAGAACTAGGAAACTCTTCGTCGTCCGAGTCGTCGGTATCAACCATATCGGTAAGCTTGATGTCCTTCCTGATGACAGCGACATCATCTGTATCGTCCATGTCAACATCGTCGTCGTCACTGGCAGCCGGGCCAATGCGGCCAGGAACACCAGAGTCGTCCATGGGTTCGTCCTTGACGGCACCTGGAGACGACTTTGCGTCAGTAATTGAGTGTGGCATTTCAGATTCAAACTGAGTGCCGAGAGGGTCTACGGATGGCAAGGTCGGTCGAATCTTGGTGCGATGAAGCGCAAGGCACTGGAGGTATCGGTTGTGAGGTTCAGCAGAGAGCGCGTCAGACGCGTCTTTGGGCGCGTAAATGGATTTTTAGACGGTCACGACTTGACTAGTACCAGCCACAGCCATAGCCACGAGTATCAGCCACAGACATGGCCACTAATGTCCAAACATCGAATCTCGCAAAATACTCCCGTACGGAAGTACTCGAGCAACAAGTCTGCTCCTCACCGCAACCACCTGGTCGCACTGGCCGACACAGCCCGTTTGCCAATCTTGCTCTTCTTTCAAATCAGGCACTTTGCGCTTTTTGCGCGTCGTACAGAACGTACAAGTGTTACGTCCCCATGTCCCACAAACAACCCCGGTCGTATTTCGGGGTCGCATCCCTCGGTTCAACGCTAAAGGGAGCTCCTTGGCGAATTCGAGACCCGTCAAAGATGGAGAAGATGCACGTCATCAAACGGTCTAGACTACCGTTCTTACTATCACAACAGCTCGCCTTTTGACACAGCCATCAAGATGCTTGGTGAGTACCTGTCGCGGGCTCGACAGGCTGGGACGCGACCCGTCTCATGTCGGTTTTTCTCGAGCAAACTAGACTGGTTTTGGTTTTCCAAAGACGCAAATCTCACCACCAGCGGAGAAGATGGGACGGACGTGTCGGCGACTTGTCCGTGTGCCACCCCCCAAATTTCCAGAAAACGAGACCCTGCACGACCATGGACCATTCTTCCTGTAAAGGCCCGCTTCTCGTTGCCGTCAAAACGCATCTGGACGGATCCCTTCTCGCCCTCTCCAGCCGCAGACGTCACCGTTTGCCTAGTGCTAGTAGCCGTGCAATCTGATAAACATTGTTGGTTGTCCGTGGAACGGCCATGGTCAGACTGCATGGTTATTTCCTGCACGGCTTGCGTCCTTGGCGTGTCGAACTGGGGCCTAGAATCTCCCCAGGGCCCCAGGGACTCCGGGGCGTCGAGCAAACAGCCGTTTGTTTCCTCGGCTACACGATATGTGGCAGCCCGTTCCTCGCCATGCCGTTTGTCCAGCCATCCATCTTCAACGTGTCCCCCCTGCCACGCCGTACCCGGTACTCGGTCCTCGGTCCTCGTTGCGCCGCTGCCTGATGGACCCAGGTACGTGGTACCGCGTGCCTGGGTTTTTCCAAAGGGGTCTGGTGGGAAAATAAAAAAAAAGGGGGGGGGGGATCGGCGTCATAATATTGATCGTCAACAAGCCTGCCTCCTCAAAGATTCCAGACCCCCTAGCGGCCCGAACCACCCTTTCTCGGCCGGCAAAAGTCTGTGCCCACCCTTCCTTTGCCAAGCAAAAACTCATGTTGTTTGCTGTCATGAGTCGTCCAACCCGCTTCGCCGTGGCCCCGAGGCTCCGACAAGACCCCGCCTACGCGCCGGTCCAGACCGTGATGGACCATCAGCCCGGAGCCGGGATCCCGGACCAGGAGATTGGCGCCACAGTCTGGAGCTGGTCGCTATTATTATATCAGCCCGATGCCCTCTCTCCCTCGCCCCCCCTCACTTTCAAGAACCTCGATACGGCCTCTGTTGTAACTTGTGATCCCAAGGGGGAAAAGGTGCATGCCATAGTGCCGCCTCGTGGTGCTGATTCTTCTCAATCCACAAACTCTTGACCAAAACATTCTTCATCCAGCACTTCTTGCAAGGCACGCACTCGTCAGGCATCATGGCAGGCAGTTGGGTCAATGTGTGCGACTTCCAGCACTCTTGGCATGCAAAAAAAGAAATGGTAAGATGACGTTGACGGCGCCTATATATACTGCGGCTTCCTTTTTTTTTCTTTTCGAATTAAGTTGACATGTTCCACAGGTTTTGTATACAAAATCGCTTCCTATGTGAATGCCCTCGTGCCCTTGCACAGCTTCATCTAAAAATGGCCTTCATTACCAAGAGACCGCGAGGATATCATTAATTCAAAATAGTCCCCGTATCCAAACGCGTCCCCAGCACACCCGCCTGAAACTTTTGGTTTTTGAAAACGACATGCAAATTCCGCCGTCTCGCATTACGTCTCCTCTTCGAAGAGCACCTCCATCCGAGACCAATACTTGGGACGCCACATGCGACCGATCGAATTGGAATATCTGGAGGAGCAAATTAATCGTTGCTCCATCAATGAGCAAAACTGCTTTTTAGAATTAGGCTCCGGTATATGGCAATCGAACCGAATGAATCTCGTCACCAAAGGAGAGAGAATTAGACTCTCCATTTCGCCGAAATAAAAAAAATAATAATAAGAGTCTTGGCCTTGCCCTCAACCATAGTTGGCTTGGGAAATGTTGAGTCTCTGGCGCTTCTCAGGTGGGCTGTCGTGATCCGTGGTTGGGAAGTTGGAACGGCCTATACTGTATTGATTCCCCCCATTTATCATGCCATTCCACTGGTCGACATTGCTTGGACCCATATGACTTGGGGACCAGCCAGAGCTATTGCCTCCAGGCGGCGTGCTCGACTCAAACTTGAGCGATGGGGGAGCGGCAGCCACATAGGAAACGTTGCTCATCATAAACCCAGCTTCCGACTGCTCTGGGGGATCCTTGAGGAGATGAGCCAAATGCGTCCGGACTGATTTGAGCATTCCTTCTTTAGTGAAAGGCTTTGCTAATACTTCGTTCATGCCTTCACGTGGCGTCGTTAGTCTACGTACCCAGGACACACAGAGTTTCTAATTGGGTCTCGGGTCGTTGCGGGGGGGTTCTTACCATGCTCAAAGTATCCGTTAACCTCATCAGGCCTGATATTCGAAGTCATCGCAATAATGGGAGTCGTGGGGCAATGTCGGCGAATGTACATGGTTGCCGAAACACCATCGAGCCGAGGCATAATAATGTCCATGAACATCAAGTCGAAATGATCCCGGCCTAAATTGCTGACGCGGGTGTAGGCATCAGCGCCATTCAGCTGTGACGAATTAGCATCGGCAGTTCTATGCACGCGATACTCAGAAATCGTCCCAACGTCACTAGGGAGCTCTTTTGGTTTACAAAACTTACAGCATGCTCGACCTCGCATCCCATCGAATTCAAAAACTTGATGCCGATCTTGGCGCAAGTCTGATCATCTTCGACGAGAAGGACCTGCGGCTTTTTTGGACCCCACATGGGTGTTGCTCGATCCGTGCCCAGCCCAGTTGTTACCGGAACGTTGGAGATGGGTGCAGGAGCTGAAATGGTTGCCTCACTCGACAAAGCGGTGCTCGGGGTGCCTTCATTGGGAATCGCGAATGGAATCTTGTGAATATGGTCAGGTTGAAACGGATCAATACCGACGGTCTGCCCCACAGGGTAGACGGGATACCGACTAAGGTCCGTCATGGGGTCGTGCATGAGAGGCATGGTGACGGGCGTGATCAGAGCCGCAGATTCAGATGGAGCGGCGTATATGCCATGAAGGCGCTCGAGTTCTCGGTCGGATACGGCGTCGGGAGCCACACTAGAAAGAAGTTCTCGCGCTCTGCGCAGTTCCGGCACGCCATCTTCGACATCGTTGGAGCCATTTGAATTCATCGACTGTCCCATGATGCCTCGACTTCTCCCATCGTAGGGAGAAAGATAATTGAGCATCTCGTACTGTGCCTGTTTCTGGGCATTGACCATCTTTTGTAAAGTCATGACCTCATTCACCAGCAGCCGGTTGGCCTGGGAAACCTCGGCATACAACTCCTGCAGTTGCTGAACCTGCTGCTGCGTCGCGGTTAGTTGTTCCGTTACGACACTGACATGCTGGCTTGTGGTAAAGTCCTCGGTGACTTGGGGCTTCCTGGGGGCGGGGGCTTTCCGCCGAATGTTGTCAAGGCCATCCTTGCTGTCGGCGCGAAAGTAGGGGTGTTTGAACTCCAATACCTGTAAGCGCAAACGAAGTTAGTCTTGAGTATCCCGTGCTCGATGTACAGTCCAATGCGCCTTCATACATTTCCGCCCGGGTTGGACGACTCGCTGTCGCTTGACGGTTTTACTTTGTGAAAATCGTATTTGTTCAATTGCCGAATAAAACTGGACATGTTGCTGTGCTTGAAGTGTTTAGGAAGAATAGATCGGGTAAACTTCTCGCCCTATGCCGGGATAGAAATACTGTCAGTCTCGAAACGCATCTTGGGCCACTCGTGTTGAAAGACGATTGACGAGACATGTGTCGCACCTCTACCACGACGAATGAATCGCCGTCTTTCCCCCATCGGGCTACATCTTGATGTGACGGGTCCTCCAACATGCTGTGAGAGTTGTGATCAGCACCATCGGCCATTTAGCTCGAGCGGGGGAGGGGAAGGTCATGGATGGATAATACCGGAAGAGTTTGCGAACCTGTTTCGAGGGAACAGTGAGTTAACCAATGAAGAAATTCACATTTTGAACACAAGCATTGGGTAACAGAAAAAACGTACGAATTCACTGGAATTGTTGCTGCCGCCGGTGGCAGCGGGTACCTCGCTTCCCGACATTGTCGGGTTGGGAGAAGATGATTGCGCCGGACCGAAGCCCAAAGGTTCGTCACCGGTGGCGAGCGTTTGTGTACGCGCTCGGAGGCCGGACGGGAAGACTTGCGATATCCGTCTCGTTTTGCCTAGCAAAGGCAGCCCGCGGGAGGGAATGGCAGAGGAGAGGTATACTCGGCTTCTGTCGGCGATGGTATGTCTGCACCTGGACGTAATCGGGGAAGGGTTTCCGGTACAAGCTCCACAGTGAGAAGTCGTCGGCGTCAGAAGCTCGGGGGGAGCGCAAGGTCGGTCGCCGACGGCCTGGGCAGTATAGGGTCGTAGCTTGGCAAGAAAATTGGGAATTGGCGATGGTGAGGCGAAGGGTCTGGGGGACAGACGGGAGAGTCGACGACGGATGAAGAAAGTGAGATTGTGGATTTGAACGAGTTGCCCAGGTTGTGGAAAAGGACCATTCGACTAACGGATGGATGACAGCTGGGGGGGCGCCTGGCAAGTACAAGAGGTGGGCCGGGGTACACACCAGACTGTAGGCCACTGAGAAACGAGGGCACTTGAGGAGCCAGGACTAGAGGACTGAAATTGCCAGGGGGAAGTCGAGGTCAGGTCTTTGGGTCGACGGTACGCGAAGAGAGCACAAGTATACGGAGTAACCGGTGCTGTGAATAATGCAACGATATCTAGAGTGCAGCTTGAAAAAAAAATTAATTTACGGGCTGACAAGACAAAATGTCTGTCGAACCTGGTTCTCCAAGTGATAGTAAAATCCGAATGCACGACTGTGGTGGCGACAAGGACCAGCTGGGGCTGGCGGCGGGCGCACCGGGCCAGAGGCACCGGAGCCGGCAAGGATCAATCGATAACGTACTGGGTATCAAATGGACATGGAGGACAGACGTGGTGGGCTTCGTTTCAATGTCGCCCAGCGCTGAGTCTACCCAAATGCATCATTCTCAATGTTTGTCTGACCTACGGGGCGTTGCTCGAGAGAAGTCAAGTCGGGTGACCAAGTGTGCGCAACATTTCACATACCAAGGCAGGTACCTGAGGTACTAGGATCCAAGTAGTGTCAAGCCAAGCTGCTCGGCTGGTAAGTATTGCAGTGCAGCCCTCGAGCAATAGGTGGAAGTATGCGCGGGACCTGTGGCATCGCCAGCCTCAAGTTGCGAAAAAAGATGGCGTGCCAATCAATGTCCAGGGTTGGCCATCTCGATCTCGTCCGTCCAGTCGGCCACCAAACTCGTCGACTCCAGAGCTTGGCGCTCAAATGTTGATGTGCAGAACATTCAATTCGAGCGGAAGTACTTCCCCTAGCACCCGCGCTACCGTCGCGAGCAGACGCACCTACGTCCCCCACGGTACCAAGGGAGGCAGTACTTTGTACTTTGAGCATGCGGATTGAACTTTGAACAAAGGGCCCCAAGTATACATGCGACGCAGATGACGACGTAGACACGAGATTCCGACACGCTGCCAAGAACATCAATGATCCCATACCTACTTTAGCAGGTAGCCATTAACGTTCTGAACGGCTGAAATTTGAAAAAAAAAAAAAACAAAAAAAAAACACGCAAATTCGTCTAGATGACAGTGTGATGCACCCGTGGTGGCGTCAAAGGTAGTAGATCCGAGGCCATCGGGTGTCACCACCAGCCTTGGCTAGCCGAGCAATACGCCTGCCCCAGATCTATTATACGGCATTGACAAGGGAAAGAGGAGTCGGGCAAAGAGGAGGGGGAGGGGCGTGGGCCACGGGCATGGTCGCAAAGGGCTGCCGTGGACATTTTCAATGCCGAGTCTGGTAGAAGATTGAGTCAATGGGTTGCATGGTGGGGTGGACGCATCAGCAATGGCAAATGGCAACATGGCAAAAGGCCATGTTTTGAACTCTGAGAGAATCAAACATGTTGGCATGCCTTGCCTCTCAGCGTCGCTGGTTGGCCAAGGCCAGAAGCTGCTTCTGCTTCTGCTTCTCTGCATGCTGCACCTAATACGTGCCCTGCAGCAACCAGACTGCAGCACCAGACTCCCGTCGAGCACCTGCGCCCCGCACGCTCGAGCTGCGCGGTTGGCCGACGGGGTGGCGGCACTGTTGTTGGCTGGCGCCCATGTCGAGACGGACGTCCAAATTCAGTCCTGGTAAAATGCGCGGCAGGAGTAATAATATGTGCAGAGTCGATAGTACCAAGTAAACTACCCCTGTGGTGAAATCTACAAAAGCCTAAAATCCCTGTCCCCGTCTAGATGGGCCCATGTAAGCAAGCTCCTCGGACGCTGGGAGATGGAGTTGGGAAATCGAAAAGGGAGCGAGCACTTGGCTCCGTACGGTGGTGGTGGTTGTACCGCTTCGAGGACCCGCCAGCCAGCCATGTCTCTTGTCTTAATTTTTAAGATGGCCGCCTGGTGTATTTTGGCCCACTAGTCCGGGAACGTAGGACGCCAGATGCCCTTGTTCGGACGTGATGCGACAACTATGATGAAGACTTGAACAACAACTGGAGCTGCGCAGCGCAAAACCGGGGCATTGAGTGTGCGTGGCGTCTCAGCCAGGAAGCAAAATTCTCCTAGCCTCGATCCCGACGTTGCCGGATTTCTCACATTTGACAGATTTCAACCACGGTCAAACAAGGCCAGCGGGTGGTCGAATACGTATGCCCACAAGCTGCAGTTGCGTATAATTCACACTTGGTTGGTGGATGGAGAGACCAAAACATCCACCAGATGCCACCAGAAATCGGGACACCAGACTGCTCACTTCGCCCTCCGTCCCTGTTGTTCTCACGTGGCCGTGACGAATCATGCAGTTGAGCATCGTGAGACCAGTTGCTGTCGTGCATTGTTCGCCTACTTGTCGCTCTGGTTTGGCCTTGCGACTAGTGGCATCTGGTGCCCGTGCCCCATTTCCACCCCGTCTCCAGCCTCCAAATTTGCTCTTTTTTTGCACCTGCTGTCTTTCAATGTTCCTTCCCTTTCCGGAGTGGCCGTTGCACCGTCGGACGTTTTCTCCATCCAGCAGCAGCTCCAGAGACCGTGTGGCGCATTCTGCCGCGCACAGTGGGGCCCCTCGGTTCTTTTTTCCTCGTCAGTGTGCGAGTGCGGTTGTGTGAAGAAGGTCGACAAGTAGATGCTGATGCTGACTGGATGCTAATATCGGTCGACCTGGCATGAACCAGTTGAGCCAGGTGCTTCTGTCCATCGCAGCTGACATGCTCGCCAATGAATCATGCTGGCACGTCGAGCCGAGAGACACCTTTGCGCACTTTCCGCTCCCGCGGCTGCGAGTTTGTTACACACTGCAGGCTGCAATCCAACATGCAATCACACGCAACACGCAACGCGCTGGCTTGGTTGACCAGGACCTAAAATATACTTCCAGAGTCACCATGGCGGCGGGTCCCCGATTTCCAAGATTGGCTCCGATACTCTTGGGACCTCCTGATGTGCCCGCGGATCGAGCGACCAGCAGATCCCCAGTCTTTTTTTTTTTTTTTTTTTTTTTCCTCTTAAGAAAAGGTGAAAGTAAACGAGATGGGGGGTCGAAACTCTCGCTCCATACTGGAAAAGCGTCGACATGGGCCCAGGAAACAAAACAACCATGTTTTAGCTCGGCCACAACGTCGGCAACTCCACCATGGTTCACCACCCTCGTCACCTGTGTCATGCCTTCGTGCTGTAATAGCCCGTTATCCATTTTTGCATGCCGTCGACGACCCTGCCGCCGTCCGCGTGGTCTAGGCCCGGGCCCCTCCTTCTCTGTTCGCTCCTAGGCTGGTCCAGCTGAGTCCGCCCTCAACACCAATATCCTTCATGTCACGATGCTGCTAAGCACACGCCCCGAGATATTTCGACGTCTCGTTCGTAGAGCCATCTGCAACAGGACCCAGTCCGTCATACGTACCACTAGTAAACTTGTCACACCTGCACCCCAGAGCAATGCTCGGGACACGCCACATGCCGAAAACCAACAGCGCCCACGACCTGAGCCGACAAGCCTTTCTCGCCATGGGCTTGTTCTATTCAAACTTCTCCAGGTTGACGCCGTAGACGCGTCTGCTAAATTTTCCGGTTGAAGCAGTTCTCCGTTAGCTGTGCTGGTGTTGGAAACCCCTTGAAACCCCTTTAGACTCAACGCGCCAAGACAGACCGTTGTATGTATTCGGTGGCGGCGTGCGCCTTGCGCTACGTGAAACCACATTGGGGGCATCTTCAGCCTTCGGGTGTCCGGGATTGAGAATCAATACGCGGCTCTCCGGCTCAGCCTACCGCGACGCATATGCACAATGTCCAATGATGCCTTGCGCCAGTGTTTGATGGCTTCTTTGTCGTGTTCTTTACCCCTTTCGGCTGCATCATGTACACCCGAGACTCACCCTCGGCAGCTCCCGCTAATGATTGATACTCTCCGTTGCTGCCGAAGTTAAGAGACTCTCGGATTCATAGTCCGCAACCACACTCGAACCGTTCCAAGTCTCGTCCAATGTGCTCACTCATGCCAAGGAACTGAACCTCTTGTTGACTTTGCTACCGATCCGCCAGAACTAATATACCTTTCACAGCCGTTTAAATAAGCATCACGGAATGGCGAGTGGACAGGCGAGTGGAAAGAAGCACGGGCTGGGCGGAGCAAAACCATGACGATGTGGCTAGCTATGGGTGCAGTTGATTGCCAACATGGGTACCAATGCAACGAGCAAGACACTTCGTTGTCCGGAGACGACTTGAGGTATTCTTTAACAAATAGGGCACTGCCATGGACCATGATGCTTAAAATGACATTGGTTTCTCCCGGCGGAGGATGGGGGTTGCAACATGGACAGGCGGTGGGTTCCGCCAACAGTCACTTCGACACAACCTGTTCTCCAAAAAGGTCTCCTCGTTTCTCTATTTTATCGTTGTCTATATTGTGTGTTGTCAATTTTGTTGTGTCCTCACGCCAAGTTTACTAGCGTCTTACATATTCAACAAAGCACGTTGTTTTGGGCGTGACCTCCCTCATAGCTGTGACGATACAGTCCAATTCGATCTAGTTCAACAACAGGAAACAGGGTCCTAGGGGACGTGGCTCTCCAGGGGATCTTGGGTCGGGCTGCCAATTTTATTTCGCTTCACGAGGCGGCCAGCAAAGTGGGAGTCGCGGTCTTGGCGGACGAGGTCCAGGGCGCCGTAGAGGTCGAGGGATCCCTGCAGAAGTTCGAATATTCAGGCAAGTTCACTCTTCCTTTCGTCGCTACAGCTTTGACTGGCGGGAATCAATTGCAGCCAGGACAAATGTCGCACAGCCCGACTTGAGCGCAACTCGCCGTGAGAACAATGCTCTGCGGCCGCTGAGTGACGGAGGAGGTCGACTTGCTGCTTCAGTCAAAGGCCCATCTCCCATGCGCCATGGTTTCGGCACGCAGGGCAAGAGCATCGTCTTTGTGGACGAACCACCAGCGGCTTATGTCCAAGCCTGACCAGGCGTTTTCCTGTGTCGTAACAGCATCGAGGTTCTGTCAGCAAAGGCAAGAAGATATCTGCTGGGAGAAAAGCGAAACGGATCATTCAGATTTTCTTGACTGATCACTTGGCGTCGCAAACAGGCAAAGTCGCCAGCGATTTCAAGTCCAATCTCATCAATCAGTATTGTTGAGCTCGATATTGACAAAGGAGAATACAAAGTGCAATATCGATCTGAAGGCGAGGATGGAGCACAATCAAATGCGGCACCATACCTTGTACGCATACAGTATGCCGGCGCCTTGACCGTCTGTGAGCCCACGAGAGAGCTTACATCGACTAGTCTCGGCGGCCTTTTTGGATCCGAACAAGAGATCCTCCAAGCCCTGAACATGTCGTGGGGTATCGTGCCAAGATTGATGCGTGCGTTGCCTCAATCAGAACGAGTCGGCACTTCGGCCTAAACTCCGATGACAAGATTAGTCGTGCAGGTGGCCTTTAAATTCTTCGAGGGCCACGTCGCGGATCTTATTCAACATTCAAGTCAGACGTGGTGCATTTCTACGACGACTGCCCTCTTGATATACTAGCAACGCAATTCGTGACGGTGAATAGTCACAACTTACGGAAACTAGCGGCCTTTCTCACAAATTCCGTCTGTAAATGCCACTCATATGGTCAAGACAAACCGGCAAGGAGATGTCATCAAGCGGATCAAAATGATTTTTCCTTTGTGATGCCGTCGTGTGAGCTAGGGATATGTAATATCGTGAGACGCGCCCGGGTTTTGCTCTGGGCTAAATTAGCACACTCCGTCGTTGATATCTTAACAACAACCCTTGTCTTTTTCCTACCATTGATCACAACTAGCATGGTCCTGACTCCTGATCAGTGACGTGCGGGGATCGCGGCCATTCCATGGCGGGCCGAGGCGAATGTGGGGTTTGTGTAGTGCTAGTTACATGGTTCGTCGCAGCGGCGCCAAGACGGGATAGTTTTGTGGGGCTACGGCGATGAAGTCGATCAACAACAAACTTTTATTGAGTGCACAACGTGGGTATTTGACGAACCAATCGTCCCACCTGATGATGAACAACAGACGGCGCGTATCTCGGCGAGCATAAGCCGCACACAATGTGACTGGAATTGGGCGGTGACACGACATTTGCTCTGAAGATCAGGCTACGGAATGAGTCGATTGAATGCAGGGGAATAACGTAGCCATTGATAGTCCCGGACGGGGGCCTGTTGGCGGGCGGTTCCGGCTGACATGGTAAATGCGGTCATCTTCTGCGGGAGCATGGTGGCAGCATCCTTTACCAACCGGCTTTAGCATCCGCAAGGAGTCGGCCATTAGTGACCATGGAAGACTGGGAGATTTGTTTCGCATCTGCTTCCGACGTCAGGCTCAAGAAAGTCTGACCGTCTTGGCAACGCGGCCCCCATGGTGGGCTCTATACGTCTGGTGCAACACCCAAGGAGTGTCTGGAACATGGGCAGCAGGGGTTGTTTAGCGTCACGGCCTTGTCTATGGTGTCTCGATGGCGACGTGGTCAGCAAACTCCTCTATACCTAGCGCAAACACCATCATGGCAAGGTGGTCGATGAGCCCAGGGGACATGGCTATAAGTGGTGCAAGTTCCCGCGCCACGTCAAGGGCTTCGTTGGCGGCCCGGACAATGTCTGCCCCTTGGAATCGGAGCGGCGGTCCCCGTGGTTGAAGACCGCGGAGCTCCTGCAACGCGCCTCCGGGCCTGGCTTGCTGAAGGACCGCGGGAACGGCGCATCCAGCCGCGGCAAGGCCGCTGGAAAGACTGCGCTTCTTGCCATGACCGCCATCCTTGCAGCCCGACATGCCAATCATGTCTGATATACGTGTCGCTTCATTTTTATCCAGGTTGATGACGACGTCGCCAACCTTGTAGTCTTTGTCGTCTTTTGTGATGTGAGTTGTTGTATGTAGGTGGAGCGGGGCCACTACGCGGGTTGGCTTGATGGTGTTTGTGATATACGTACGGAGTACAGGGAGGGAAACGTACTTTGTTGGAGGAGCAGTTGGATCGGGTGTCGGCGTAATGACGACTATGGACGAGCCTTCAGCTGATATGGTCAATGGTCTTCCGCGGTCCAAACCGCCGGCCGAGCTGGCTGCTGCTTGAGGAATGTGTTGGTTTTCGTCCTCTAGCAATCGCCACTGCGCGTGAATGATGGAAGCAAGCCTCACGAAAATGCGCCTACCACGAGGAACGATCTGGATACCAGCCGGTAAAAGTCGCGCTTCGCAAGCCCATTGTCTACCGACATGTCTGCCGACCGCAAGACGCCGTGAAGCGCCTGGTAGCAAGCGTCTCCATGACCCTTGTCCTTGCAGGAATCACCGCCTAGGGTGTCCTGAAGCTTCTGTAATAAGTCGCCCGAAAAGACGGCATCAAAATCCTTGCCGTCTTGACCAGACACCCAAAGCGACACTCCTTCGAGGTCATGAGGGCCTCCCTGTTTAGAGTTAGTTGGAGTTGCTGTCTCCCGCTCAAAGTCACCTACATCGCTCCCGGCGTATGTATATCCTCATGTGCGGCACCGCCGTTGCGAACCTTTTTCGTTTGCGCATGTATGGTGCAACTACACACCAGTTTATTCCTCTCCAGACTTTCTTCTCAAGTCCGGACAGGAATATGCTTGTGCTATTTTTGGTCATTTCTCAGCTGTCGCTCCTTCTGCAGGCTGGGGGCGCATCTGCAGTCATCGCCAAGACAGAATCCAGCCGAGAGCCGCTGGGCTTCCGAGGGACTCTTGTCGATTTGGGGGCGGTTTGAGAAATATTGTACATGATGTTAGAAACCGTATTTGAAAGACCCGTATACGGACGCTTGGGGCAAGATGCAGGACGAAATTGGCAAAATCATGCCCAAATTCCAAGACAAAAACCGCTGGGAGATTGTTAAATATCCTCCTGCGCAAGATGAGGTCAGAAACGTCGAAATAGACGATCAAGGCAACAAAAGGTGCATTTTTGACCCTCTGGAGGACACGTATCGCGGCCGCATGCTCTGCAAGTTTGACCCGGACCACAATGGCAAGAGAAAGATTACGTTGTGGATCGAGAATAAGCAGTACCACGAGATACTGGGCATTATGAGTCGCCGCAAAAGTAGGAGTTCCTATAGCCAATGCAACAGAGAAGCTCATGAAAAAGTGAGGACCTGGCATAAACAACTGCGTGAACTTTTTATGGAAGGAGCCACCGGCTGCGCAGCCTGCAAAAACCTTGGACAGGGGTCTGGGTCTGGGTCCACCCGATTGACCTATAATTAGAGTGCGGAGCGCTGACACAGTTGCCCTGGCCGCAGTAAATGCTCAGCGTTAAAAAGGATGTGCTTCCGTGCAGGGGCAGTTCTTCTATGTTCCTTCCATCAATATAATATACTCGGCAGATGGCCGTCTTTCCTTCATTTGCACGGCTTCCAATCGAGCTACAACAGACAATATGGAATGCAGCGATACCAGCCCCATGCGCAACTGCGTACCTGGCCAAACTGACGATTTAAGCGCGGCACCGAAATGAAGACGGTTCCATCGGCACAAACAGCAAATGCCGAGCGCACCTTTACAACGCCGCGAAAAATGGTCCGGCAAAGAGCGAATTCACCAGCACGCTATCGTCACTCCTCCTCTGCTGCAAGGCTGCCTCCGACGTTGCCGCTGCTGCTTATCAACGCCGCAAAGCAGATTCGCCAATGTCTCTTCGCGGCTTGCGACATGAAATCGACGCCCGTCGCGACTTGCTCATGCCCCAGCAAGGCTGGCAGTCGCAATGCCACAGGCTGGCCACCTCGGTCAGATATATGGAACCTCAGAGGACTCTTCACAACCTGGCTGTCGTGTGGCCAGGGCCGGACACCCAAGAATTCTATGGCTTCAACGCCCTGATGAACCTCTTGTCCCTTTGGGAGAATTTGCACGCCCTTTACGTCGTAGTAGACCCCGGGTACCTGGAAGCGAAGCCTTGGAGACCCGATGAGGACCGATGCTGGGACAACGACCACGACGGCTGCCTTTCTACATTTCTAGATACCTGCAGACTTGATGAATCGCGACATGAGCCGAGTGTATTTTATCATGGAGATCGAGTGTATTACGAAGTTGGTGTTGACGTGCTTGCCAAAGCCGGTGGCCTTGGGCAGGTGGCGGAGCTTCTGTTCGTTGCACAAAAGGAATTAAATGAGACATACCAAGATGAGGAGGAGGAGCCCGTAAAAGTGCATGATTCTATCATGGAAGCATATGTAACTATCATTCTAGAGTTTATAAGAGTCTGCAAATTATAAAGTACAGAGATTTAATTAATACTATGATAAGAATAAATAGCTTTTATTGAACAATTTAAACGTTTTTACTAACTTGTTTAAAAAAGAATTTTAAAAAAAAAGGAGGCTAGATAAAGGGCATCTAGTAGTAACACTATATTTTAGCCGTACCTAGGCTAGGGAACCGTAACTAACCACGCAAGATATATACTTTATAAAAGCTCTTTAAAATATAGCTTTTATAAGCTAGCGTCTCTAAAATACAAAGAGCGTTGGTACCGAGGCGATACAGTTCGTTCTTAAGCGTGGTATTTGTCGAATACAGTAACGTATTAGGTGGACACTGCGAGAGAAAGCCGATAGTTGGAAAAGCTATCGCCGCTCTAGCTTATTTATCACGTGTCCCAAGATAACATACGTACTCTGAAGAAATCAAAATGTGATCAAGGCCGTTTCTGTAACTCCAGCCGTTGGAGCGCCCCCCCCCCCCCCCCCACCCCCCTTTTCCCCTGTCACGGCGTCTTCATTTTCCAACCTTTCAACAACAAATTAGGTCTCGCAAGTATTGGGCGCATCAAGCTAGATATTGACGACCATCGAGACCTGTGTCGAAGAAATATTTTCGGGGCGCAAGGGTCATCGGCATTGATAGTACTACTAACTACCATCAAGTCGAAAATCCATCAATCGCAGTTGATATAGGGTAGGCATCGAAGGTCGTGCAGCTAGGAGCCACCGCAGCCCTGCATTGAGTCACCTCGTCTCTGAGTGGGATGGGGCGGGCAAAGTTCAAGGTCCTCTCACCCCACGCTCAAGCTCTATTCATTCTCCAACTTTTCCATCTCGTCGCTCCGGTCATGTCGCACAAGGGCAAGAACAGCGCGGCCAAGGGCAAGAAGCCTGCCAAGTCTGGCGCCGAGAGCAAAGGCGAGGATGTCTTGCAAGCAGTCGTACGTGGGATGGCAGGGCTCATTTGTCAAATGATGGGTTGAAGTTCGAGGCTAACATGGTGTTCTACCCAGATTCTTGCCGACTCGTTTCAGGACAGATTCAGGCCCTTTACGATAGACAAGCCAAGAGTAAGTTGGAACGAATGGGTGATTGGGAATGCCCAGAAAGAAATGCCCGCACCTTACTCCGTACCTAGCTAACCAATGGACGTGGTGGTAGTGTCTGTTACCACTGGGGAACACGCCAATCATCGAGTATACTCTGGAGTTTCTGGCCATGAACGGTGTCAACGAAGTGTACATTTACTGCGGCGCCTTCACAGACCAAGTCGAAGATTACATCTGCCGGTCAAGATGGGCTGCTACGTCGAGATCATGCCCCTTCTCTGTCGTCCAGTTCGTGCGTTTGTCAGATGCGAGGTCGGTTGGTGACGTATTACGAGATTTGGATAAGCGATCCCTTGTCGACGGTGACTTCCTAGTGGTTCATGGAGACTTGGTATCAAATTTCATGCTGGATGGAGTTCTGGCAGCACACCGTAAACGAAGAGAGACCAGCGCCGCCAATATTATGACGGTTGTCCTGCGTAGTGGTGGCGACGAGGACCACCGTACCAAGACAAATGGAATCACGCCGATATTTGCAGTTGATGCCAAGAACCAGCGATGTCTGCAGTACGACGAAATGACCCCATTGCAAAGCGACCACTATTTGGCACTTGACCCAGCCATCCCCGACGAATTGTCCACCGAGTATGAAGTTCGGTCCGACCTCATCGACGCGCATATTGATATTTGCACTCCAGAGGTATTGGCGCTGTGGTCAGAGAGTTTCGACTACGAGCTTCCCCGTAGAAACTTCCTTCACGGCGTTTTGAAAGATTGGGAGTTGAACGGCAAGATGATTTACGCAGAGATTTTGGAGGATGGGTACGCGGCCCGTGCAAGCAACCTTCAGATGTACGATGCCATCAGCCGTGACATTCTGGAACGATGGACCTTCCCATTCATTCCCGAGAATAATCTTGTGCCGAAACAGACGTACCAGCGCCATGCAAACGGACTCGTGATGGAGCACAACGTTTCTCATGCACACGATGCCCGTATGGCCAACGCCGTCATTGGCAGGGACACCACCATTGGACCGGGGTCCAAAATCTCCAACTGCTTTATCGGCACAGGCTGCAAGATTGGTGCGAATGTGGTACTGGAGGACTCGACAGTCTGGGATAACACCACAATTGCAGATGGAACGAGAATATCACGCTCTATTATTGGCGACTGGGTAGTCATTGGCAAGAGCTGCACATTACCTCCTGGTTGCCTGGTGGGCTCTAGAGTTCAGATTGATGACAATATTGTGCTGAGCAAGGGCAGCGTCTTGTCAGCTCTGACACTTTCTGGAGAGCCGATTTCCAGAGACACAAAGCTTCTCGGTGCCAGCACAAATGCCGCTGCCTTTGCTGACCTCGACGAAGTCGATTTGGACGAGCGGGACGCCTCGCGTCTACAAAGGTCTCTCATCTACTCACTTGCCGATTTCAATATTTCAACGTCGTCAATTTCCACACTGGCCTCTGATCTGGACTCGGACGCTGACGAGGACGACCACTTCTTGTCCCCCGGGGCCGCCTCCTCATCGCGGTCGCGACTCTCGTCGTTTGCCTCGGACGACTCCACCGGCAAGCTGTCGTTCCATGCTGACGCGGTGCACGGCCTTTTGGACGCACTCCGTGGCGAGACCAAGGATTTCGACGGCGCGAAGCTCGAGTTCATGGGGCTGCGTCTTGCCAACGACGCCTCCGACGCCATGGTGCGAAAGGCCGTGGCCACGGCCTTTGCTCGCCGAGCCGCCGAGCTTCTGACTCTGGAGCACGGCTCCCTAGAACCCACCAAGGCGGCGGAGAAGGCATTGACATCGAACAAGGGCGCGACGGCCTTCATCGACGAAGTCGGCGTCGGCGGCGAGGAAGCAGAACAGGTCGAGTACATTCTCGCGACGCAAAAGGCGCTCCGGCAGATCAAGAATCCCGAGCAAGCCAAGTTGAGTACTCTGTTGGCGGCAATGCTTCAGCAGCTGTATACTCTGGATATCCTGGAGGAAGATGGTATTCTTGGTTGGTGGGAAGACGAGAGGGCAGCCGAGGGCGACGGAGTGGCTGCGCTGAAGGAGAATTGCAAGGTCTTGATTGAATGGTTGGAGAACGCCGAGGAAGAAGACGACGACGAAGACGAAGAGGGCAGTGACGACGAGTAAGTAGACGTCTGTGCATTTCGGAAAATATTTGCGACCCCCAAAATCCTATGCAGATGACACGGGTTTGTCTAAAGGTCAATGGCGCATAAATCTGGGCAATATATCCTGCGAAGGCGTTTTGCAGTAATACGCATTGTCAAAGCGGTCTAATCACTTGCCCTGAGCACCTCTTGCGGATGAAGACAGTACGTCACTACGTCCCTTTAGCAACCATAGACGCATTTACTACTCTAAAAAAATTGTAATGCGGAAGCAAACTATCGTAAACTGGCGTATTTCACACCTGTGACTCTTTCCTGTATATCCCCTGATCCCGCGATATGCTCTTTCATCAGAGGCCGATGGTATCGAAGCACTCCTTGACGCCTGAGGAAAAAAAAAACAAAAGTTTAGTCCATCCCTTTCCCTTGGCCGCTATATATGAAATCCGAATAAAACATGCTTTCCGTTCCCTCACTAGTAGTAGCTTTGCAGGTCGGTGTTGTTCGCAGCCTGCCCTCCGCCCATGGGACGTCCGCTGCCTCGACCACCTCCACGGCCGCCCCCTCGACCTTGATACGATCCTCCGCGGCCAAGGGAAGCTTTCGGACCTGTTGGCAGAGCTTGAGATTGCTGCTGGTTCAGACGTGGGTAGGCGTCGTCGTAGCTAACTGGTTGGCCATATCCGGGCTGCTGATTCTTAGGCTCGACATCGTCCAGGGATCGGTAGTGATAACCAGCACCTCTGCCTCTCCCACCACCCCTGCCTGCTCCTCTGGCACCGCCGCGGAAGCCTCGAGAGGGATTAGCTCTCCCACGACCTCCCCCTCGGCTACCTGAATGGAAACCCCTTGATTCATTACGACCACCGTATTGTCCGTGTGTGCTGTTAGCAACCCAGCCGTCATCGCCAACGCGTTTTCTCTTGGAATGCTTGCTTGCAAATAAACTCTCGTACTCGTCCTTTCTGGGGTCTTCTTCCTCGACACGCAGAATGACCTTTTCGCCTACTGTGGTTTCGAAAACAAAAGATTGTCCAGCTGCCAACGGCTGCCAGTGCTCAATCCTGCCGGCATCCACGGGTCGCGCGCCCTTCCTGAGGGCTAGAACCACTAATGGCACAGGATTGTCTGTATGATATGCTGCTGTGGATGGCACAGGTCGCACACAGGCCGCCCAGATGCTGTTATCGTAACATGCCGTGCCTGTCACCTCCCACAACATCTTCCTCCCCATGCCGCCGACTTTCTCGAGGATGCTTGCGGGGCAGGGCCGTGGACAAATCAGGATATTGTTGGCATGTATCTTGAGTTCGTTGCCGGCTAGTCCTGATGGTAATCGGACAAGCTTCATAAGCCTCTTGCTATCCTCGGAATTTATCATGTAGCTGGTGAAGAACACGGTCTTCTTGATCTGCAGTCTGTTTGGTCGCAGGTGCATCGGTTGCCGCGTAATAGAATTGTTGTGCACATTGATCATGTGTTGCACTTCGGCAACCTCCATGACTGGATCCAGCGTGGTTGAAGTGTCGGCTACTTGGATAACTTCGGCGTCGATAGGGCCACGGGTCGGGGAGGCGGTCTGCCGACGGTTGTACTCGCTGAAAAACTCGCGGAACCCATTCGTGTGCTTTGGCCGGTCCTCGTATACTCTGATTTCAGTAGCCCCCTTGTAAGTCTCCATGAGTGCATGGAGAAACAGCTGCTTGAAGTGCATGGTATTTTGAAATCGCTGATTCGTCGGGCTGACTTGCGGCTTGAGACAAACAATGTCAAAGTCAAGACTCTTGGCGGCAACCATTTTTTTGACCAGCTCGCTGAATCCCTTCTCGGAGCGACCAGTCAACAACACGCACAGAGCGTCGGGCTGCTTAATGGTCAGTTGAACAAGTTGCACGATTTTTTCATTCCACCATCCGTCCCATGCCCGAGGCTCTTCTTTCTCCAAACCCTCGCCCGTTGCAGCGAGAATACGGTTATCGTGCCACCATCCGCCGTTGGTGAAGGCTTCCTGGGTAGCTAGGAGTCCTATTGTCGGACCAGCCCAAAGAGCTGGGTTGGGCAGCGGCGTTTTGAATACTGGAGGCGGATGATTAGCATGGCCAGCTTTGCGCCAGACGGCGGAGGCGGACCGTACAAGGGGGCGCACATACACGTATTATCGAAGTCGTAAACGTGGAGGGCCTTGATTCTGTCGGCGGCTGGTCTATGGTCAGTGAAACTCTCGCTCCGTCACATCAAGCTCGCGATGCAACCGGGAAGCTTACGAGGTAACGTTTTGTTCAGACAGGACCATCGACCCATGGCAGTAATGGTGTAAGAGGGAACCGTTGGAAGCGCCATGGTACACGCTGTACGCCGATGTCATGGCGCTTGACGGAGGACTGATGGGATGGCGTTGGGCCTCGTTTACACAGGAGCGGAAGAGACAAGCAGATGGTGTCGATGTTGCAAAAGTCGATTGCCCACCGGACGGACAGGGATGCGGCGACGGCCTGACGCAGCTTGGGAACAGGGAAGGCGGGCCACAGCCAGACAGGGCCAACGGGGGTAGTAGCTTCGGGGGTGCCGCTGGGGCTGCCGCCGCTGAGGAGTGCGCTGTCAGGCCGGCAAGACCCCGCTGGGACGCCAACCACGAGTGATGATGTCGCGGCACTGGAGGGGCCCCATCTAGATGCTTGAGCCACAACCTCGGTCGTTGCACCGCACAACGCAGGCCAGGTTGACGGACCAGGCCGAGCTCAAACATTTCATTCAGTTGATTCTTTGTTCAGGAGCAAAGGATGACCGGACGATGCGGCAGCATGGGCAGAGCGCAGGACGGAGGACGCAGGACCAGATGGCAGAGCCTCATGAGAGGCTCGGCCGTTGGAGAGGAAGGAGCAGGAATCCAGCAGCCCGACGAAGTTGGCCTTGGCGCGCTTTATCACACACGCTGCCCCGTATCCTCCGCATCTGGGCCAAAAATTGGAGTCTAACTCTCTCTTCCATGTCACAATCTACTGACCCCTCACCAATCGACCCGACAGACGCCACAACTCCTGCGGCCCTGTTTGTCGGCCACACTCATATTCGGATCGGAGAACCAAGTACCAACGAGGGACTGGCGGGAGGCTGACCCGGCACACGCATGCCCCTTTGAGCTTGTCGTTTCTGCTCTGCTACATCTAGGGACAAAGCTTTCTCCAATGGCCTCGCCACTTGCTGCCAGATTCATAGCCAGCAAATCGGGTTCGCTCTCTGTCGGATTCGTTCAGCTCCAACTCCGTGTCAAGGCAGGAACAAGTAAAGACCGCGAGGGAATATTGGCGGTTACAGACAGAGCGATTGAACTGTGCGTGACTGCGCAGCCCAGACATGGCGAGGCCAACAAGGCTGTTGTCCAAGCTCTCAGCAATGCTATAGGCATACCCAAATCGCGGTTCCGGTTTGTCAGTGGACTCAAGTCCAGAGACAAGGTCGTGGCCATTGGCGATATTCAAGGAGACGGGCCAGACTATACCGAGACGGTTCTACGCTTGCTCCGCGAAGCGAGCTATCGAACTCTTACTCCCTAGGTCTCACTCTAGGTCTCACTCTAGTTCTCACTCTCTCCGCCACCACCAACACGCTAGAGCAACTCGTGCGCCGGTTGACTCAACTGGCCGCGACGTTTGGCAAGCTGGTGAACAGTCTGTTTTGGGAGCATTTATAAAACGGCCGCCTGGAATCAACCTCGAAAGGAAGAGCTGCGATCCCCATTCACAGACAGAAGGCACCACCGGGGGTCAGTTCAATTGCGATCGCATTCTCGCCATGTCCAAACCAAGATACACCCTAGCAGCGGTCCGTTTGGACGATGTACCAGAGATTGGCCAACTCACTGCGGATGCCTTTGTTGATGACCGCCAGACTCAAATGAAGAAGCTCGGCAAGGAGCCTTACGACATGAACAAGATGACATTGGAAAGCCTGCCAAGTATGCTGCACAACCCGCGCTGTATTGCCATCAAAGTCGTCGACAAGGACAGCGGAGACATCATGGGTGTGTGCAACTGGGGTTTTCGAGGGTTCAAGCCTGAGGAGGTGCCAAAGATGGAGGGCAAACCACTACCTTTGGAGAAGCCTGAAGAGACAAAGGCAGACTCGGAAGACAAGAAAGAACAATATGCCATTGACGGGGATGGAAAGGAAAGGCTTGACAAGGAGGAGGAAACAGACCCCATAACACGACTACAAGCTCGGACGGGGGCTGATTTGGAGGCATGGATGGAAGAGGTGATGCCAGAAGGAACGAGATGTCTTTTCGTCATTGGCCTGTCGATTTCCCCCAAGTACCAAGGCCGCGGCGTCGGCTCTGCGCTGTTGCGCTGGGGGACTGACATTTGCGATGATCAAGGCATCTTTGCGTGGGTTCACTCCTCAGAGCCCGCCTGGCCGATGTATGAGAAGTGCGGGTTTCAAACCGTACGCTCTCTGGACATTGACTTGGATGAATACGCACCCGCGCCTCCGCCCAACGAGGGACCTGATGCGAAATGGGGGCATTACGTTTTCCGATACATGAAGTACTTTGGAAACAAAGGGGAAGCTTGAGCCTCGGGCTCCTTTCGTACGAGGACGATGACTTTGGGATAAATAGCATGATACCAGTTGAATAGAGAAGCTGTCTCAGTTGCCTGGACTGTCATATGCCCTGGAAGAGCCTATTTATCTGCGCCTGGTTGCACTGGTCTTTTTTTTACAACGGGTGTGTTGCGCCTGTCCGCAGCTTGAGAGCTCACGAGAGCCATCCTATGGTCCTTGAGCCCCTGAAACTGCTTCGGCCTGTTTACTCAAGTACCTAGGTAACTTTCCTCGGTACGGAGTAGTTTCGCACAGACTTTCTAGTGCCAAAATTGAATTTTGGTTCGGCCCCCGCCGCTCGTGAGTGGCGGCAGCACTACCTGTTTATGTATGCCCTCAATTCCGTCGTGGGTCAGATCGTATCCCCTTTTAAACAACATTGGCTCCTCCGTTCCCATCCAATTGCGAACACGCCCCGTTGGCTCAGTGGTAAAGCGTGTCACTAGTAATGACAAGATCACTGGTTCGATTCCAGTACGGGGCAAGCAATCTCAATTCTCTTTTTTGCTTCGTTTTCCAATTGACGTGGATTTACTTGAGCTCATGGAAGGCATATGTCAAGCAGCCACACGGGCGGCTTGTGTGCCCTGGCTCCATAATTTTTTTTTTCCTCTGCTTCCTTCCGTTGCCTCACTGGGAGTCCACTGGGAAGGAACGGCTGCCCAGACGGGCAGTTTCTAAACCGGGAACGAAAGTGTCGGCTCTGTTGCATGATAAAACGGCACGACGACTACAAATTCATGTCAAGAGCGGCGTGACGAAAATTTAGAGTATATGCTTTAGATGTGTCTTTACTGAGCTATTTGCACCCGTTTCCCCCCTGGTCGCCGCGACAAAAGATACAGAGCCGGACGTCATCTGTAGTACGTGGCATACTTGGACTTGCCCTGCACAACGTCGATGAAGGTGGTGGAGAAGATCTGCTGCATGCGCTCCGAAGGATGCAGCTCGTCAAACCTGCGTTACTGTTATTCATCTTGTTGGACCACCAGCATGGTCTTGTTCATCACAGAGGGAAATGGGGGCAGGGTGATGGTGCATGGGTTTCCATCTCACCGCGCCAGACACCACGTACCACATGAAGCTGGACCGGGGGTATTTCGAATCGACACAGCCGTCGAGGCAGGTGCGGAAGGGGGCGACCACGTCGGCCGGGGCATCGAGGTACTCCCCGGGGCTGTCGACGACGTCCATGATGAGCGAGTGCATGTCGAGGACGGAAAGGGACGCGCCCGGCCAGCGGCGCCTGACGAGCAGGTGGAAGGGGCCGCCGTAGTCGTACATGGTGTTGACGCTGGTGGTGTACTCGCGCATCTTGCTGGCGTACTCGGTCGCGTTGTAGGCCGTCTTGTTGGCCCAGAACTGGTGGTTTCCGAGGCCGCCGGACCCGGGGGTGGCGTACATGGGCGCCCGCTCCAGAGGCGCCTGGTTCAGCAGGACCAGCTGCCGCCCGCCGGCGCGGTGGATGCGGTCGAGCACGCTCCAGACGCAGTCGGCGTAGGTGCTGACGGTCGTGCCGTCCTTTTGCTTGTCTGCCAGGATGCCGTCGACGCCCAGGTCGTTTGTGCCGACCCAGAGGGCGTAGACGGTGTTGTCGGGCCTCCTGCTGGGGTACAGGCCGGGGTAGCCAATGTCGTGCTCAAAGGCCGGGATCTCGTACTCGAGCACCGAGGGGAAGGGCCCGTTGATGGCGTCCAGGTCGCGCGAGTCGACGTTGTTGGTGCACATGGCCCCCGCGACGGCGTAGTTGTAGTAGTTTGCCCCCGTGGCGTTGGCGACGAGCCGCCCCCATGCGTAGCCGCCGCTCCAGGTGTCGTTGCTCGGGGGCAGCACTTGTCCAGCCGGCGGCGCCTCGTGGTGCTGCACGAAGTAGTGGAAGCGGCTTTCGTCGGTGTAGCTGTCGCCAAAGCTGACGAGGTTCTCCATCTTGTTGGTGCCGCCGGTGCCGACGTGGAGCGACGTTGGGCTGGAAATGGCCCGGAGAGCCATGGCCAACAGGCTGAGAAGCATGGTTACCATGACGGGAAGGAATGCGGGTTACTCGTGGGAGCAACGATTTTTCTCTCTTTAACCAGGTCGATCAGTACTGTTTCCAAAGCCAAGGGGCCAGGGCTGTGAGTATTTCCACGAGCGAGAAAAGTGTTTCATCGGCCGTTCAAACACTTCGAGGCCTGCGGTCATCTACTTATAAAACACGGAACGGGATCTAGGCAAGAAAAAAACCCGCACACCCTCTTCAGTCGCTCCATCGCCGAAAAGGCGGTAGAGGGAGTGACATTTCTCAGCATCATGTCCCCCATCTCCTCCATTGTTGCTGCAGACATCACGAGCCCATCCATGTCTGACGCATTGACGCATCGGCCCGGTAATTGCGCCTGCGGGGGCAAATGGGAACGACCTCGGTGGAGGGTGGCCGGCAGTTGGTCGGCCAGATCGGGATCCGGGTGTCCATCAGTTGGTGCTGATGCGAGCGAATCACGGCCGCAGCGGGTCGAGGACGAAAATTCATGCCGCGTGTGTCTACGGATTCGTCAAGTGAGGGGGGTGGACACGGACAGGACATGCAAGCGTGGGCCGCGGAGGAATCGACATTTGTCGGATGGGCGAACGGGACGGGCCTCTTTTTTTTTTTTTTTTGTCCTGTCCTCCGTTGGGTCCCCCGCGGCATAATACGGTGAATTCGTAGTTTCGTACGACGGCTATGAGAGTGGACTTGAGAATGAGGGGCTGGCGTCCATGGGCTTTGACGTGGCCGGCAGGTGATGAGATTGACTCGCATATTACAGTTGCATAATAGGGCATATGATTACAAAATGCACCGAGTCAACATCTTGCATCATTATTGGAGCAGCTCCGCTGCAGGTGTTTATTCTTTAGTATTTTACATCGTACGGCGGGCGCAAGCTATAATTTGTATCATCTGTGAGATTACTAATATAAACTGGTTTCATTTTCAATAATTTACGTATACTAGTAGACTCGAAGCGGAATTTATCTTGGGCATAATTATATCGCTACAAACTTCAGTTCGACAACTGCAACGTTCCGTCGCCTTGCTGGACCCTTTGCTGTTGCAGTGATGAACCTTTTAAACGTGTTGCAGACACTCGCATGGACACTATGATGGGTTTTGGTCTGGTGGTTGGACAGCGAGGTGTTGATTACATTCAAGAAGGGAAAAAAAACTTGCGACTGCCAGTTCAACATGTCCAACATAGTCACTACCCTCATCACTTCTTGCATTGGTCAAGAAACGCCCAAAAGCTCGACCAGGGCCGATACCAATACTGTATGTTGAATGTGGCAGACATAAAAGCACCTACTCTTATACGACTAACCCGATGGTGCCATGGCATCCGTGCCGTGTCGGGAACCTGTAGTTAGACGTTGGCTTCTTCTTGCTCGGTTCGTGAGCGGCCCATGCACGACTTGAGCATGGCAACGCTGGCGTAACCGGTATTTAGCTCAAACCTTGCTTGCTGGAGCGGGCAACTGGGATTGAATGGGTGTACGAGGGCCAGGAATTGGCAGCAAGGCCCATGAACGGTAATTGTAGCATGTGTGATGCGCACAAGATGTCTCATCTTCTCTTCTCGTCTCTTGAAGTGACCTCGCGATGCACTTTGCCGAGTTGCTGATGATGGAGCGATTGGCTCGTCTGTTTTCGATGCGGAAACCATATACCGGTGTTTTTTGCGACGACACCTGCAGAACAGGGGATTGATTAAGTGTCTGGTGTCTTATTTAAGTGTGCCTTTGACTAAGCCGTCATCTCTCGCAGCAACAGCACCGGTGGCGGCGAGACTGGTACACGCAGCTTGGCGGCATAAGCGGCATCTAAGCTTGATGACTGGCAACAGGCATTCCACAACCTTATCTATATGCATATGCGAAATCTTGGCTGCCTTGGGAAAGCAATACCAAAGGTAGGAAAAGGTAATCGCTTGGCCTGAGGAAACGGCAAGTCATGGGAGCCATGCCCACATGCCCAGACTGTGTGTCGGGCTGTACGAGTTGGACGAGAGCAATGGCCAACGCTGGGCGAACCTTGAAGACCATAGCATGCGCGGTGACGCTCATCCACCTCCAAACAAGCCAAGAGCAGAGCAGGACATCCGGAGGCTTCAGACAACTGCTAGTCCAGGGTCCACCACCACCACCCACATGGCGCCAGCACGCCAGATCCAAAAACTTCTCATCACATCACTTGCGGGGCTTAGCACTCGGCCTCGGTGCCGTTGCTCATCCTGCATCTTGTCATCGAGAGGCTTAGCTGTTACATGGGCATACTCCGTGCCCCGCCATGGTCCCTGGAGGCATGTTTGGTCTCCCGAGTCAGGCTTATAAAAAGCCCAGCAGCTCCCGTTGTCCCTCCCTGTCCCATCCTTTCTCAACATTTTACGCATACCAAGCTTTCCTTTCCGTACATCCACGCTACGCTTGTCCCATCTCAGCAACAATGGGTTGGTTTGATAGTAAGCATCTTCAACTCCTCTGCAGTGCCACGGGCATCCTGTCGTCGAACACAAAGCTAACAGTGCCCGAGACGACTCCGATCAGGCTCAGGCCTACGACCAGGTGACGAACCGTCCCCACGAAGCCAAGTGGTCTCACGAGCTCATCGGCGGTGCCGCCGCCTACGAGGCCGCCAAGGCGTATGAGGACCATGTTGCCCGTAACGGTATGTCCAGAACAGTCGGCATGCATCTGACCACACGTCGACCCGCGTGGATAATGCTAAGGCTCGAGCTCGACAGGCCACCCCGACGATCACGCCAAGGCCAAGGAGATCCTTGCCGGTGCCATTGGCTTCTTCGTTGACCGCGAGGTCGAGACCAAGGGTCTGGACTACATTGATCGTGAGAAGGCCAAGCGCCATGCCCAGCAGCAGGCCGAGCAGGGACTCAGCACCGAGGGTCGATGGTAATGGTTACTTTCCAAGCGATGAGGGACGAGGGCAATACAATGCACAGTGTATATACACGATTAGTCGACCTGCGTGTACAACTGTAGTCAATGCACTTTACCTTGTTCATGTGATGGTGAGACAGCCGCACCGGGACGAGCCACCACAGCTCCTGGCCAACCCCGTGCGACCCCGCGATGACGGTATTGGTCTTCAGCTCGTACGTGAGACGCACAAATGTCACGCATTCCAGGGAACCGTCTCAGAGGGCGGGTCCCTTGGTATCGGCGGCGCCATCTGCGTTCTGAGAGACCTTCTAGGTTTAGCAGTGACGCCTTAGCACAGCGACTGGCGTTGGAGAGCATGACAGAGTGCTGAAGATTTGAGGTGCGGTTGGTTCGTCGGGAAGGCGATGCCGAGAGGTGAATTTTGAGTGGTTGAAGTGGCTGCGCGGGCAGGGTGCAGGCGGGGTCTGCGGAGCTGCCTGCAGCCGCTCTGGTAGGCTGGTGCTGTGCATCTGGAGGCGGTAACTGAGATGGACCCCCGTTGCCCCTGCCGCACTTCCGATAATAGTGGGGCCCTGGAGCTGTGGCAGTGTGAGGTTGAAACTTGAGGCAGGAGCCAGCTGAATTAATGCCAGCGGTGCCTGCATCGGTCACCCCAATGACCCGCGCCCAAGTATCACTGTGTGCTTTTCAACAACCCTCTCATAGACCGTACTCCGTGTTCCATCTGTAGATGCAGGTATATACCACGATGAGCCAAGTGTAGAGAGCGTGGGGAATGCATCAGTGACATTCCTACTTGGGCGACAGGTTGTAATGGCCAAGATTATGTGAAAAAGCAGGCTGTTTTGATGATGAAAAGTAATACTCAGTTCTCGGTGGCTGTGGTGGCTGATGAGGGCGTTGGCGATGCAAAGAGATTGCTTAGAAACGGTCAAGAGGTAGATGTGAGAAAATGGAGAACAGACCCAGGTTACAATAACGGGTCGACCAGCATTACCAACATTTCACGGAACACTGCAAGAAATTCAGGTTTCATCTTGTATTTGACGCCTTTATCCTTCATGCCCCCTGCATTACACCCAATCGTCTTGACGCAGTGAAATGTGTGATGAATGTCTGGCAACCAAGAGTCAATCTTTCTCCTCCCTTGCTTCATAGACAGGTCAAGTCGTTCACGTCCTCGAACAGCCCTGGTACTTGGACTTGTTGCCGTGTAGGCCTCCCGTGACAAAACGGTTTTGTATTTGACGCCTGTGTGTGCTGCAGCCGCATGGGCATATTGTAACGGTTTCGCTTCTTGAGATGCTCAGGGTTGCAACTTGCAGTGTACTTCGTTACGGATGTAATCTCTCCCGATGTCTTGATGGAGTAGATGCACGTATAAGCGGAGAAAGGTAACAAAGTTGGCCAAAAATGACGGAATATGAAACGGGACCCTCGCACGCTGTACATGGCAGTAGATGATTGTGAATATGACTCTACTTCAGGCCCATGTCTCGTCATTTTGTTTCTACCCTCCGCATTGAAGCAGAAACACGCAGTTGTCAATATAACCACTCTGAAATGAAACGAACGCGACTGCTCGGGTTTGTCACCGAATATGGCACAACTGAGGCCTCAACTTGGTCTGCCAACCAACTACACCACTTGGACAACACGTGAGGCGGCCACAGTCATGTAACTAGTTGAGTGGTTGGTGCGCGGAGTGTACTGCTCTGTGTCGTAAAGAATCTGGGCCAAGTTGGGATATTGTACTGCCCAATCAACAATCAAGATGGCTGGCGGAATACGCTTTGGCTTTCAACATGTCATGATGGATTCTTCCACGTCAAACGCACGGCAGTTCACCCGGAGCACTATCGCTTAGCTGAACTGAAGTATTGCTACGAGTACAACTAGGTGTGTAGGGGCAGTTTATTCAGCGGCAACAGAATTCAGTTGCTCATGATGATCATTGGAAAAGAGTAGATGCGAACTTCAGGATTGTGGTGAACAGGCACCACCATCGGTGTTAAACGGTAGCTTATCCAGCCTGTCCTTGCATTGTAAAAGAAAATGCTTACATCTACCATAGTTGAAATAAGAAGGATGAAGATTTCTTTTCGTCCGCCAACCTCATTTACCTGCCCCTTCTTATAAACGCGGGCTGGTAACTGTACTTTCCTCCCAAAGCATATCCGACTGCATACTTTTTGTCATTTCAGTTGTAGTCGGCGGCAGAATATATTTGCCCATTACTTATTAATACCAATATCCTATAGTGTGTTATAGTATAGGATGCGATAACCAGGTACCTGGTCTGGTCAAATACTTATTGCCTCTCGCCACAGAAGGGGCCAACGTGAGATTCATCCCAACTACGAATGATACCATTGACCATCAAGCGGGGACACAAGATTCATACAACTGATTCTGACACTCTATCTCTTGCTGTGCCCACATGCCAAGAACATGCAGACAAACCACGGCCTCAAATTTCCTCCTTCTTCCCACCGTCTACTGCGTGCTTCTCAGCAGCCCTCACTTTGCGGATAAACTTCTTGTATCGATTGTGCACGTGGGTTTCGTGGCACGCGATGATGAACAAGGCAATGTGAACGAACCTGGCGCTGTTAGCTGAAATTGCCTTGATTCCAACGGGTGCCGGCAGCACCAACGCTTCAATAGTTGCCAGAACAACAGCCATCTGGACCAACACAAACTTGACGCCGTCGTAGTGCGTTTCGGCCATGTTGGTGTCCCATGTCGACCATGTCGCGGCCATCATGACGGCGACGGCTCCGAACCCCAGCCAAACGATGAGGTCGACGCCGACGCGGGTCCCCGGGTGAATGTCTTGGCCATTTCTGCGAAGATGTCGAACCATAATCACGGCCACATTCCAGATGAGAGTTACACCGGCCTGCCTACCGTCAGAAGAACGTTTCGCTGGACGACGGCCAGTTTGGGAAGGGGGAGGGATACTTGCGGGTGAAAGTAAAATGATAATGACTCCTGGGACATCTCCGAGCTTGATTCCCACCCCGATGAGGATCGTGCAGATGGCGGCGGATAGAAAACGGATCCAAAGCTTGACTGTCTGTAATCCTTCTGGCGTCGTGCGCAGCGTGTAGGCTGGGGGAGGGACAGGCTGAGACTTTTCCATCATGTTGATGTCTGCCTCTATTTTGTTCGCCATGGGTAAAAGTGCAGACGGAAAAGAATTCGATTCAGCTATGTCGGCGCCTGGACTGTTGGGGTAACGGATCGCGACAAAGTTACTTATATATATAATATATATAATATATATAAATGTATCTCGTGTCAATCAAGTTGCGTGGATTCAGAGGCACCACAAGCGTCTCACTCTTGCCGCCTTGGTCCCCCGTAAACAGCCCTAGCTAGTTGGCTGGCTGGCTAGGGAAATGTCTCGGTGTGGATCAAGTGAGTAGAATGGCAGTGCCGTGCCTTCTTTCTCTGTTGTTGCGTTGTCAAGTGAGTTTATTTCTGTAAGTGATGCGCCACGCGGAGGGGGCCGCAATGACAAAGGCATGAATGATTAAGGTTAGTTGACCGGCATTTTCTCCTGGTAGGATCTAACATGGCTGGATTGAGTATCAGATTACGCGGCTTTCCGAGCGCATTAGACTTGTAAACACGAGGGTGGAGTTGCCGTGTTCCCACCGAGTTATCATCAATTGGCCGAGTCGATGCTTTGGGAACGGCCGAAACTGAGCCAGCAAGGATTACTGACGTGGTTGGAACCCGTCCTTGGGTCCCCAAAAGAGGCGCTTGCAGACCGACCGCGTATGCCGTTGCGAATTTACTCGCGGGCCTCTCCACAGGCGTTGTCTGAGGCTGTGCGCGACGACACTCGATTAGGTGTTTTGGGGTTTGGTTTAACAAGAGATATGCCCCAGGGAACAAGACATGATCATGTGTCTTGGGGCCGCGTCGGAAGATCAAAAGTTCATGTTGTGTTTGTTCGGGTGACTGGCGTAATTGGCATCATGAATCCGTACTTTATCGCCGTCGGACAGGCATTTCTGGCAATTCTGCTGTTTGTGCAGCTTGGGCTCACGGGCTATGGTTTGTAACTTGTTTGGCCATGGACTTCTTCTTCTCGCGGACAAGCTGCCGCAGCTAACACTTTGGAAATCAAGCTACCAGCTTAGAAAATGGCCTTGAAGGAATCAAGCCGTCGAAGTCGATTCTGTTCATGCTCGGCAACACCGTCTGGTCGATCCTTGCTCTGGCGTTTATTTCCATCGCGCCGCTCGTGTTATCGTATGCGCTGCACAACCTCGTCGCGTTGCTGTTGCTGGCAGTCACGACGGTAGTGTGGCTGGGCGGCTCAATAGCTATCGCGTCGATACTTCGCGATCTTTTTGAGAATCGGAAGAGCATATACGCCATATCGCAGCCTATTGTTGCATTCAGCTTCTTCATCTGGGTGACGTTTGCCACTCTCATGTCGCTAGAGGTGGTCGGCCTGTTGAAAGGGGCGTACAGGAATGGCGAGCAGGAGATGATGGAGTTGCAGGAGAACGAAACGAGAAACGCGCTCCGATGACGGCTTGATCAGAAGCGTACTGCAAGATGGCACTGTAAGACAGGACTGTAAAATGGGCTGTTTCTTTTTCTTTTCATACATGTAGGCGCAAATGGTGGTTTTTTCTGTTTAATGTCCCAGATGCCAAAAAAGTAGACGGAAGAAGCATCTCCGCATCTTCTTTCCCGGGGCTGCGTATTTCTCGAGCCTAGAGGCACGTGTTGCATACCATAGTCGGCGTGTCTAGTGCCAAAACTTGGCTCATAGCTTTACAAGTCACATCCTAACGGATGAGAGATCAACTATTACCATGCGATGTCTCCTCGGTATGTGGCAATGTCTCGGTAGTCGAAGCCTGTCTTGTTGGCGTTTGAAGTCAAAGGAACGTGGCCACTGGTTATCCGTCGATTCTATTTGATCCGGGCATGCACAACCCTGTTTTCTGCATTGGACGAATAAATAACGCTTGGCTGGGTGCTCAGGATTCTGAATCTGCGGCTCCGAGTGGTTCGGTATAAATCCTGCATCGCAGAGGGGAACGAGTACCATGACGATTAAATACTGATAGAGAATCGTCGTCAAACTCTTATACTTGGTACTGTGAACATATTCGCCGTGACATTGTTTGCATCTCACGACTCCACCTTCCTATAGTCAATTGTTTCCGTCTTGGGAACTATTCTATCCCCGTGTCAGTTTTGAATAACAGTACGGAAGTTCTCATAAAATAAGACTTGGTAATAATGGACATTACCGCCTCTATTGTGGCTTTTGGTATAAACCGCAAGCCACCCAAAAAGACAAGATGCGTCTTGGCCCGGCCCGCAGGTGAAATGGCGCACTCGGTGTCAACGTCCGACTACTTAAGTAGGCAAATGGTCACGGTCCTTTCAGCCCGTAGAGGCAGATGCTTGGCATTGGCAACGGTCATGGGTAGATGTACATTTTTTCAAGATTTGCCTCGCAAAAAGTACTTATCTTGGCCCTTGGCGGCCGTCCGTCTTGGCGCACCGATGTCTTGAGTCAACGAAGCCAGACGACGAGACAGTCTAAGCACTTATCCATCACGTCTAGCTTGGCTTCGGTAGTTGGTCGCCACGGCAAAAGAATTGGCCCTTCCATCGCCTCCCGGCTTCTCCACAACCCGGTACACTCGAGGTTGTGTCACGTAGCAACCCAGGTCCGATTCCGTGTCGATGGCTGCTCTAGCCCATCTCATTCCCCGCTTGATTAGTATGGAATTCATGTCTGGTGGCCTAGGGTCCCGACTTCTTTCGCAACCTCAACTCCTCCCTCGAAGCTAAAGACACCAACAACCAAAAACCAGCCCACCCAACCGGCTCGTCCACCTGCCTTTCGTAGGCTCCAACGCCCGTCACCTGACCATGATGCTGATACCGGAGAGGAGTAGATCGGCGGCAACTTGGTTGCGAGACAGACTCCACCGGGTTCCTCGAGCTGTTGGAAACAGATCAGCCATTGGCGAAGAGCATGGCGATTGGGCCGTCACTACTCGCGAGACAAATCGGGCCTGACTGGCCCACGGCGCCAGCCGAGCCTACAGATATTCTTATTCGGCAACCTTGTCCGTGGTGCGGGCGAGCGCCATGTTTGTCCATCTCGTCGAGCCTTCTTGGCACTCGAGTGGCCCTGAGACGCAGGAGTATATAGATGTCGAGACGACACCTCCCCACTCGCAGTTTCTCTCGTCGTCTACCTCTTCTTCTTGCCCTCGATGGCTGTTGGGAATATCACTTCTTGATTCTCGGCCGTCATCCTCGCCAAACATGGTGTTCAACGCCGTTCTCCTCGCCCTGGCCACCACGGCCCTGGCCGCACCCGCGTCCGACGTCACCACCTCGAAGCGCCAGGACATCAACACCGTCACCGACCAGCTCCTCTTCAGCTCGACCCTCGCTCAGTTTGAGGCTCGTCGCAACGCCGAGGACCCCCCCTCTCTGGACTGGTCCTCAGATGGCTGCACCAGGTCGCCAGACAACCCCTTTGGCTTCCCCTTCCTCCCTGCCTGCCACCGCCACGACCTTGGTTACCAAAACTACCGCCTTCAGCAGCGCTTCACAAGGGCTGCCAAAGACGGGATTGATTCCAACTTCAAGTCTGAGTATGTGGTCTCTTCTTGCTTCTTCTGCGAAAACCCACCCATCGCAACGTGCGTAGACAGACGGTGGCTGACGTGATGTGAAACAGCCTGTATTACCAGTGTCAGAGCGTCCCGGCGCGAGATGCTTGCGACGGACTCGCCAATGTCTACTACGAGGCTGTCAAGCAATTTGGAGGCGGTGATGCTACCAAGCGTGACAGAAGTGACTATGACAAGGCTGTTGCCGCTTACAACGCAGCAGTCAAGGAAGCCCAGGCGCAGGGCCTGCTTCCAGTTCTCGACTAATCTAGAAGGTTACTGGGAATCAAGAGATGGATTACGAACCAAGATGGATCTAACGCGCGTGGCGCAAGGGTTGTACATATGCGGCACTGGATATCTGTATATAGTGTGCCTTATGAGCGAGTTTTATAGCATTCATTGACCCCCTTTCCGCATTGGCTACGCATACGACTACGTCACATACATTTGACACATTCATCATACGTGAAATGTCGGGAGGAGAGGCCGCGGTTCACTTTTGCAAGTAATTGGAACTTGTATGACGCAATAGGGTGCGCTGTTGGTTTTGATGCAAGACCTGACAAGTATTGACTATACTGGGCAATTCGCAGTTGCATTATTCACACCATGCCTTTTGAGTCCTGCTTCAGACGGGTTCGTTGCCTACGCCTCAACCGGTGTAGACCCAGGGAATAGGAAACGTTCCTTTACCCAACGGCTTGTCATCCTGCTTGACGTTCTTCAGCTGCGGCAATGTAAAAGGCGTAGTGTCGCTCAAGCTGTGTACGCGCCCGAGGAGCTTCTCCAATTGTCTAAAGGCAGACGTAGCTGCGTACTGCGGCCCCTCGTGGCCAGAAAGACCAGTCACGGCGACAACCAAGCCACGCTCGTGATGGGAAGTTCCCACCACACCCGTCTTGTCCGGCAGATCGGTGCCGTAGCCCCCCCTGCCTGTGCTGTATCGCGGGACGTAGAAGGGATCGGTGGGACGGGACTCGAATCCCAGCTTTCCACCCCACGTCATGTTCTGAACGGCAAGCAGGACGCCGTTCGCGGGAAGAATAAAGTCTGTGCCGCCCTGGACGAGGATGACATTCTTGGTCTTGTCAATGACATTGGGCAGCTCGTATTTGGACGGTGGGAGCGATTCGTCACGGTCGACAAAGGCCGTGTTGACGCACACGCTCCATTCGACCTGGAGAGGCGCGTGGATGGCCTTCTTGACGTCCTCCCGATTGAAGTAGGGGGCGTCACCCAAGGGATCGTAGAGATCTGGGCAGTGATCCAGAATGTTATAGATGTTGAAGCAGGGGTTGTCCTTTCTGACCTGCCGGTAGATGCTCGACCACAGGTCGCCGCACCCATCTTTGTAGGCAACGGTCCCGTTGGGAAGCCTCTGCTGCCAGGGAAGCAGGGAGGGCTGCTTTCCAGCCGGGGGATACACGTAGTACTTCTTGACGTAGTCTCTGTACCCGCAGCGCTCAGAAGTGTTGTGCAGCTCGGCCCGGAAGCGGTCGTCTAGGGGCATGAGATTGTAGTTTTGCTCGACAAACGTCTCGGCAATTGCCTCGGACTGGACATCCCCGTCGAAGCTGATGCCGTCAACTACCATCAGGCCCTTGAGATTGTAGTACTTGGTGTCGTTGGCATTGACAAAGTGGCTGGAGATGTAAGGGCCGTAGTATCCGCCATACGACTCACCAACCACGTACACCTTGTAGCCCTGCATGCTAAAGGTATCAATGAAGTTCTTCCAGAACCCCAGGAATTGTTTAGCCAGCTCATCTTCATTGTGGATGGTGGTATTTCCAGTCGAGAAGCCAACCGTCACGGGCTGCTCGATCCAAACGACGTTTGTAAGATGATGCCAGCTCCAAGGGTTCCGGACTGGCTTCAAGGTGCCGGGGCGCCAGACGAATGGGCCGTTCTCCTGGAGCAGACCGAGGAGAGACGAGCAGCCGGGCTGGGGTGTGTGTGTCTCAGTCAGACCTGGCGATGACAAAGAAGGGGGGGGGGGGGGGGGATATCTATTTCTTTTTTTTTTTCTTTTGTCCCTCTTCCTTTTAAGGGGCGGGCGGGGAGAAGCGACTTACTCCGCCATTGAGCCAGATGGTTATCTCCTTCTTTTTCTTGTGCTCGTCATTGTCCGTAGGGAAGAACCAGAAGAAGAGGTTGTCTTTCTCGTCCTTGTTGTCGCTGATGGGCAAGAGTCCTGCGTACGACTCGCCAGTATCAAAATTGACTTCTGGAAGCCCCGTACCATTGACTGCGAATTCTGTACCACGTACGTTAGCATCAGTGGTCAGTTTTGGTCACAGGTAGATGACATGTCCCTTTCCACGGCGCAGGAGACGGAGTCAAAGAGTCACACTCACTCTCGGTCTTGTTGTTCAGGAAGCGATGGGGAGCCGAGTCAGGGCTGGTCCGGGTATATACTGACGGAGGAGTGTGAGCCTCGCCGTAGTCGGACATGTCTGCGAAATCATCGCCGTGCAACTGCTGTAGGAGCTGGCGGTGGCTCTCGGAAGTGCGCGCTGCTGCGGTCGCAACCAGGAGTCCCAACAGGGACAGCATCAATTGGTTCTTCATCATGTGTAGCTCGGTTGAGACCGAGAGATGCTTGAGTCGGCTTGGAAAGGACTCTCAACCATGGATGGCATTTATATGCCGTGGACGACATGGAGCTTAGTAAAATTCTCCTCTTTCGTGACGCCCGTGCCTCCGCGTTTGGATTCTGCGCGACTCCCGACGGAATATCGTCATTTGTCGGAGCGAAGGGTCGGCCACCCGGGCACCTCTTTGGGCAGCCGGTAACTCACGCATTGTAATACGAGCTGCTTTCCTCTTGTCTTGTTGATGGACGCTTGCCATTGCCGGATTCGCCGTTGCATCGGGGTGCATGGCGGTCAAGCCGCAATGCGAGAGAGTCTGCAGTACGGAGTATGCACCACTGGAAAGCTACGCTGAGTTGCCTCGGAAGTGGATGTCGAGATTGAGCACTTGCCTATTCGAGTATGTGCCTGATGGAGAAGGATTTGCAAATTTCAAAAAGTTCCCTCTTTCTTTTGGTTACGCAGCAGTTGGCAGACACCGAGACGGGCCCTACCGCATGACGCAATACACCAAGCCGATGGTAATAGAGTCTAATGACGCGCGAAAGAGCAGCAATGAGCCCATTGTTGTAGAGTCTGGTCGCAATTGGTGCGCACAAGCATATCCTACAGTCCGTTAATTAAAGCATACATGATTGGGAACAAGACGGCACACGCATGGCAAAAGATAGCGAACTCCCACCGGGGTTAGTATGAGTCATTGATTGGACAAATGGCCCGGAGAAGGCGTATAGAAATGCACGTTGTAGCAGCTAATCCCTTTGCAGCGATCGACAACGAGCTCAAGCTCTTCAAGTCACAGTTTGTGGTCCAATCAACCGCCTTGCTGTAGCCGTGAGAGGCGGCGTCACGTCGCCGGTTTGGGCGGCCACCTTGGGACAACCTTTATTACAGCAATTCACATTTCTTAGGCTCTTCATGGCCAGGTTGGAGCGTGACCCATCGACATCCCAAGGCGCGCAAAGCAGTCGAGACAACGGCCTAAATAAGAGCTTGGGGGGCTCCTATGGGATGCCCCATCTGTTCCTCTCCAACATCATCGAGTTTTCCGTTCCAAAGCCTCCCTCATCTCCTTTACAGGAGCTGTTCAATCTTGCACTGCACCATGACTTTATGACGGGAAGACACTTTCTGTCAATCGCAATCTGGGTACCTACCAAACCTGCTGATGATAGCAGGGTGTTGGCAGCCTCACGCAGGGCCCTGGACATGTCAACACCCAACCTGACCTCTTGAGCGTCAGTGATGGGCGGCCTCTTCTTCAGGTCCTTCGGACCGAAGAAGGAGAAGAACATGAAGATGCATTAGGTTTTCAGAAGATGGCTGCCATGAGCATCAAGATGTCGCTGTCTGCGACAACAATACTGGTCCCATCAACGAGATGGACATCGGCGACGACAACCTTGATGTCGGCGATGACGCTACCTGACGCCGGCAATAGCGAAATGGACATTATTATTCACGATACTGATGCCAGCGATAACAAATCAGATTGCGAAGACAACGATATGGATGCCGGGAACAGCAAGATGGAAATTGACGTTGACCATGTCAACGCCAGCGACGGCAAGATCGTGAGCGGCGGTAAGAAATGGGTCCATGTTCCTGCTACGCCTGATGGCGCCATGGACGTTTTTGTTGAGGACGGGGCAGAGTACAGCTATAACATGGGGGCTGAGGAAACCCAGACGCTCGGCCAGCACGAGGACATGGATGCCATCCCCAGCGCCATGACAAACGGCACCGCCACAAACGAAAAATCTGCCAACAACGGGAAACGTATTGTCAACAAACGAAAGCGAACTGCTTCAGCACCCGCGCCCGCAAAGAGACTGAAGTGTTTTGGCCAGGTCAACATTACGGCAACACGGGCACGTGTACAATACGACGGCAAAGTGTGCGAGTATACGTGGCAGCGCAATACTGTTGATGGGCGGCGTTGGGTCAGACACCCAGGAGGCGAACGAGAGGTTTACGGCGAATATCTACTGGTTCATGGTCCCAACATGTCAATCAAGGTCATGGTGAAGACAACCTGGTTGCCAATCACGGTGGAATGGGATATAGAGAAAGGGGTCTATCAGGGGGAGGAGAGCATAGGAGGCAGGATTCTGACGGTTGAAGAAACGGCAACATGGGATGCTATGAATGTGGTGGAAGGCACGCACGTCGGTTTTATTCGTCTCCTCCTCCTTTTTATAGGTCTCATAAGCCCAGTGGACAGCCATCACCAGCATTAATCCGAAGGCCGTCCATGTGAGTCCAGCGAACTTTTGGCCGGTCGACATCGATAGACGGAAGCGCTGACCAAGACTGATGATTTTTCCCGGCGCCATTGCGCACAATACTGGGTATCCGTGGACCTTTGACACCTACCTTGGTGGTAGTCCTCCATGAAGCCGGGGGTTCTTGCCAGCTGTTAGGGACCGCCCAGCTCTGCCGGTCGGGTCGCTATCTACGTGGGACATGATGAACTTGGCCGCAGACAACCACCTGCAGTTGACATGTATATGCGCTTTTGCCGCGAGCAATTCCCGGAACATATCGCTAGCCTTATCCATCATGTACGTAGCGAGATTAAGGGTCATGGTGGGAGCATGTGCATCTTTCCCACTTGGCCATCTTCCCGCACGACCATGTGTGAAGCCGCCAGGGCCGCCATAGTGGCTAGTGGTTGCGGACCGCATCGGGTAAGCCTCGCATCTCCCGAGATATTAGTTAGTTAGTTTCGAAAAGGGTTCGTCGGGAACGTTCGTGGCTTTATGCTGTGATTGGCCGCCTTATCCGGCCTGGTGCCCTGCTAGGTCGTCCTTTGTGGCTACTACTTCGTACTCCGTCGTCTGACTCAACTTGAGAATTATTAGCGTTGGTTCTTTCTGGTAGTCAGCCGCCTAGCGAATCACCCTCCGGCAGTTGACCCGCAGCCACCCCGCGGAATAGATAGATGCTCGGATCCGCTGGGAGATCGTGGGAAAGTCATCGGGTACCACGGAATGGTAAAGACGTGCACAAACTACCCCGCATACATGATAGACATGATAGAGCCACTGACGCCCAGCATCTTGGATGGCCTTCAAAGCCTTGGCGGCTTGGCGCCGGCTGCTTCGAGGTTGTTGGTGAGCCGCGTCTTTGGGTGGATTGATTGGGTCCTCAATGGCAAATGCTACGGTACACCCAACGGGCACGATTCATCCAGACTGCGATCAAAAGTTGCCTCGAGGGTGCCATCTCGGCCGCCAACGGCGAAATCTAACTGCTAGCAACATGGCTTTGTGAAGCAGGCTTTACACGACAATACCCCAGGTGCCACTTGGCACACTCCTCTGCCTTGGGCATGCTTTTCCATCTCCAGCGCAGACTCCCCAATGTTGTTTATTCCAAGATGGCTACCTAACGGGACAGAACTCACCGCATCATTCGCCTGGATGACAAGACCATTGTGGAAGTCTGCAGTCTTCTGGCCTCGTCTGACCGATATTTGTTTCCAAAAGGAGCCGGGCAATGATTAGTCGGCGACTCTCACAGTTGGTCAATTTGTTGGCTCCGAATCCGGGACAGCCACAGCGATCGTTATCCAACAACACACCATCATCACATGCAGCTCTTCAAAAAAGGCCCGAAGCGCCCAGCAGTGCGAACCACGTATGAAGAGTGATAGAGAACCGGGCCTCGCTTCCAACCTGGCAAGGGTTTGATTGATGATCTCCCTTGCTCGTCGCTCACACCTCGATCCCCAGATCAGAGGAGCCGCCAAATACGTAGTTGACGCGTGCCTGTATGCTTGGATACCAGGAACAACACGACGCAGTTGCATGACCAAAATATCTCGGTTACGGCTGCCCACCTCATCCCAATGGGAATGGTCCGATGAGCAAGTCAAGTCGATTAAGCTGGGCGCATACGGTGCAAATCCAAGGCTACTGGTGGCTACGTATATAGCCTGGAGCCTGGTTCGGCCTACGCGGAACCGCTGTCCGAGTTCAGCTGCGCACTGTCGATGCGACCTTGTTGCAGCAGTTGCTTCAAGTGGACGAATCAGGGGAGAGCGGTGGTGTTGTTGGTGAGTTGAGCCTTTGCATCTGTGTTCTCAACAGAACAGCTCGGGGTTACCGTATCCAGAACTGCTGCTTCGCGTGGCATATCTGTTCTCCGGGGCGCTGGATCCTGAAGTATAAAGATGAGGCGAAGAGCATGGAAAGACGTCTCCTTTCTCCTGCATAACTTCAGCTTCTCTTACGACAAACAAGTCCTTCTCTTCAGGCAAACAATCTCCTCGCCCGTCTCTTGATATGGCCGCGGTTGTAAACCACGTTTGCTATAACAACCTCCCTTCGTTGGAGGAGGCTGACATGTCCCGTCAAGTACTTGCGGTCATTACACCCGTCTCATCCATGAAGCTGACCATTCCAACAATATAGGCTCTATCTATTGATGTTATCAATGGACCGATTCGCGACGCCTTCCTCAAGCATGCCGCTCACCTGACCTTCTGTCTTTACCTCCAGCACCGCCATCATACCGTCGCTGCAAATGAGGCGGTGGTTAAGGTCGAAGGCACCGCACACCTCATGGACGACCAGGCCATGAACGACATTGTTTCCTTTGGAAACAAGGTCGTTCCGACGACATGGATGACCTCCGGTGGCAGGTTGCTTCCCATGGAGTTCGCTGCCGTCCCTGCTCTGTGAGCCATCTCTCTTCGGTATATTCTCGTTGTATGATCCAACTGACACCCTATCAGGGCCGCCACTCCCACCCCCTCGGCTGCGTTTGTGCAAGAACTTCTCTCTGTTCTTGCCAGTAATGGATGCGAAGGACTGTTTGGCATTGACACACTCGCTAAAAATAACTGGTCCGAAATGAAGATTGGCGATGCGAGCGTTGTCGTGCCTAGCAATGGTAGCGAGACTTATAACCAGGACAAGTTCATCTCCGTCGCCTTTGCCTTCGACAAGGAAAAGCCGGAGTTCAAGGTCCATGGCAAATGCGGCAAGGACCACAAGCACTCGTCGAAGCCTAAATAAGGCTCTAGTGCCGACCCACTGTGTGCCTGGCTGGTGGCACGGTCCGTGGGGGCGCACGGACCACCACTGCTAGGTTGGATCGTTTATATAGGTCGGCAGCGCCAACCAATTTTTTTCTAGCCCTGCTAACTTATCAAATCTACTTTTATCAAATCTCCCGCCTCGCCATGCCATTCCGTGATCATTGGCCCAAGATGCCTGATGGCCGCGACTTTGATGGCCAGCATCTGCTCACCCTAGTCCGTAGTGGTAATAGTCCGTTCCATGACACATGGGATGTAAACCTTCTCATTCAGGAAATCGAGGAGAATCTCTGTGCCCGGGTGATTGACATTCCGTGCGTTTCCAACGGCTCCAACAATTATGTAAGTCGTGGTCGAGCGCCATCCGTCCCATCACACACCCGATGCTTACATGAGGCCGGATGGTAAAAGGGATTTCACCTCAAGTTGTCTAACGGAATGGACGTTGTAGCACGCTTAGCACGCGGCGATGTCAACATGCCTGATTATGAGGGCTTCCCGATTCATGTGCAAGTTCCCGAGGTCAAGTTCGAGACCGAGGTGTATGAGCTCCTGCAGTCAGAGCCGGATATTTTGGCTTCTCGTCTGCTTTATTATCGCGTCCCCGTGCAGCATGAGGGCCCTAAGCTTGATCGTCCCAAAGACATCGCGGGCCGGCGCTTGCTTGTGTTCCAAAGAGCTGAGGGAGAGAATAATGTGTGGAGCGCCCTCAGCCCGGCTCAGAAGGTACGGGCGTATACTGATGCTGTTATTTCCTTCATATGCTGACTTTCTCTTCCAGTCTTGCCTTCTTTCTCAGGCAGCTCACATGCGCGCATCGCTGTACAAATTCCAAGTCCCACCCGCGTTCGCTTCTGCCTGGCTCCGCGAACGCCTTTTTGAGCAAAAGCCGGAATCATTTCCTATTCCTGTTGCTCCTACTCGCGAGTTCTGCGTCGCCCTCTTTACCTCCAAGGTCGAAGCGACCATCAAGAGCGTGGGGGACATGATTGGGTGGGAGGATGACCATAACACGGTCGGTCCAGTTGCCGCAGCGGCCAAGCAGTCACTCCTTCGCCTCATCCCACACATAATGCCTGCAGGCGACGAGGAGAAGCTCTTGTACCGCTTCGTCATTGACCACGGCGACTTTGGCGTTCACAACATCTCGATTGCAATGGATGCGAACGGCCAACCTCTTGCGACGTCCTTGTTCGACTGGGAGACCGGGTGCATCGTGCCAGCCATCCTGTCCGACCCGTTGATGGCCGTGACCGTCGATTTGGTGGCTGATGAAGATGCGGCGCCCGCCTTGACCCGCTTGCCTCGCACCGTAACCGCGGACGAGCTGGAGCGGATAGCGACATGGCCAAGGCTGTACCTTGAGGTTCGTTCTTTCGTTTAAACAGTTGCCGTCCTAATGCATTACAAAGTGTGGTTAAACAGATATTTACAGGCCCTCTTCCTCGAAGCGCCGGACTACAAGCGCACTATCCGGGCGGGCAAGGACGCGCGCCACCTCTGGTTCGCACTACGAGACTGGCGCGGCGACGATCCCGAGGACTATTTCGGCCATCTGGGAGCCTGGGCTGAGAAAAGGATAAAGGAGCTTGGTGTGAATCGAGAAGTCGACTAATGCGGTGGAGATGGCAGTCGTGAACAACCCTCTCAAGGCAATCAACAAGCTATCTCTAGAGACCGGCTTCAACTTTGTTAATAGATCAAAGTTGCCCTACTTGGGTGCATGTCTTTCTCCGGACTCCAACTTGACATGTTCCACATGGCCCGGGCCAAAACATAAAACGCACCCGGGAAGGCTCCCACTGTGCGCCCCAGTCTAGGAGAAGCCAGTCCTTCCATTTCTCGACAATGTCCTCAAACTCGTACATCTCATTGTCCCTGGAGGGGGTGGTGAGTCCTGCTTGATTGTCCTTGGTCGACGCGGCGGCAGGGCCTTCAGCTGGACCGATGTGGAGTTGCGATGCTTTGGCCGAGTCGGAGCCGCCCTGTGTCGATTTCCTGGGTCGAGAGGATTGTTGTTTCCGGATAGGACCGAATATCTATCTTCTCTATTCCTCAAAGATGTCCTTGCTCATGTCCGCCTCACATGTCGAGGCCTGGTTCACGCTGCTGCGAGGTGGATGCTTGAGCGGGACGGCATATCCTGGACAACCGTACCACAGAGCAGGCAGCACTGGAATGGACGGCACGAATCCGGCCAGTGGATTTGGACATGGGTGACAGCCTCGAGCCACAGAAACAAAGTATGGCTTTGGCGACAGGTTGTTGAGTGAACTCTGGGGAAGATGGAGACGTGGACAGGGAAGGGGAGTCCGAGAAGACCGTTGCTCCCCTCCGTCTTTTAGGTGACGGCGTCCGGGAAAAGTGGCTACCACACCGGCTTCGTCATCTTTCGGGCCGAGTCGAAGGCCGTGCGATATCATGGTGTTTGGCAGAGACGTAACCCCCAGTCCGGAGCGGTGGCCGTTCAACCAGTAGTGGTTTTCTTAGAAAAAGCCAACACGCCTGAATAGCTTGAAACTTCGGGAAAACCCTTTGTCCCCTTTTACGTTGTTATTTACTACTCGTGTGCATATATGGCAGGGGTACAAAAATCCAAAGCACTACAAAAGGCCAATTATTCGTCACACGTACGATTTCTACACCGACGCCAAAAATGGCAACGAACGACGGTCTGAGAAGCCGGAAGGGGTTCAGAAGCCACAACACTGGTACAACGCTGCAGAAATGTCAAAGCCGGCGGAGATGGCTGTCGACCCTACCAGCTGGAGCAACGTTGACCATTCAGAGCCCGGAACTGCTTCCATCGTTGCCCACGTTGGCATGATGGACGGTTGTCGAGAACTCGGCTCGTTCCTGATGCGGGCAGAATTGACGGTCAGCTGCGGAGCGTGGGTGGATTGATGGAAACAAGAGGCAGACGGTGACTCTGGCGAATATATAAGTCACTGCCGTGGCCGTCAAGGTCCTCATCGCACGACTAGACGAGCGCGGCAGCAAAGGATGCTCCGTCTCAGCCTTGGCCAGCTACACCCAGCGTGCCGGGAGCAAGAGCCTGAGCAAGAACAACATTGCCCAAGCACTCAAGTTCCCGGTTCGTCTCACCGGAGACTTGACGCAGCCTCTCCACAACGAGGCTTACCAGGTCGGCGGCACCAATATCAAGGTGACCTTTGATGGATACCAGGACAATCTGCACTCTGACTGAAACACGTATATCCCCAAGAAGCTTGTCGGCGGCGGCGCCTTGATGGATGTGCAGAGCTGGGCCAACGATTTGATACGGCAGATTACCTCTGGGAGCTACCAATCTCAGGCGGCAGACTGGATCAGGGGAGATGATGTGGCCGACGCCATTGCGACGGCGACCAGATGGGCTTCGGAGGCCAATACCCTTGTTTGCTCCGTCGTGATGCGCAATGGCTCCGCGGTTTTACAGCAGGGCGACTTGTATCCCAAGTACTACGACGCTGTCATTGACACCGTCGAGCTCCAGATCGCCAAGGGAGGGTACCGTCTCGGGAACTGGCTCAACAACATCTACAAGTCTACCGTGGCCAAGCGGAAAGTTTGGGGCGCAGAGGTCAAGCCTGCCGAGCTGCCAGACCTAATGGGTTACGATTTCCTCCCAGAGCCTCGTCCTCTGAGCCGTGCTCAGCTTGCACGGGCTGCCATGGAGGGCGATTGCCGTGGGAAGGGACGCGAGGGCCACAAGCATTAGGCGTTTTTGTTGAATCAAGGTTTCGTCATGACTTTGTGTACGTGCTCTGCTAGTTTGTCTACCAAACTCGGGCCCATCTTGGTCCGTCTCCCTCTGTGCCTCAGCTGCTCAATCCTTGATTTGATTGACAGTTTCCACGAGAGAGACCAGTCTCCCGTCCTCGGCAACGACTCCAAACATGAACGTCTCGGATTTCAAAACCGTACCGTCTTCCAGTGTTGTTAGCCCAATGTGTCTGTCGGCCACCTGGGGCCCGTCGCGGAGGAATTGGGTAATGGTAAGAGTGACTTTGGGCATATTCTGGCGTAGCCAGCGCATGTGGGACACAAACGCCGCAAAGTCGCGCGTGCCGTCCTGGTCTCGCTGAGTAAAGTTGGGAGCAAGCAATTTGGTTAAATCCTTTTCTGTGTCTTCCGGCTTGCCGGAAAATAGACTGACCAAGGCGGCTTGGTAGGTGTCCCTGTGGTCGGTGAATGTGGTTCGGGAGGCCATTGTCGAAGTGTAGTATGACAAGATTGAGAGTGTTCTTGGTCTCTATTCTATACGGGCGGCTTTCCAAATGCTTCTTGTCAAGCACACTGGCCGTCAAGCCATGGATTTTATATTCTGGGCCCTTTGTCGTGGAAACTGGTGCCTGGAAGAGGCCCGGGGATGGTTCTGATGCTGCCTGGCCAGTCTATATTAATTGGGCTCGTATTTTCCGCTGTAGGCATCCATCGCAGGCACGAGCTTTCCATTTCCCCCATTACGCATCGCAAAATACCGGGCAGTGTGCGGGTTCCGAGCAGGAGGCCTAGTCATCATTCATGTCACCACCAAACCATTAGTACCCTTTGGACCCTTCTAGTTCGCCATGGCTTCATAGTGATTGCCTATCCGTCGCATGGCGCGAGGTTCCGCCCTCCTTGGCCCTCGTTGTCGCTTTACCATAGGGCTGACAAAAGCGGCAGTGGATAGTTTCTTCAATTTACAATATCCAAACGGAGGTTTTTGGTCTGTACGATATAGCTTCCCTTGTACAAGCCGGCATCGATATCCGAAGCCCCCGGAAATAAGCGGCTGGGTGACGCGAATCATCTTGGCTGCGCCACCAACCTTGGACGGTTCAGTCACACACACATCTTACGACCTGATTGATGGGAATGCTGCCGCCAGGTAGCAAAGCATAACACGTACGGAGTAAAAAAAAGGGCCGCAGATGGTGGCTTGCTCTCCACATTCGGCGGAACCGAGCCAAATCTGACATGCGACGCCTTCCCCTGTGTGGCAGGCGTTTCGGCGCTGTTTCTCACGATTCCGCATCATTGGCCAGATGGCTTCGCTGATAATACATGTGTTGGGACTACGTATGGAGTAGCTTTGTGATTCCCACCGCGTCCTCAAAAGGGCACACATGTCACGGGCGTCACTCCTGGGCTATACAGGCTCAGAAATGGGCTTGTGTGACCTGGCTGCCTCCCAATATACTCTGATAAGTACAGAATCTCGGGGATTTTCTCGATTCCTTCCACATTAGTATTCCCTTGTCGTGATTCTCAAATAAGTTGTCGCTATCCCGCCGCTAATTCCCAGCCTCCTTGAAACCAGCCTCGGGTACTGAGAGACATCACATTGCTCAAGCCTTGGCGCAAACACACCTGGCCCCGTCGCAATACTTGCTAAAAAGGGCAGGGGGAGATTGATTGTACCCATGGTGTTTAGTGGACGGCCCTCCACGGCATGTCTCTCATGTCGACAGAGGAGGTTAAGAGTAAGCCCTGCGCCGTCACCCTCAGGAGCCTGCAGAACGCAGGACCCCTTGCGTCTCCCATACACGGCATTGGATGAGGGTAATTTGAAGGCGGCAAAGACACCATCTAACCCATCGTGACATCTAGTGTGACCGAGTGCCCACGGGATGCTCGCCATGCAAGCGCAAAGGAATAGAATGTTCCGGATACCGGGATCCATCCGCTTTACGAGTCCGAGATGAGACGAGCCGCACGACTCGCAAGTTTGCAAAGCCTCCAACGAAAAGGAAACCACTACAGCATATACCAGAGCCGGAGCTTGGTGCCGAACACCCCGTTGAGCATTCAACATGGCCGTTCGGTCGACTCGTGAGCTCCCTGATGGGAGATCCCTCGTATCCTTTGCGGCAAAACCTACAGGAAGCCTCCATGGCGTACTTCCTGACGTCCTACATCACTGCTACCCCTTTCCAAAGATACCTGCCTTCATTCTGCCTTGCCGATGCAGACCCGGAAGACGCATGCTCCGTCACCGTCTCGGCCACGGCGCTGGCTGCGTATTCACGGCGCGTCCGATCCGCCGAATATCTCGAATACGCAAGGCAAAAGTACGCAGTAGCACTGACTCGAGTCAACGAGTTGTTGTCCAACCCTGAAGCCGCGGTCCTCGACAGAACACTCGTCTCCGTCTTGGTGCTCGGCTTGTTCGAGGCCATTGTCTTTGAGGCCGGCAAGTCGCCCACGAGCTGGACGGCACACACTGTCGGTGCCATGCAGCTCCTGAGATTGCGAGGACCGCAGCAGTTCAAGTCCGCCCTCTCCCGTAAGATGGTTTCCCACGCCAGCAACAACATCAAAACTAGTTGCATTCAAAGATCGATCCCGGTGCCGGACGACTTCGTCGCGTTGGACAAGCAGCTCACACTGCTGCACGACCCCAACGATCCCTCTGTCAAGCTGGCGCCCATGGTTCGGCAGATTGCTTCCATCAAGGCAAGGGCTATGGATGGCCCTGATTGCAATCTAGTCCACGAGGCCCTGGAACTAGACCGGGGAATCGTCGCCTTCTCCAAGGAGTGTCCCGCTTGGATGTCGTATACGGTCGAGCCCAGTCCTCATTCCCCTGACTGGGCGTATGCCGGAGTCTGCCATCGTTATCCCAGCGCGCATGTCGCCAAGCTATGGAACACTGTTCGGCTTCTTAGAATTTTTTTAGCCGTCTTGATAAGGCAACTCGCCGCCGGGCAGCTGGATCCTGACATGTCTCGGCTTCGTTTGCCAGATGGCGAAAGCAGCCTCGCCGATTACTTGTCCGGGCTTCAGCGATACGCGAGAGAAAACATGAAGGCCATTACAACGGAGGTTCTCGCCAGCATCCCCAGTTTCATGGAGATGGACGATTTTGGGCGACGATTCGCGCCTTCGGGCAGGAGTCTGGCCTGGCCCCTGAGTATCATTGAGAATACCGACATGTGCGGGGAGGCGGCCAGGGAGCATGCCTACAAGAACTTGGAAATGCTCGCTGGGGATCTGAACATGCCTCAGGCTGTGCATCCATCACGATTTTCGGGTATCAGAGAAGACTGGTGAGTGACCACAAGTCGATTTCATGTCTGGAAAATCCATAGTGTTGCTAAATTGTCTCTCCTCTAGGATGCACCTATTCCACCTCGGATAATACCAAGAAGCAGAGGACGTTAGAGCTGTCAATTTATACGACTCGGTATACGAAGGAGGTTTTGGAATCTTTGCAAGTACGACGGCCCCGGGACAGGACGGGGTGTCTGGTGGAATACTAGATTCATGGGTGACTGTGTAGTTGAGTCATCTTTTTTTCCTTCTTCACAGATGCTCCTTTGCTGGCTGTCGGGAGAATTTGTTGCACAGCCTCGTATTGAATAGACGTGTCAAAACGGAACATGGCTTCCATTCATCCTCTTCAAACACCTCGGCTGTCCTGGGTCCTGGTCCTGGTCCTGGTCCTCAGGCAAATGCCGTTGGGCACATGGGACACCCTTTTCTCCCGTGGGGTAAAAATAATCTGTGCGTGTTTGTACTAAAGAGGATGGCAAGTGTCGTTCAATAAGCGTACAAGTCCATCTAGCATTTGGTAGAATCTGTTCTTGTCAAACGCTTATACTTGCCGACCTTCTCCGTGTCACATTGAGATGGCCGCGCTGTTAACGCCGGCTAACACAAACAGGTCAAGCTCAAGAGGCCAGTATCCATTGGCAGGCGGTTCTTCCCTGTCGTCCTAAATGACGCCATTTTGTCTTGGGCCTGCTTTCCATGGCGGTCGCACCAAGACCCCAACAAAGGTCTCGTCAAACCGTATTCCCGACACAAGCAAGACTTCCCAAATCCGTCCGAGTGCCTGTCTCTCATTGGCTTGTGCGTTTTCAAACTACGAATATGTGATCGGTCGCAGTCGGGGTCGTGTCTCTCGTCAAGAACGCTGGTTGGGTCGTCGGTGGAGGTCATCAGGCAATGATCGACGAGGTGCTTGATATTCGAAAGCTTGGCAGGGCCGACGGGCTCAAAAGCCACAGCCCGTTTTATTCATCAAGCAGTTGTTGACGATTTTGGTATGGCGGCGCGGTGCTGCAGTAAATAATACTAGGTCACCACGACTGTCAACTCCAGCCTGCACATGTGCGCCGAGATGGGAGCAATATACAGAGCACACGGGCCCTACTTACCACCATGGAAGACCAGTTTCAACGTTCTTGATGGCCGGCTCCAAAGACGGGGCGGGGCAATAGCACTCCTGACGCAGTTGGATGGAACGGCAATTAGGCGTCGATAGTTTGTGTAACATTCCTCCCATAATAAGGGATGGACACGGAGGAACGGCACCTGGCCAGCAGGGACCGAGGGGACCAACGTCTTGCAAGCCAAAAGCACATTGATATTACAAGCGCAGAGGGTTCAACATCGGTAGTGTTCTGTATCCACGAGAGAAGGAGGCGGCCACGGCAGACCCAGACAGTGGCGGTGGTGAAGCAAGATTGGTAAAAGACGCAAAGCCGTTGGAGATGACGAGCTCAGCCTGCCCGACGGCCCGTCTACGTCTGCGCATGACCATTTCGCCCCTCTTCTCTGCGTCTGGATAGTATTGCGAAACTGTCTCGTGCATTTGAAGCTCCATCACTCCGTAGTTCCCGGGGCAGTTGGGGCGCCTATCGAGGAGCAAGCCCGATATTACATGCATCACTTCCGCAACTTGATTTCGGCTTTGGCCAGACTTGGGCCATACATACAACCCCCCTTCTTGGTGGCTGTATTGCACTTCATACTATAATATTATACACAGAGTCCAATGCATGGCCCCCAGTCTATTTTGCTGGTTCGCAGAAAGTGTTTAAATCTCAAATCTCCCCCTCCCAAAACCTTGCGCCTCAATCTCCGAATTTACGCGTCGTTTTCCTTCCACTCGTCACTGCAATTTGAGGAAAAGACACGCGACCAAGGTGGCACCCTCATCGGCATTACGGAACGGTATTGAGCGTCAACAGGCAGCCAACCTACGCCCGCCCAGCCATGCATGCATGCATCGTCTCACACGGCTCACACGGCTCTGCTGCATCTACGCCGCACATGGTGCAAAGTGCTTTGTTTCCCTTGATTCGCGTTCCCACGCCGTGCTCCCACCTGGAACCAGCCAAGTTGCCAACCATGCCTCCCATCATACACTCGTCACGTCTTGATGGCAGAACAAGGTCGTCTCTCCCCGTAGACTTCAGCTGGCCCACGTGCCGAATCGGCCAGCCGTCTCGCCAAAATACCATGACAAATATTCGCGTGCCGGCAAGCCCACTGCACCATTCTGCCCCGGCAAGTCCAGAACGTTCGCAGTCAGCCATCTCCATCACAATAGTCCCCGTCAGGCCGCGCAGCATGCCATCCGGAGGCATCACGGGCGTGGTTCTCAAGCAGACGCTCGCAGGACGTCCCTTCTTTTTCTTCTGCTACATGCACACACCCTCTCTGGGTTGTTTCGTAATGCCTACCCACCGAGCTGTGGCTGGTGCAGCAACGAGCCGCATCGCCGGATATTAGCATTGACGCGATGACTGTCTTTTGCCCCCCGCTATTTCATCCATGCCACGCTAGGTCACAGCAATTAGCAACAGGCACTTGGAACAGTCTTGCGCTCCATTTGCCTCGCAGGTACGCCGTATACGGGATCACAAACACTGACATTTCTGTCTGCACCAGCGCTCTGCGCCCCGTCATTGGTCGCATTGCGCCAGGAGCAAATGCTCCTTCCCGTTGTCACACAAGCCACTAACTCATATGAATCTGTATTATGGCCCTGCCTACGGAGTCCCAAGTACCCGCTACCTAAGACCAGTAGGTACCTTCCTAGGCTGGACGGGTACTCCGTAGGTGACTAGTACCAGGTGCCCTCGCCGGCCCAGGGGTGTTCTGGTGACCATGGCCTAATACCTAATTAGCGAAAGGAAGACGGCTTATCAGAGTTTTTTAATTTATTTTTCTTTTAATATATTAGACTTTTGAACAGCCCGTGGCAATCACGAGACCTGTCTTGAACTCTGCTGCCCTCAAGCAACAGGGGCCGGGGGCAATGAGTATCCAGGTACATGTTATGGAGCACTTGAGCACACTAAAGTGCTAGTAGAATAGAAGTCGATAATACTTGAACTCGGATATTGTCATCATTTCCGGACTAGCGGCTCATGCAACTACATTGGGTAAACGTTCTCGACCGACTACTGCATGCTACACCTGTATCTACCTACCATCTTCTCCGTGCGTCTCATCCATGTCAGAGTCCTATCAACTTACCTACCTACTAGATAAGTACCTACGCGGCGCGGTCCCTTATTTCCAACGACAGCAGAACTCTCACCAGAAAAGATCAAAAATTGTCATGTGCCGGTAGTCAGTCTAAATACTCCGTACTGTCTCGTACAACGGAGCTGATAGGCTGGGACACTGACTAGAAACATCCCCTTGGCGCGCCAGGTATTTCAGCCATTCAGTGTAGCAGCCACAAGCTCCTCCCTCCAACAGGAGGACTCCATCCCGCTTCGTCCCGCTTCGCCCCACTTGGTCGTCCACACTCTAAGATGCAATGCAACGCTGATCGCAACAGCGAATAATTTGTCTTCCTGAATCGAAGGTCCTCTCTTCAAGGTACTTTTACCTACAATGTTGTGCTCGGTAAATGCTTCAATTACAGTGCTTCACAATGCTCTGCCAAATAGCAGAGGACAGGGCCGAACTCCTCTCGCTCTACCATCTGCCACCCAGCCAACCCGTCAAACCAGTCGTCGTCGTAATCACTCATAAAACTAGACCTATTTATTTCTCAATCCAACAACTCCCACACCCAGACCATGGGGTATCTCCAACCCCTTGTTCCCCTGTTTCTTCACTTGCTCATGTAAATTGAATACAATCAAGTGAAAGGCGTACAAACAAGTCCTTATACAAAAGCTGCCTGTGAAGGAGCTCAGTTAAATGACAAAAAAATTCAAGCACACTCAGTGTGCCCACAGCTTAGAAGCAATGCCCGCCTCCGCTTCTACGCTTGCTTGGTGGCACCAACAACACAAGTTGCTTTATTCTTCAATCCGTACGAAACAAAGCGTAAATAGGATTGGTCGATGTCGAGTAGTCCGTCTCATTGCATTATCTCTCATTCTCTCAACATGGATATTTGTCTTTTGAGAATGCACACTCTTTAAACCCGCAGCCCGTGGTATATCATGACCGATTATACAAGGGAATCGATAACAAAAAAAACAAAAAAAAAATAAGAAGAATAAAAGACAAAACTCCAAAGTCATCACTCCTCGCTAGAATGTGCATCGTGTACTAGGGTATGTTGCCACCTGGGAATGAACCCAAGTACGTCTTGATGATGCTTTGATTTTTCTTTGTTTTGTTTGAAAACGTCGCGGGAGGGAAGTAGCGCTCAACTACGCCCGCTGCATGTCATGTCGGATGGTGGCGGAGTCGGTAGAGGGATATGACGGCAGCGTCATTAAAAGGTCAGCCGAAGCACAAAGCCCTTCGCGGGAGGTGCAACGTCGTCGCTATCAGCTCCAGTCTCGTCCAATGACATCTCCCATTCGCGCTTAGTCTGCGTGGGCTGTTCAATTACCTCTTCGATTTCCAGTCGCATATCTTGCCCTTCCTTGAGTTCACGGATAACATCATCATCCATTTCAACCTCCAGTCCTCCCTGGATTACACGTATTGACCGCAGGACTTTTGCGGGTTCAACGCCCCATTTGCTAGAAATCCGACCATTGAATTCTTCTACGGTTCGCTTCGAAAGATAGATGGCTCGGTGATATGTCGGTTTCTCTTGCTCTGACTTGTCGCGATACTGGACATAAAAGCAGGCAACAGGTTTTTCAGCCTGCTCTAGGGGAGGTCGATATGATGGGTCGACCCCAAGAGCCTCAATCCATCCACTCAAGGTGCCAGCATCGTCCATTCGAGGTATTCTTGATATTTGCTCAAACGTCTTCCCTGAGCTAGTGGCATTGTCCATATTCTGCCACATGCCAGATGCCTGAGAGACCAGAGACAAGGAGCTGGGCGATGGAGACACCATGGACCCTGTAACCGAGGATTTCGTACTGCGAGCTTGCCAGTTAGGTCCTTCACGGGAGACTTCCAGTTTATTTGGAGGAGACATATCTCCAGGAAGAGATACAGGGTGAAGGTCGGGATCGTCCAAGTCCTCTCCTCTCAGATATAGAATGCTGACGGGTCTGGTGCTTGTAAACATGTCTTGCAGCGTTTGCAGCTTGATTTGCAGGTCTTCTTCCAAAGTCATCCGACTTCCACCGCCCCCAGCATTAGAGCTAGCTGAAGACATGGACCAGGTCCGTTTGTGCTTCAGCACTTTTCCCGGTCGCTGTGGATCACTTCCCTTGTTAGCATTGCCGATCTGTTTTCTCTTGCCCATGTCCTTCATGCCGCTTTCGATCTGTGCAAGCTGCTGCTTCAACTTATCAATGGACTTTTTGACGTGGGCAATGTCGTTGGACAGCTTTCTTTCAGCTCCGTGATCTCGGAAAAGTTTGACTTTGCAAAAGCAAACTTCGGAACTCGATTCTGCATCTTGTAAGGAGCCATCGGCGGGTACTAGACTAGTCTTGGCACACAGCCGTACTGGAATTCCTTTGACACCTTTCGAATGACTGAAATCGGTGGACAAGAAGTTGAACCTAACGGCAAGGTTCACTTCAGGAGAGCCATTCGCCCCCGGGGTCCACGTAACGCAAAACCCATCAAATGATGCACTTTCTACTTCAATGCGTGCTCTTTTATCGTCAGTCTCTGCCGGTTGGCCCGCTTCGACGTACTCCACGGCTTGAAGCTTGCCGCCTCTATGATGGGCCTCATTTGTGCCTCTACCTTCTTTCCACAGGCCCCAGCAGACACTGGATTTCTGTCTTTGCTCCTCATCCTCGAATGAAACACGTACAAACGTCCTGTACTTGGTGCCAGGTGGGATCGAAAAGGTTCCGCTCGTGTCGACAACCGAGAGTGAATAAGCCTGTCCCTTGTTAAGATATGTTATCGGAATCTCATCAGCTTGTTTGATCATGGCCGTAGGCGCATTCAAGGTGCATTGGAAACGAAATTTCTCGGCATTCGGCGGCAGCGCGTGGCCCATCTGCACATGGCTGACTGCCTTCTGCTGTTGCAGGGCGGCTGGGACCATCGAGGGCACGCGATGTTCTGGCGGTGCTGCTTCCAAAACAACACTATCTGGTTCCATAGTTTCATATCCAGTATCATGGTGGACAAACGAAGTGGGCGCAAAGGATGCTCCATGAATAAATGGATTAAAGTGATGGAACTGGTGCGGTTGCAGGGTCTGGAATCCGGACAAGTCCATGGCAGTCGCGCCAGCATGAACCGCATCGCCAGAGTTTGGCATGGACAGCGGCGTAGAAAGTCCACCGGCTGCCATTGTCGGGGTATGCAAGTCTCCTGCCTGCGAATGGAGGAGCGGATTGTTTCCCCCGGGAGTTGGCGCATAATACCCGGGTTGGGCACTGGCAAAGGCATTGAAAGCATACGAGTTCGGGTCCAAGAGGGAAGGGGTGAATCGCCATGGCTCATGAGATGCTCGCGGCGTAGGATCTTGGTCTCGAAATACGTCGGTTTCGACATTGGGGTTCCTGCAGGTTATAATCAGTCAGGTTAGTCCCCCGGGCTCCCGCTACGGCAATGCCTGCTTTGATGAGCCAAAACGTGCAAATACCGCATTTCAGCGCGAATAAACAACTTCAAATTTGCCCTCGAGACGAGAGATTGCGCCTCCGGAGGGAGAAAGCTAGGCACACATACCTCTGATCCTGAGGGGGAAGGTTGATGATGGGGTGATCGACGGCAGATGTAGCCTGAGCAATAGTTGGTGCAGACGCTTCCGAGGTGACGGCAGCAACTTCCGGAAATTGTTGCCTAAAGTTGGCCAACAGGTCATCGCCCGGTTTTTGTGAGCTTGTTCTGGTTTCAGACGGTCAGGTTAGTCACAGGCAAAGTCAATGGTGGTGTTGGCGATATATGGCCCCCAAGTCCAAGTCCAGGTCTTGGAGGCGACGAAGCACGCGCAGTACTTGGAAATGGTGCAGTATTGGCATATTTTCCAAGCAATGAGAGACTTTCCGCATGGGAATTAAGGGAAGTTGTGGGAGATTCTTGCCTTTGCCGAAACATGGTGGTGCGGACTGGACGTATGTGACAACCCAGCAGCTACCGCAACGCCGCAGCGCAGTGTGGCAACAAGTATTTGCTTCGCCGGGTTGGCCTGACAAGACTCTTTACCAAATAATCTGTCGTGTCTTGTTTTTTTTTTTTTTTTAACTTTTTATTTTCGCCGCAGAAACTGTAAACCGTCGTGTAAGTAAAGGTCAGAAGCCCTCCTCGTGCCTTATAAGACGAAGATGAGGCGCGAGGCAGGACCAAGAACTGGGGCGAGTAAGCTAGGAGCAACGGGGACCTGGTAGTAGCTCCAAAGAGGAAGCGCAAGGCGACAGAACAGACACCGGCGGCTAAAGGCTAAAACCGATAGCAAGTCGCAGGTGGAAGTTGGAGTGCGAATGCGACTGCAAGGCACCGTGATGGAAGGAGAAAATATACAGGGCGTGACAAGAAACGACCGGAGGGAGAAGTGACGTGGTAAAGAGGATGAGAATGAGGTCGAGGTCGAGGTTGACGCACGGCGAGCGAAGGAGAAAGACCAGGGCTGGCGATCAGTCGGTCGTTTGCTTTGCTCTGGGGAGTGTCGAGTGGTTCAGAGGCGCTGGCGCACAATGAGAGGATGGCGGAAGGGCAGAATGGAAGAATGGCAGAATGGAAAGAATGGTAGGGGCCAAGCCACTTGAGCAACGGAGCACCTGAGCAGCTACATGTATGTACATGCGGAATAGAATCTGGTGCGCTTGAAATTTGAAAACTGCGATGACCCAGGCATTCACACCGACAGCGCTAAGGACTCGTTGCTATATCCGGGGCTAGTACATTAAGGTACTTCAAGTAGTATTTGCTCCATAACGGACCAGTGGGGCCATACCATCAACCTCAGCACCCTCAGCCTCAGCTGTAGGCCACACCTAGATGGCCCATTGCCAGGCATTTCGCAGACGACAGCTATCTGGCCAGTGACCTGGCGCTCGAATCCCGGAGCATATATACCGACATTCTTATAACCAGACGGGAGAGAGCGCGGGAGGGACAGGCAGACAGAGCAGAGATAGAGGGCCAACTGGTGGGCGGGGGCAGGTCCTGGTGAAGTGGTCACTGGTCTCTTGTCGCCGGGCACAGGGCACAGGATGGACACCAGACACGTGCAGGCATAAACACAGAGAACAAGGGCCAGGCCTCGACCAGAGACCCTTTGGACAACTTCAGCACTGCCAAGGTACCTGGAATACGCAGGGGGTGGTTTGCTAACTGCCACCAACCTTATTAGCCGTGAGAAAACAGTGTATCAGAAATTTTATTCAATATACCCGAGTTTTTCACAGTCCGTGATAATTTAGGACCCGTCTTGTGATCATCAGCTGTTCTGCTACTAGGATCAGGGGCCCGCGCGCGTAGGTACCAGACGAGACACTGACACGCCGTTGGGGAGGCGTTCCTGGGTCGGAGACCGGAATTATCGACGGTTGTTGCAGAAGGAGTGACCGAGTCCACACGTCCGAGATCATCAGCTCAGCGCCTGTGCGCTAACGCATCGATTTTTGTTCTTTTCTGGATGCCGCCAACCAGACATTTGAATCCTCCAGTACAGCGACAATTCAACAGCCGGGACCGGGCTCAAGTGCCTCTTTAGAGGTCAACCCTCCCCGTTTCCAGTCACGGAGATGCTGACACCTGCAGACTGGTCAGTGCGGCAGCCTTGGTGGCCTCCAGGTGCTTGCATGACAACATTTCTGTGCTTAGAGACCCATCATTTTGATATCACAACGTCTGGGGCTTGGGCCCGGTGGCTAGCCACAAAACTAATTGCCTAGGCACTCGAGCACCTACTCAGGCTGCGATAATACAGAGAGCCTACCGGTTGCCTACCAGCCTACTCGCTTAAGTAGGTAGGTGTACACTCCACATTATGAGAAGCAGCAAAGGAAGCAGACATCTAGGTACGGAGTAGACATCAGTCGACTCCACCGAGATCACCCCCCCGGCGGCAAAGGGGAGCGGGTCGGTGGCGTTGGGTGTGTGGTTGTGGTTGTGGCGTGAGCGGTGTGGACTTAACAAGCAAAAGAGCAGAGAAACCACTGTTTGTGTACGGGACAGAGTATGTAGTTGTCCTGTATTTGAATCATGTATGTGTTGCCAATGACCCTTCAATGAAAGCGCGACGCACAGAGGTTCACCGCCTGGGGCCACCAAGCTGAAGCTTGTGCTGTCTGCTTGTTCGCAAGCAACCGTCGGAGTCTTCATATCCTGGGCACCCAACGGGGCCATGGTGGTGCGATGCCTTGCATCTTGCAGTACATGATGCCGTCTATTTGCATGCTGGGAGCGTCCCAAGAGAATGTGGCAAAAATAAAAAGAAGGAAGGAACTAACATGTGGCTCTAGCTACATATCACAATATCCCAATATCCCAATATCCCATCTCCTAGTGAAGCCACAGTTCATGTATTCACGGCCAATTGACCTCTGACGTTCGAGCATCTTTACATAATGACGTCGGCACTTATACGTCGTAGGCGTGATGTTATGGCCCAATCGCCCAGGTGGCGTCACGCTGCGTATTGCTTTCGCTTTCGAAGGAACAAGGGCTCCGTGGCCTCCCATCTTTGGGAGGTGGTGGTAGTGGCGTCTCGACACCATCAATGACCGCGTGGCTGGGACCTGCACAGCAACACATTTTCGCGCCGATTGTATTCAATGTGCACGTATCGACTGCCTATCTTCCCAGGTAGGTACTTTGTACGATTTAATCGAGTGCTATACACCTCCAAGTAGGTATTCATGTTCCTCTACGGGCGGTAGTCAGCATCAGCAGATAACACTGCTGTATGTTTGCTTACTGGTTTGCTTGTTTGTCTGTTGGCAACAACATGGTGAGTGCGTGTAGGTATTATGTCGAGCTTCCCTCTTGTCCCAGTATTACGATCGTTGGTTGACACTTGACAACACCACCCTAGCTAGAACTCGCCATCCTTGCGAGCAGACTTGGCGCAACTGCGGCTGTCCTGTTGGAAACATGCCATGGCATAATATCTCATATCAAGACTAGCCCGTGGTGACTGCAACACGCACATATTGCAGGATATGTAGTGATTTATATGAACCCAGGATATGGCTGGAGAGGGCCATCCACGACGCACACGCGCACACGGCGCTTGCGGTCTTCTTGCCAGTCGCTCTTCTTGAACGCAGACTACCCAGGTGTGTCTGATTTTTTGGCGACTTGGCCATGGACCCAAGTTAGTTCCGTAAGACATCAGACACCAGCCAGGCGGTGATAGTCGACCCCGTTTGCGGTGAGATGACTGCTGGAGCCATCGTTGGGCGTACGCCGACGCCGTTGGAACCAGTAGCGTAATAATGAGCTTGCTCCAATATTGGAGGACCTCATAAGACGCTAAGGGCTTGACGGGACGTTTGGTCGCTTCCCGACAACACAGCCTACAGCCCCACGATGAGGTGCATGTGAGATAGTCAAGTACCTTGGCGCGATTACGGAGTAGGGACCTGGCAAGCCTGGGTCCTATAGGGGCCGCCTTGCGCTGCAGTAGGTCCGGCCAGGAGATGAACAAGGGGTAGGCGATGCTGGTACGGGTCCGCTAAACATGGGCATTGCATTTGACCGGCATCGGGGATTTCGGTTGTTCAGGAAGGTTGGCAGAAATAAAAAGCAAATGCCACACGCAGCTATGGAGCAGATGGGGAAGTGATGAGAGAGAACAGGGGCAAGCGATGCTGGCGTTGTCGGAAGGCGGGTTCGGCGGCGCTCTCGAACGCGGCCCCTGTAGCCCACAGCCGCTGCAAGGGCTCCCAACTCCGAGGGGCCAACGGGTCGCTGCTAGCCGTGGCTCCAAGAATTACAGCGCTACACACATGGTCCAGGCCCCTGCTAGCCCACCACGACATGTGTCGGGCAGGTCTTTCCTATGTTCCTTCCTTCCTTCCATGTGTGTAAGGTCAACTGCGAAACAGGCAGGGCCAACCGGACATTTGAACCTCTCGAGTGCTAATGCTTGAAGGTCTAGTTTGAACTTGACATGCCATAGCAGCCCGCAGCCCGCCATGCGCGCATAAACAGCCTGCATCATGATCTGGAAAGGTCCGGTTCGCTATTGAGCACCGAGTTGTTCCAAGTTCTCTGTTTCGTGTTCCATGTGGCATGTTCCACGTTGCCTCTGGTTCCATATTGAATATTCCCTTGAGCTTCCCGGAAATATGAACAACGTCGGTCTGTGCGAATTCGTCAGTGCCGTCCAGTCTAACCTTGCAGCCAGAAACCAGCCCCAACCTAGGGTATGTACATGGTAGTATAATCTGCACCGCACAGACCGCATCGGCCTGTTGCATCTCACTTCCCCAGCCAAATCGGCCCATCAAACTCATAGTCGATATATAGATTTCGCACCGAGAGAGCACGGGACTTGGAGCAAGGGGTGCCCATTCTGCTCCGTCATACTGCTGTAATAGACTTCGTCCGTCAGCCAAATGTGTCTTCACTATTGGAGCAATATGCGCGGCTCTCAAGCCACGCCCATTAACAGCGCCACTGTGGCTGGTACTATGGAGTCTCCTCCGTGTTGCTGGGAGGCGTCTAACAACATTTCCACGACATCAAGAAAAAATTGTGTCCAGTTCCATTGGCATTTTAAACCATAGTGTCAAGCCTCCTCGCCCCCCGCCGAAAGCATTGTAGGTGTTGTTCGAGCTATGCCTAGCCCGTCTTTTGATATACAAGGCTGACAAGTTACAGCAGCTAGATGCAGTGGGCAACGATCCAAAGTGAAAACCAATAGCATGCACAACTAGAACCATGCTGGAGCCGTCAAACGGGCATAGGGTGATCAGCTACAGTAAGCTTCTGGTCTGCTGCCCTTCTGGACACTGGACTCACTCCTATCAGGGGAATTTGCTATGACATTCACGAGCATTGAATTCGGCTCAGGGGAGAGACAATGGGGCGGACGTTTAATCAGAGGCCTGACATCAACAGCCGTTTCCAACGCAATTGACCCCGAATGAAAGAGGCACGGCAGTGCAGCATCCTGGACGCTCTTTGGATTTCCACTGCCACAGCCTTACGGAACGAAGTACCTAATCTGTACAAGAAAACATGTCGAAAGATCTTTTTCCACGAGTAATTTCGCCGGTAGTCGGTAAAATAACACCCAAAACTCCTGTGGGTGCCCGAATGCATCGCGGAACCTAAAGCTCGACATTCCGTTCCCATGCGATTTGCATGGATATCCTAGACCACTCCACTCTCCATCGTGCCGACAGCAGCCAACGGTGCGACCAGTAGTGCGATGCACCAACACACACCCTAGTCCATTATTGGCAAGGCAGTTAGCCACATGGAGAGAGTAAAGGGGATCAAAGGGGTTCGCCCGGAAAGCAGCTCATCGTGGCATGAGTGGATTCTGCTAGCGGGCTCCAGAAACCAGATCGGCGGACTCGCAGACCATGTGCATCCGTGGCCCCGTCACTATCATGCCTTTGACACAGCCAATCGTTCGCATCGCATCGATTTCGTCGTATTTACGGAGTACAATACCTAGCTACTGGCACTTACAGTTTTCGTCTTCATCATCGCCCACTGCTGTAGCTCGGCGAAAGCGATGTTTTGCGGGTGGCCCCGTTGCATGCCGTGTGGCTGTGTACTGTCCATGTCCGTCCTGCCAGACGGAGAGGCTGTATGTCCTACGTTGACGGAACAGGGAGGCCGGAGGTCGCCGAGATAAACAGCAACCAAAGCCCAGGGGCTCCTGGCGGCGGGTATTGTGCCGGCTATAATAAACAAGCTCTTGCTTTCCTGCCAACGCATATTGGCTTATACATGGTAATATTTAACCCTATCAAGCCTTGTCAAAAACAACAGCCTCTGTCGGCATTATTTTGCCGTCACTACCTACCTACCTAGGTACTCCGTATGTATGCATGCGTATTGAGATGCCGAGTCCTGGTGGCGGACGCCCGTTAAAACTCTGGCAACCAGAGGGGGCAAATTACTACAGTCTCTCGTCATAGTGGCTTGTATTACATCTAACGCTACGGAGTATATCAGTACGAGAACATGTAATTCTGTCGTCCATACATGACTTGGGCGACAATGACATCATTGGCCAATATTCCTATTGACGTTCGACCAAGTTGGGTCAATGTACAGGCACGTCATCAACAGCGGGCCATATTGCACTGAAGTATATGTGCAGAGGCGAAAGTCTGAGCGAGAATCTTACGAATACCAACTAACGGGTTTAACATGTGTATCATGCGGCGCTCATGCGTGAGCTCTCAAGGGAGGCCCCACCCTTTACAAAAGCTTCAATCCTTACTGCTGTACGAGGCCATTCGACGACTGTTTGTGAGGTGATGAACTCGAGGGGGCGTCGCTCTCCTTGCATGATTTGGTGTCGGATGTTGGCTGACACTATGTAGTTTAGACGTTGTCACAATCTGTGGTTCAGAACAAGGCGCTGACTTAATAGGTCAAGGTGAGCATGGCAAACATGAGTACGAACATGAAATAGACAAGAGGGATAATCTCGCATCTATTTGCCAAGAGAAGATGATTTGTCCATGGCGCCGGCAGACACGTGTACATGTATCTTGGCGCAACTCTTACGCAGCCTTTGCGCATGTACGAGTCCGGAGCAGCGTACGGAGTAGCTGAGAGGCAAAATGCTGGCCGTCGGAATGTTTTTAGTTCAAACTTACTTGCCTAGGTAACTCCGTATGTTCTAGGCACGTTTGGCTCTCTCGGCAGGCGGCGAATCAAGCGGCACAGCGCCACACCTTGGGATCGACATAAACGGCAATCGTGTAGAAACAGCCCAGTCGAAGACATTCCAGAGCGCCAATCACTGCACCACAACTCTCCGAATTGCCACTCTGCCTGGCTGGACCAGCAACCAGTACGTTGAGGCTTTCTATTTGTCCCTTTTCTTTTATTCATTTCAGTGGTCAATTTGCTTGCTAACCCCTCAAACCCCTCTGCATATCCCCTTGTCTAGACCACGGTCTGTGGGGCTTTTTAGTGTGGCTAGTGACGTGGCTTGCTCGCTCCCGCCGACGGCTACCGTTTCCCGCTTCTCCCCTCTCCACCACGGAGGTCTTAGCCAAAGGGGGGAGATATTTCCTCCGTACTCTCTACTCCCCTGCAGCCCGTAGACAATATAGGGAGCGAAGTCAATTACAGACTAACAATCAGGTGGTTTGCGGTGTTAATTTAGAAGGAGGAGGAGGTAGGGGAAAAAAGGGGGGGTTTGTTGTTTTCACGAGACATTAACCCGACTAATTATGCGATGCCAACGAAGAACTGGTTTGCCACCTTGTTTGATGTACATGCAAGTCAGTGAGGTCAGGTCAACTTGGATTGGGTCAAGAATGCGAATGCTTCGCGGTCTCAATATCGCCAATGAAGTCATAGCGAAGCGGCTGACCATGCAGTCAATCATTCTACTCGGATCAACACACACACTCACACACACGCAGAGAAAGAGTTTTGTTGTACGGCAGAGCAAAAAATACGTCATATCACTGCACGCTCACCACGGGCCTCTGGGAGGCCTCTGGGTCTCTCCAACCAGATGAGACCAATCCAAACTCCGTGTTTCTCGCGATACGGGAGGAGAAAACACCACATAGCCGTTGGGAGGCTCCAAGGTTTTCGGGTCCCTTGTAGCGGAGTAAGGGTCCTTTCCTTTCAGCTATGGCCTCGAACCATGCGCTTGGCTCGTCTGGCTCTAGGGTCAAGCTCAAACTTGTGATGGGTAGGGTCTGTTCCAAAAGACCCGTGGGTACTTGAATTCCGAGCACCCATGGGTATACTAGGGGCGCACGCACGAGCCGTTAGTACCCATCATGAGTGCTAACTAGGTACCCATTTGTGTTCCAAGTTCAAGGTTCGGAGCTTCAACGGCCTGCGTTAGAGCCCGTCACGCAGCCCGGGAACAAGGGGAATAAGGGGCAAAAGCGCTTTCACGGCTACGCACCAGCGTTCTTCTCCGACCTTTGCGATGGTTGGAAGTATGGCACGGTACACAGGCCGCCACACATCCGCGCAGACCTTGAATTGGAGGGGAGTTGTAGGTTTGACTAGTGACATGGGGAAGATGGACTTGGTACAGGGTAAGCTGTTTTGGAGGGAAGCGTGGCGGCGCGACGGCATACGTTACTTTGTCAACTCTTTTTGCGCAACCCATCTTTTGATGTTGTAAGTGGCATGGGTGAGGCTTGCGAGTGGATCAAGGTGAATGAGCTTGAATTTAGAAGGGTCATGTATTTTGCACGACAAAATACTCTTGTAGGACGGGTATGTCTAGGAAGCAAGCTTGCAGGAGTCTGCTACACAGGCGGGAGAAAAAAAAAAAGAAGGCAGATTCTATGCCACATCATGGTATATCAACTCGCGACTTGTCGTTACCACGGCCGCAAACAAGTTACACATGATTCGAAACACATGTCTTGACCTGCAGTCGCCTCTTATACCCTTCGGTATATATGTGTACAAATAGCGCCAATTGTATCTGATATTGGTCCAGAGAGCGCGTACTAAAGATGGCAAAGCAACAGGGTAGGACGGAGTCCCAACGCCAACCCCATGTACGGAAGCAAAAAAGTGTTGGACTTGCCACGAGGCCTAGTATGTCACTAGCAGGATATGGAAACACATCAAGCGGCTCGCACGATGGAGGACACATGTAGGCTCTAGGACCGAAGCCCGGCTGTGTGGTCCGAAAAGCAGCAATACCCACGGATAAGTGGCACATGGGGGATACCGATACAGCAGAGTATATAGGATGGAAAGCCGGAATGACCACGGCCTTTGAGAAGAGGACGCTGTGAAGCTGGTTTTGCCGGCGGTATAGTGTGTCGCGATAATGCCGTGATATATCTCAATAACAGCGTCATGTATCTCAACGACGTGACGGCGTATCTCAACAGTACAATTCATCTCGACCAAGGCAAAGGGCAAAAAAAGAAGATGAATGCTGCGCAGACAATGGATCAATGAGGGCAACACACATCCGGTCTGGTAGCTCACCACGGCCGTCCACGGAACAACTGGACTGGCAAGACGAGGAACTCGACAGGATGAAAGATGAAAAAGGGTAGCTAGATTTCACGATTTTTGTTACGCCCTTCCACGCGATTCGTCACATGGCGAGATGGGCGACCCGAGCAACGTATAGATTTGGTGGACGAGCCGACGTCTCTTTGGGGGAAAAGGTTGGTGCAAAATTCCGCGGACTGCTGGACACGGGGAACCCCACTTGGGCGACTTGGGGCCATACGGGTGCTCCAACCGCTCCAGGATGCTCCAGATGCTCGGGCGAGTCAGAATGGCGGACTTGGTTCCGTCCCACCTAGGAAATTCCAAGTCTCCGCTCTATGTCCGACGCGATCCGTGACTCAATTGTCTGCCTGGCTGGCCCTTTGGCAACAAATGTAGCAAGCATTCCGGTAATTTGGCCTTGGGTTTTTTTATTTTTATTTTTCCGTACTTCTCGTCTGGCCACTCGGACTACGTGACTCGTACGATACAAGTTTCCTCATCCCATTACATTCATACACGTATAGTTGGTCCCCATTTCCATCCCTGTTTCTACTCCTATTCCCATTCATGCTCCTGTTGCTCCTGCTCCTCTTCCCTATTTTTAGTTCCGATTCCGATTCCTATCAACCAGCCCTGTCTGTCCGTGCTCTTTCCAAACCGCAGTCCGTTTTCTGGCCCGGCCCTGGTTCGTCTCTCAACATCTCCTCGGGTGCGCGTAGTTTTTTTTTTTTTTTCCCCAACCTCCATCTTTCTCAACATCCGTGTCCCGTGTGCTTTTGTGTGTCTTGCGCTTGTGCCCAATGTCCCACCGGCTCCCATTCCACGGTTGTGGAAAACATAGAGATACATCCGGCTCCGCCATCAACCAACTCTGCGTCTTCCTGGACACCTAGAAGACCCGAGTCTTGACAGCCCGGCAAATGGCTCCAGATGCCGAAAATGCGGGGGCAATGCCGTCCGCGGATGACGGAAACCAGCTCGATACCATCCCGTCGTCCACCTCTCGGTCTGGGTCTGACGCCGAGTCGCCCCGGCTCGAGCCCATCAAACCCTCGTACACCAACCGCAGCCGGCCATCGAATGCTTCTCAACGGCTGGATGCCACTGACGCGTATGGGAACCTCGAACACTGCTTCACGCCCGATGTCGAGACGGAGGCGGAGCGGATGGCCCGCGAGCCCATCACCTACACCAGGACCGGCACCAGCATCGGCAGCACGGCATCCCGTCCGCCAGAGTACGAAGTGTACTTTGAGGAAAACGACCCCGAGAACCCCAGGAACTGGCCCCTGTGGTACAGATGCTGGTGCATCTTTTGTGTGTCGTTTGCTACCTGGGTTGCCACCATGTACAGCACCAGCTATACCTCGTCGACGCCGGGTTTGATCCAAGAGTTTGGCTCAACAACCACCATTGTCACTCTTGGCATGACCACGTACCTCCTCGGCCTCGCTGCCGGCAGCCTGGTTGTTGCTCCCTTGAGTGAGCTGTACGGCCGCCAAATCATCTACATTGTGTGTCTTTGCCTGTGGGCCGTCCTAATTGTCCCTTGCGGTCTTGCGAACTCCTTGACCACCATCATCGTTGTGCGTTTTATCGGGTACGTTTCTTCTTTCTTCTTCCCCGGCGTGTTATTCATTTGGCTCCGAAGCTCTAGAATGCCCCCCCGCCGGCTGACCATTGGCATTAACAACACCTGGGTGCAGGGCATTCTTTGGCGCCGTCATGATTTCCAACGCGCCGGGCAGTGTTGTCGACGTCTCAAACCCAGACTATCTCGCCAGGTCCATGTCTCTCTTCGGAGTGGCGCCGCTCAACGGCCCAGTGACGGGGCCCATCATCGGCGGCTTCGTGTTTCAATACCTCGGATGGCGCTGGGCCAACTGGATTGTGCTCATCATGGCCGGCCTGGCCATTGCCCTCATGTGCACCGTCAAGGAGACGTATGCGCCAAAGGTTCTACAGCGCAAGGCCGCCAGAATGCGCAGGCAAATGGACGACCCCCGGTACTGGTGCCAGTACGACCAAAGGGTGTCGACTCTGCATCTGCTCAAGGTAAACCTGAGCCGGCCATTCATCCTGTTTGCGACTGAGCCCATTCTGTGGTTCATGAATTTCTGGTACGCAAGATTTATATCGCCCCGGTCCCCCCACGTCTTTGTCTGTGCGCGTCTCTAAACTGGCTGGCCTAGGATATCCATCATTTACGGAATTTTATACCTCTGCTTCGTTGCCTATCCCGTCGTCTTCTCGCAACACAGGGGATGGGGTCCTGGCATTTCCGGCCTGGCATTCTGCGGAATCGGAATCGGCACTCTGACCGCCATCGCTGCCGAGCCCTTGTTTCGACACATCATCAACTTGCAGGCGCGAGACCCAGAGACGGGCAAGCCGTACCCCGAGGCGCAGGCTTCCATCATGGCCATTGGCGCTGTTTCCACGGCCGTCGGCCAGCTTGGCTTTTCGTGGACTTGCCTGCCCGGGTCCATTCACTGGGCCGCCCCCATTGCCTTTGGCATACCCTTTGGATGCGGCAACACCATCAGCTTCATCTACGGATCCAACTACCTCGCCGGCGCCTACGGCATCTACGCCGCAAGCGCTCTGGCCGGCAACGCCGTCATCAGGAGTGTCATTGGCGGCACGCTGCCCCTTGCTGGGCCGCAAATGTACCGCGCGCTCGGGGCGCGGTGGGCGGGCACCCTGCTCGGTCTGCTCGAGGTCGCCATCATCCCTATTCCCTTTGTGTTCTGGAGATATGGCGGCAAAATCCGCGCAAAGAGCAGAGTCATCCGCCAGCTGCGAGAGGACCAGGCGAAGCTGGACGAGAAGAGGGCCAGGGGCGTGGCCAGGATGGAGAGAAGGGCGGCCAGGCTGCTGGCTGAGAGAGATGCCGCCTCGAAAAATGTCGCCAGAGTCGACGAGACCGATACAGGTTAGGGCGACTGGTGAGGGCTCGCAATAGAATATTTTCGCCTAGGGCGGTTTCGCATAGCGTTGCTTGGAGTTGATTTTTATTGTCCTTTTTTTCTGCTTCTGAAGCCCTGCATCATGGCCACCGATATCTGTCACGTAACATGCAATTTAGTTATAGTAGATGAATAGAAATGAGCATATTACAGCATTGCCTACCTTCCTTCCTATGGGTTGACCGGCAAAAGGAGCGTTGCCCCGACCAGCAGCCCAACTGTGCTGCATATCCTTTTCTGCAGCGAATATCCCATGCTGACAATCGATCAGCCTGGGGAGGGATATTGAAATAGGGACAAAATGAGATACTGCCTCACAGCAATTAGAAGCAAGCAGCTTGAAAAATATATACAGCGGTCAATTTCCAATTCTTCTAGCGATCAATTGCTAAAATTTAAAGAGTGATAAAAAAAAAAGGGAGGGGAGGAGGACATAGCAATCGCCACAAGTTGCAAAAAAGTGTCAATCGTTCTTTATAGGAATAGCCCGATGCGGGGGTCGAACCCGCAACCTTGAGATTTCGTGTACTCTTAAGAGTCTCACGCTCTACCGATTGAGCTAACCGGGCATCGAATCGATGCGAAATGTTGGGAAGGTTGGGCGCTATTACACCTTATGAATCTGAGTGCCTTCTGGACAACTTGAACCTCATTCCTTGGACCACACATGGTCAGCATTTCAAAATCGACCATGCCGGATTCAACACGAATTCGAACACGTTTCCCCCATCTTTTGCGAACCAAACATGCGCTTTCCAAGGCTCAATTGTCACGTTGAACTTTGGCGCTGATGCTGCGACACATCACTTGGTCGAGATGTGCGGGGCGGGCGAAGCGCCTTGACATCTGGATGAACTGATCTCGTCCACCAGGCCATTGACTCCATCCCGACATCCTTGCACTCACAGCGGCTGTTGACACAATTCTTAAAGGAGTCCTCAAGAAGCTAGGCTACGCTAAGGTAGTGGTGGCATCACGATAGGCAGTTTCTCAACCAAAATCTCTACATCATCAGGAGACACAAATTACAATGAAGTAGACGATTATCGTTCTATTCAGACCTTGTCGACTCGCTGGTTTATCACGATGCAATTCTCCGTCATCAAACACCAGCCGCTTCTTTCAACTTTTTCCTTCCTCCAAATGCCGCTCTCAACATTTGCCCGCCCCCAATCTCAATCCCGTGAGATCAAGTTTTGCTCATCATACTATACCAGCCCCGTGCAGGCTGGGAATGCACCACTGCGACGCCCCATGTTCTCGATGCGATGCAATTGACGGTTTTCCAAAACACAAAAAGACAGCTTCCTTCTTGTCATACATACATCCAGAGTCCGTCAATCATGTTGGCGTCTGTTCAGTTTGCTTTGCTTGCCGACACAGCCTCAATATCCACACATAGCGTAGGGATGAAATCTCCCCTGCATGGAAACGCTCCATCCGGGGTCGCATCATGATAAAAAAGTGTCCATTTCATATACACACGGATATCTTGTCACAAGATTAAGCCTCCTTTTCTAAGCCCTCGAGCTCTCTCAACACAGCCGACTTGGTGTTGATCTTCTTAACCTGTGTATCTTCAAGCTTCTCTCCGCCAGCAAGTCGCATTTCCAAATCCTCAATCGCACGAATCTTCTTCTGAAGGCTGCGGATCTTTTTGGCGTTGGCACTTTGGCCGGCATCGGCCGCAGCACCAGCAACAGCTGCGCCGCCTTGCTGCTGGGCAGAGTAATTGTTCTGCTGGCCAGGGCTTAAACGCTGACCATGCTGGGTATTGCTGCGACTGCGGCTGCCCCCATTGTTTCGGGATCGGCTTCTATGATCTCGACCATTGCTATTAGCAGGGCCACGTCTTTCAGGGCTTCTACCAGAGCCAGGGGCACGGTTGTCGTAAGGAGCAAGGCTAGCACCGCCATTGGGCTCCGCCTCAGGCCGGCCGTCCTGGTTATTCTTCTTGCCACGCTTCTTCTTGTTCTTCTTGGCGCCGTCTTCGCCTACTGGCTCAGCTCCAGGCACAATCCTCGCCGCGGGTTGCGACGGTTCGGCTGGCTCAGCACCGGGGACTCCACGGCGAGGACGACCGAAGCCGTTGGGACCAACGTTCTGCGTTCCGTTGCTCACAAAGTGGGCCGCACCACCCTCGTCTTCACGCTTGAAGTGAAGAGGCGTGGCAAGACCTCTGGCGCCGGGGGGCCTATAAGCCCCAGCAGGTTTGCTGGGCGTCTTCACAGTACCAAGGTAAGCAGCAGCAGAGGCATGGGGGGGCGGCACAGGGTTGAGCGGATCACCGCCGGCCACATTCTCAGGAGCCGAAGGACGCCACAAAACGTTGTACAACTCGACCATATCTTCGTTATACATGATGCTACCACCCACGTGCCAAAGCTTCACGCCATTGTCGACACGGAGACGCGGGGATGTTGTGGCCGTCATGATGTAGCGGCTGTCAGGGCTCCATTCGCACACGCTGGGATTGCCGCTTTCAATAGTGCAGACCTTGCGGTAGTCCTTTTCCAGATCATACACGTCGATCTGACCAGCCAAGTTGCCAAAGCCAGCAACGAGGACAAAGCGAGCATTCGGGGAAAAAGTGATGGTGTTGCGTGGGCCGAGAGGGAAAGAGTACTTGGCGACAGCTCGGTCATTGAAGATGGTAGCCTTGGCCGGCATGTAGCCATAGACTACACCGAACTCACGGGAGTTTGGCGACCAAGACACATCGTGAATAGGGCCTTCTTTGTCGAGGGTCACGCGAGCATCAAAGGCGCCGTTGGTGCTGAGCAAATACAGAGTAGTCTCCCCATAGTAGCTCTTGCCAGATCTGTCGACATCCGTCTGAGCCAGGACAAGCAGAGAGGAGCCACGCTTATTCCACTTGAATTGGACTTTGTCGCCCTTGAAGAAGGTCTTTTGCGAGATGGGGTTCTGGAAGAGCGGGACGTTGTAGACCTTGACGACAGCGGGTTGGCCCTAGAAAAAGCAAGTCAGCAAGAATGTCCCGACAGGAACCGATGCTAACCACACTTTGTGACAGTAAAGCTTACCTTTCTCTCGGGAACAAAGACGGCCACGGCGTGGTTCTGGCTTCCCGGTGCAAGAGCGAAATTAGCGGCCCCTTCCACCCTCAGCTTGTTCCAAACGGTGACGAGGTCGTGGCTCTGGTAGAATTGGACCTCATTCGTGACCAGTCGAGCACAGTACTTCTCATCGGCCGTGTACTGGAGGTTCCAGCCGCCTTGCTGCTTCTGAACAAAGCGTCCAATGGGTTGCTTGTCAGCTCCAGCCACGCCGTCCTCGACTGTCCGCCAGATCTTGAGGTTCTTGGTGGCGTCACCAGCCTCATCCTTGCCTGGCCGCTCCCAGGTAATGACAAAGGTACCTAGAGGGGAGAACCCAAGTTCGTAGACGTTGATGATGGGTAAGACCAGAACGACACTACCAGTCGAGGCATCGACAACAGTCACGGTTTCAGGAGAGGCCCAGCCAAAGAAGCGGCCGCAGGGCGAGTATGCGCTGCACCGCAGATTCCCCTCGGGCTTGGTGAACCCAGCGAGAGGCTCGTAGACCGGGGCGGCGTCAAAGACACCAATGGCCTTCTGGGTCCGATATGCGAACTGCAAGGGAGATGCCATGGCTAGTCAAAGTCACAGAATCTCAAACGTGATTGCGTTTTGCAGTAGACGTGGGGTAGCTTGTAGAGTTGTTCTGTTGCAAACGTTCTCGCAATTGCGTGCAGGGATTTTCGCTTGACTTCGGTCCTGCTTTTCTCTTGTTTTCTTTTTCCGTGCCGTTGGTTGCCACTCGCAAAGATAGGCAGGCAGGCTCGTCACGATTCGCAAGCCGACAGAGCGTATCGGTAAACAAGATCGACGACAGCGTCTATATTGTTCTCGATAGGGTTCGAAGCGAAATGCAGGGTTCCCACGAGCTCAACACAAAGGCCGATGCTGATGCTAATGGGGCACGATGGGGAGCTTCTAATGGAAAGTCTTCTTTGTCGCTTGGCGGTATGAGCGGCGTCACAGACAACCGGGCCCCTAATCGCTTCTGAGATAGCGAGGCCGACAAAGCAAAGCCTGAAGTCAGTTCAAGCAGACTTGACAATCTGTTGAATTCGTCCGCTTGCCAAGGGAGACGGGCGATGAGCAATGGGCTGAGGGCGACGCAAAGGGCGGTCTATCAAGGGAAGACAGCGACTCGGTCTGGGATTGGCGGCGACAGTAGGCAAAGGCCAAGAAGATTTTCTACACGTCGAGAAGAAGAAGACTAGAAGAACAGGCTGCAGCGAGAATGGCGTACAAGGAACAAAGGGCGAGCACCCAGAGGGGGGAGGACGGGAATTGGCGACGTCGGCGGCGATGCCGTTGTGCTGTCGGGCTGGGACGGGGGAGAAAGAGAAGCAGAACAAGGGCAGGCGAAAATGCGGGCACTGGTTTTTTGGTCGGTTGTCCTCTTTTTTTTTTTTTTTTTTTTGGGTCAACTCAAGTCTGGTCTGGTGCTAGTTGTCAGTCTCAGCGCAGCTCATGTGCCACTGGAGCCGCCTTGCCTCATTGACTGCATGTGGCCCAGTTGCACCAGAAATGCAGCAGAATCAGTTACATTGAAGCCTGTCAAGGCACCAGACTCCGTACATGGTCTGTCTGGTCATGCCTAGCCGGCAACGAAGAGTCAAGTCTAGTGCACTTGACCTAGATCAATTGCTATCAATGAGTGCCGTGCCAGTCCAATTGCAGACTTGGTTGGGAACCCGCGTCAACGAACCTTTCCAGAGGGCCCATCTCTTTGTAACTTCCAGCTCAACCAAGTCGCGCCGGTGCCGTTGCAAGCAGCCTCACGCCGCCGCGCAAGTCCCCGTGCAACTTTGAACCAAAATAAAAAGTCAATACTCCGTATGTGAACACTTATTTGAACTAATACTCCGTACCGTACAGCCAGTGCCGATCCCCGTCCCACCATTGAGCACATTGACGACCATCAGGACCAATCACCACTGGAGCATACATTATTATGGATTGTTGTTTTGCCAGTCTGACTGGCCATTGGCAATGCCGACAGAGCATGGAGTAGTAGTGTCCGCAGCCTCACAGTCCATCCCAGTAGGAGACAGCCGATGTCAACTAATTTAATCCATGGCGGGACACTCCTAAGTAGTATCCCTTGAGCCGGACAAGAGTTTATCTCAAGTGCCCATCGCTAGTATTACTTTCCCGGCCGAGATCTCACTCTGCTCGCACCTTGACACCTGCATATGGAGACGCCAGCATTACTCGGGGTACCATTTTTGCCAGGGATGTAGTTACCCAACCCTGTCTCAGCCCGTCATGCAGCCCGTCATGCAGAATGCTGGCCTTCAATGCCTCGTGATTTGAAAACTTATGCGCATCGAAAAATCAAATTTGGCAAATGCTGCGACATTGCAAAAAATTCTTGACGCATTAATGATTTGCCCACGCCTAGTTGCGAGTCGTCCAAATTGTGGGCAATTCGACCTTTGAGTGCCTTCTTCATTGTATGTTATGTATCCGCGGGTCTTTGTTGATGCCCAAACCACAAAGAGGAACTGTTGTTGTTGTTTTCCCGTTCGCCCTGGACCCTCTCTTGACCCTAGAACGCTTCTTCAACGCCCCTGATACTTCTCTTTCCAGCCTCCCCTCTCAAACAGCCACAAGGCTTCAGTGGCATATGCCCTGCTACCTCGGTGGCCGCCTTCACCAGCAGCGGCCTCCATTAAACTATCCAGTACTCTGCCCTTCTTAACCGCTGCCCATATGCCCATGGCAATGGGGTCGTTGTCGGTTTTGCCCCATTCGCCCTTGCCCAGGCGATACAGAATCCTTCCCAAGGTTTGATAAGCCAAACATCGCTGAGCAGGTACGACACTTCTGGCCAAGCGTGCTAGCTCGGCAATGGTATAACCAGCAGCCTCGGGCGCCTCTCCGTGGTGGTGCAGGCCTTTGCTTGAAGCAATAGAGCGGCTCACTCTTGGAGGAAGAAAACGACCACGGAAATCGAATCGCAGAGCTGATACGGAAATTTCAGGGTGTGGGTAATATGTCGAGTCCTTATCCGCAGTGCTGTCTTCGCTGGGCAAGGGTGCCATCCAAGCAAGCTTACTCGGGTCCGCAGGGAGTTCCGGGAAGTATTTTTCATGAAGAGTCGCCAGGAAGTTGGGATCGGAAGGATCAATATCTGGAAGGCTGGGCGGCACAGGGAAGTGCGCCGTCTTCGGCAGCTCTGTAATAGGGAATAAATCTGCTGGAATTTGGGGGGGGGCTTTATCTTCGTCGTAATCATCTGCAATCTTTTTCGACGATAGTCCTGCAGATCCTCTGCCATATGAGCCTGAGACAGATTTAGGTCGCTCTTTCAAAGGCTGCTCATTCTGCGGCTTTTCGGGATCCGATATCTCGATCGCGGGAGGATTGCTCAAGGGCATTTCGGCTTGCACTGTGGTCTTGGTCACGTCATCCGGCAGATCAAACGGTGAAGGCCCAGTTGGTTCATCTATAGTTGAGCGCTGCAGTAAGCGCTGAATAAGCGCAGGATTCAACCCCGTCATGATATCTTCCTGTGCTTGTGCGATTTCTTGCGGTGTCATCGCCGCCAATTTCTGTCTGTTTTCTTGGTCGATGCGCTGTCTCTCCGCCCGGTCAAACCCTTGCGACGGATTGTCATTTTGCTTTTCAGTTCCTTGTATGCCATCTTTCGCATTCTCTTCGGATACAGGTGCTTTTTTGTCGAGATTCCCGGCTCGCTGCTGTCTAAAGGCAGAATTGTTCCAGCGCCTCTTGTGTGAAGGGAAACCGGTAGACGAAGACGGCGCTGCAGGAAAGCGAACAGGCCCTTTCTCTTTCGAATCTCTCTCTACAATGTCTCCTATGAGGAGATTCGGATCCATATTGGTATCGAATGCTTGTTCTGAGCTAGGGGGAAGCTAGATGCTGTGGTCTCGATCGTCAGTCGGCGTTGCCGTCATGGCTAACAAACTTGGTGGTTGGCGACGTGGGGCAGCAGATAATATTATCTGCCCCTGCACTGTGGAGGCGATGTCGAGACACGTGAGCCGGCACATTCTTGGTACATTTGCACCATGCAGTAGACAGCAGAACAGAGTGAGCCCCAGCCGAAAAAAAATGTGTGTATATATGTGAGTAACAGAAAGAAAGGAAAAAGAAAAAAAATTCCCTGCGCCATGAGTATTACATCGTGTTTTCATCCAGTAGCCCGGGGTGGATTTGTTAGAGCACACAATACTCCGTGCGAACAAAATTTCTTCGTGCGCATCTCGTCTAGCCTATCAACATTTCCTGCGGTGCAGAGTAAATTTTCTCTGTGGTATTGAATTTTTAAAATAGCTTTCGCGTATATACAAGCTTTCTATGAATAGAAGATTCGGTCAAGCCGCATGTTTGGGTAGTACTTACCTGGCATTCTTTGTAGAGCTACGGAGTACTTGTGTTGAATGCACGGGTACTTGGTTATGCAAGGGTACGGAGTAGGTCAGAGGAAACTGGGGCTTGGGGCTGCTCTGGCACAGCACAGCCACACCTGCATTAGCGTCGATCGGCGCCTTTTTCAATGTTGCCCAAGGCTTCCAGAACACCCTCAGATCTTGCAGGTCAGCGGGCCGCATGCCATCGTCTCTATTTATAGGGCTTGGGAAGCGAAGGCATAGAACTAGCCGCACACCACGCCTGTGCAGAGATCCGTGAAAAAAGGAATGTCAAATAAACATATATACACGCGTGTAAACCACGTTTTTACAGTCATTTGTCAATGCCCTCTAAGCTCGACGTCTCGGAGGTTTAGGCGCAGACCTAGTGCAAAGGTTTCTGTGTAACCCCGTACTTAGGTACTTAATACACCGTAGCATTGGGGCCTAGGGTAGCAACTTTAGAAGGCAAGGCGCTTCCTACAGTGGTACAGCAAGGGTTAACAGTTCGACGTTACTGCTAGGGACTACCTAACAGGTCAACGATGCCAAGTACGGTTCATGTACTTGGAGACCCCTTGGCGGTGGCTTTTTTTCTTCCATTCCCTTTTTTAAGCGGGGGCCTCTCGCGTAGTGTTGTAATACACATGTGATTTACTGGGGCGGGCCAGAGAATTCCAATCCTCGGGTGACCCTATTTAGCGACCATGTCAGGTTGGATCTGCCCAATTACTAACTGCCGGGCATGCAGCAAATTATACAACTGCACCTTTCTCCAGACGTCGTTTACAGGACACTGCAAGAGCACGCAGCATTGCGATGCTTGCCCGACCAAAACGCGAAAGGAAAATTTTGTTGCTGGCGGGACAGACAAAGATAGTCGCCTAATGGTCCGGGTGCGCGAGCCGCGCTTATCTGACACTTATTGGGGGCATCAAGCATTAAAACTAACGAGGGCCAGGTAAGACAAGGGGCACTCGTCCCGAGCAGAGGCGAGAAAACGCTCAAGTCTTGCGCAGCATGTGGCCGCAGCCGCAGCACCAAGAAGGTCAGTGTGGCCGCACAGCAGATAATTAGTCCAGAGCACTCGGCACTTGCGTACAATGCTCTGCACAATATCCTCCGTACTTGGTACAATAGAGCCCGATGGCAGACACCGAGCAGGGTGACACGGTGACAGGGGGAAGCTGGGGTGGCAGGATCTCTCGTTCATCAACCTCGGGGCCCGCTAAGCTGGAAACAGGCACGCCCCTTGCTCGAACCCCCCTCAGGTGTCATCGAGAACCTGACAAGCCAGCATTGAGCACAATTCATCGGCAGCGGCGCACCCTGTGATTGGCCAGTCTGTACAAGCCGACTTAAAACGGGTGAATAATCTTGCATGGGGGCCCCAAACCTGGCTTGAGCTTCTTTCTTCTTTACCTCTTTTTGTGTCTCCCCCCCCACATGTGCCCTTTATTTATGATAAAGTTCCACGTTGACGAGCTGCACCGTTGAATCCGATTCAACCCAGTGCGCCAGGCTGCTTGTTTCTGCACTTTGTATGCTCCGGTGGCACTTGGGGGGTGGGATGGGCAGGCCAACTAGCGGCCCCCCTCCAGCAGCTTTTGTCCCCAGTATCAAGTCTGATATCAGCGAGTGGTGAGCCTGTGGAAGCATGAGCATACAGTGATAGATGTCTTGTCAAGTATGTCTGGTATGTCTGGTACTTGTGAGGCAAGTGAGCGCCCAAGTGCCAAGTGCCTGGGATGAATACCTGCCTTTACACTTTACCGAGCCCCTCCCATGTCTGTACTCCGTACCGGCCCGCCCCCAGAGGTGTCCTGTATTGCCCATGTACATACATGTATGTTCAAATGTCTGGTCGGACCTGAGGCTCCCGGCCGTCTCCCAAGCCGCCAATCTTGGACGTGGCCTGGTGTTTTATCATTTCGCCTCTGGTTTGGTCTCATGGCTTTGCCAATGCACAGTTGACGCCTTTTTATTCTCTCGAGGCAAGCCCCGTCTCTCTCCTCCCTTTGTCCACGCTCGACCTGTTCATCCAGTGGCCCCATTTACTTTTCTTTCTTGCTTTACTTTCCCATGCCCACGCCCCATAGGCCATCCCTCCGCTCCGGCCCCTTCGCCCGTCCTCCCTCACCCACTTGGCCCCCCTGTTGTTGTCGTTGTAGCTCTTGGAGATCCTTGGTTCTGGTGTTTCGTTTCTCGTCTAGTCAAGCCATGACTTGAGGCCGTCATTTGAGTTATTCTACCTGATTAAGCCGTCGTGCCCCGGTTTTCCGTCCTTATAGCGCAGGTGGAATAAGAAATGTTGTTCGTTGTTCCGAAAGTTGTAGCCATCCCCAAATTCCAGCCCCATGCTCCTATCCTCCCATCGCCATCGCCGCCCCCCCCTCGAATTTTCTCTCCCCCTTTCCTTTCCACTTTGACTCCTTCACCATCCCCAACCGCCCACATCACCCAAATCCAACACGGCGCATCGTCAGATTGCATCGATTTGCCCGTGTCGCCGCATCCGTGCCATCGCCAGACCGTCATCATTTTGTGCAGCGCTCTCCGGGGCATACAGAGCCATAGCCAAGCTGTCTGTGTCGACGCATCTAGTGCATTTTTGCGCAGACAGAGCTGCCGGGCCGCCCGCCGTCGTTGCCCAACCCCTCCTGCGTGGTTCGTGAGGCTATTCGCACCTGGCACCTGGCCCTTGGCACCTCGCACCTCGCAGGAACAGCACCAGCCAGCACCAGCGGCAGCGGCAGCGGAAGTTTCAAGGCGTGTCTCCACCAGACGCTGCTGCTGCGCGCGGCGCACCCGCAGTCTATTTTTTTCGGCCACTCACGACGCTCGCCTGCCCGCGCTTCCCCCCAGCCAGTCAGCGCCCGCTCAATCTACCTCTTGCGAGTACAAGGTACTTTTTCGTGTTTCTGCCGACCGCCACACTGCACTGCGCGACAACTTGCATCCGAGTCCATCCAACCAGACATTAAATTCGACTTTGGGTCTCAGCACTGTCCAGTCATTCTTCTTCTGTCTGTTTGTGTTCCCAGCTAGAGTTCATGGCGATTTTCTTCTTCCTTGGCAGAGCCTGGGTCCTTTTACATCTTGTCTTGCTTGTTTCCGTCACCCAGCAATTCCATCTTTCAAGTCGGCCGAGTTCGATATAATCGTCTAATTTATTCGCTATTTTTCGACGACACATGCTTCGTCACCCAGCAACGACCGTTGGACGCTATAGACCGTCGGCCTTGTACAGAAACCAAACTCGGGCCCATCCTCCGTGCTGGGAAGCCGCCTTCCGGCATACGGTGTATCCTTGCTGCCAAGCGCATCAGTCGAGAGGCGCCGTCTCGAGCTTGTAGAAGCTCTGGCTTCGATATCCGACCCTCCGCCATTCCGCCATCAAACCCAATAGCCTCGTCGCCATGGACAAGGACCGAGAGCAGATTGTCGTGGGCAGCGACCAGTCTCCTGGCCAGCGTCAATTAACCTTCCAGTCATACCAGCAACCATCGCCAAGTGGCACCACGGCCAGTGGGCGCGCGCAGGCTCAGAAGCGGTACGAATATATCGATGGACAGTGGGTTCAGCTAACGGCAGCCGGCCTTCCGCGCAAGAAGCCTGGTCGGAAGCCTGGTTCTACAGTGAAACCCAAGACGACAGACGGCGCCGACCCGAGCAAAGTGCGCAAGCCTCGAAAGCCTCGCGACCCCAGCGCCCTTCCTATCCAGCGCAAGCGAAAAATTGCGCCCGCCTCGGATGCAGACGCAGACTCTGACGTCTCGAGAACTGCCTCAGGCCAGCATGGTGGCATATCATCGCCATCACAGCAGCATCAACTTCTGGGAGCCTCAGACCTTCGCGGATCGCCCAAGATGCCAAAGAGAGAGGGGTATCCTGGGTCGATGCAGAGCATTCTGAATGCTGACCCGCCATCCGCCTCAATACCCGTGCGCAGCAGCGGGCTTAGCTATGATCCAATTCGCGGCAATTATGACCCCGTACGCGAAACTATTACACCCCATAATGCAAATCCATACTCCTCGACTTCTGGTTCCCCCCGGGGCCCGGCGCAAGCGGCAAACCGATCTCCCTCGATAGCGAGTATAATAGAGCCACAAGCTCGAACGGCATCGGCAACCTCGCCGAGTATGTCACAGCATGGACACCCAACAGTTTCGGCTCATAGTCGGCTCCATGGCCAAGACTCGTCATCCATGCCGCCGTCGCCTTCCTACAGACCTACATCAATACTTGGTGCTCCCCCAACTGGAGTCGATTCGAAGAAAGAGAGCACTGTAGCAGCTATTCAACGACCTGTGGTAAACCAGGCCAACTTTACTACTATATCAAATGGCCCTATCCGAAGGTCCTCCCCCAAACTGAAGCCTGCTACGGGCGTGTCTACACCGAGAACGGATACTCTCGACGATTTCCAGGACAGCGAAGGGCGCTCCATTTTGGATTTTGGCAAGGCTCGACCCGGGGAGGAGGTCCAGGCTCCCACTATTGTCCTGACTATCCCCATCGGGGCTGGCGAAACAAACAAGTATGTCAACTTTATGCGATTAGCTGAAGAGCAGTATGGGTGGGATGCCCTTCACCCACGTCAGGCTGCAAATCGGGACCGTAAAGCCCGTATTGAGGCTGCCACGGCATCGCTTGAAAAGGCCGAGCTGGGTCGAGAGTCTGGGGATGAGATGTCACTGGACAACTCCGACGGCGAAGCTAGCAATCCGGAGAACGGAGGGACTAGTGGACCTGATGCGCAGGTTAAGCCCAAGAAAAAGAGAAACTTCAAGGAGGATCAATACGATGTCGAGGACGATTTTGTAGATGACTCGGAGCTGTTATGGGAGGCTCAAGCTGCAGCCAGTAGGGATGGCTTCTTTGTCTACTCTGGGCCTCTTGTGCCTGAGGTAGAAAAACCGGCAATGTATGTCTTTATTTCGTCATTCTTGATGTGGCTGTGCCAGAACTAACAGAGTATTAATAGTACTCACGAACGACCCAAGCGTGGCCGAGGCAGCAGAGGTGCCCGAGGCAGTAGAGGCTCAACTAGAGGCGGCACAGGTACCGGTCGGGGTGGTGGTCCTGGTTCTCGTGGTGGTGCCGTCACCAGAAAGCCTCGCATCACCAAAGCTGAGAGGCTGCAGCGCGAGCGAGAAAAGGCCGAGAGAGAAAGCATGGCACAAATCAACAAGACACCGACCAACGGATACGTTCTCCAACCCTCTACGCCCGCGTTTTCTGTTAGTGAACTGGGTGCTTAGGCAAGCCCACAGTACTTCGCAGCTTGCGCAGAGGTTACTCGGCGATTTGAGCAGCATAGTCTGCAGGATGCCTCTGGAGATGTCTCTCGGCACCCTGCGCTGTCCTCGTTGCTGCACTATGCGACGTCTCGTCGGCAGCAGCCATCCCTGCCTTGGTTCTTGCACTCTTTACATTGATGTCCCTCTAAACATTTGTGTATCGCCCTTGTTTCATTTGCTCTATTCATGTATTAATGCGCTATTTGCAACTCGTACGGGAGTCATGCGGGCCACAGGAACGGCCTTATAGTTTCAGTTTTCGAGGACGGATTTCGCGGTCGTCGTTCATGGGATGTCAGGTCGACTTGCGGACTGGTTTTTATGGGGCCGAGAATTCGATTACCAACGCAATAATGCTGCCAGGGGCTGTTCTCCATTCCACGACGATGGATGCATTGGCCAATTTTGCATGGAGTTTGGAGTGGTTCGTCATCTTTTTGTTGGGAATTTTCCTATTTCATCCAGGCGTGTCTAACTGGCAGGCTTGTGTGTGAGGGAGTGGGAACATTGTGATGGTGGGATTTCACCCCCAGTGTACGGTATACCAGCGGATAAAGCAATCCTGCACCTACAGCAACGGGGCTTGCTCTGTCTAAATAGCCTGTATGTGTAAATAATACACATGAATCTTGTCCGAGACTTCATCCGGGATGCGCTTTTTATTGCCCAGTGACATAGTCACTAGAGTCGCATCTATAAAATGCAGGGTCGCCTGCCGCTCCCGGAGTACCCGTTCTACCGATTTTGCTTCATGATACGCTATGATCTCTGCCCATTGAATTCGCTTTTGAAGTGGTAGGTACCTACGCAAAATATAACTGCTTGATACCGACCAAGCCCTTTTACAATTAATAACCGGATGGCTGTGTCGGCGCGCCCGCCTTCCTACAATTCTGACTCCCTCCTCTCACGATTCCCCTCGTCCCCATCAGACCTCGTAAATTTTTATGATTTGCAAAACGACAACCCTTATGCCAGGCTAAATTCAGGAATCTCGCCCATTTCGTTCTTCTGCTCCGCACCAACCTTGAACGTGGCGCGCCATCTCAGCTTGACTGAGTCTACCTTTTGTTCTCGGTTGCCGGCGTGCCAAATGTCTACTTCTTGGGTGACGCCGCGACTCTGCTTGGGCGCAAGATCACGGCCAGTCTGTGGTTTGAGTTGTAGCTCGTATCCCTGGCGTGGAGTTAGCTTAGTTGAATATTTTTTTTTTTACCTTTACTTTCCGCGAGTACTAGGGGCTTCGTTCGACTGGCTTCTACTAACCTTGGTAACTGCCAGCTGAAAATGCAGTTCGGTGATGGGCTGGGCAGAGTTGTTTGAGAAGGCAAAAGTTATGTGGATTGAGTTGCTAGCGCTAGTGGCACGGCCTGCCAGGAAATCCGTCCGCAATAGACCCTGATTGATGGTTCCCTTGTGCTCCTTGGGCTTGTTAGGCGCTGCTGGAGGAAGCGATGATGAGAAGTTCCACTCGTCGTCGTCATTAGAGACAGCAGCGGGTTGAGGTGGCGGAGTTGGGGCGTTTATTAATGCTGACGCGACTCCTACAGCAGCAAAAGGATCCGAGGCTGACTGATATGAAGGGGGTTTGGGTTGTTGCTGAACTGCAGGTTGCGGGGTGCCGGGTTGTGAGACTGCAGGAGATGTGAATGAGGCAAATTGGGAGAAGGAAGGCGTCTGGTTAGAGACATTTCCGCTGGCGCTATTGTCCTGTGTCATGGAAGATAACAAAGCTGGACCAGGAATATCTATGAGGCGCAATGTTAGCCTTTGAGCGTTTGACAGGAGACTTCGCTCCAAGGAGAAAAAAGTACATGAACACTGTACTTACTTTGATTGGCTCCAAAGCCAAGGACAATGTTGCCTCCCTGGCCGAAATTGCCTGATGAGCTGCCAATATCCAACCCTAACAAGTCATTCTCCAAGCCACTGGCCTGCGAGGTGCTACCCGCAGGTGCGTTGTTGTTTTGGTTGTTTCCAATGCCATTACCGTCGTTTGCTGCGTCGGCATCGAAGTCTATCAAAGATAATTCGTTCGCTGCGTTGCCAGAGCTTGATGGCGTCTTGGCCGCACCCGAGGGGATAAGAGACCCCGCTGCAACTTTAGCCGCGCCCTCTAGATCCCCCTTCTTCATCAGCTTGTACCTTTCGACAGTGCGGCGAATGCTATCCTTAATCTCAAGTAACCGAGCAACGGCGTCATGGTCGTCCGATTCCTCTTCGCACATCTTCTGGATCTTGGGCTGTGCGCTCTGCAATGCCGAGGCCAGTTCGCTGAACACGTCGCCTTCGGACATTTCATCGCCGGGCCTGAACGCTTCTAGACGCTCTTCAAGCAACCTGGCTTTGGCTTGGATCTTGGCTACTTCTTCCGCCGCTTTGGCGCGGTAGTCGGTCTTGGATCGGGTATCGTAACCGGCCATTACCTTCATGAGGCGATTGGCTTCTCGAAGATCTTCCGGAGTGCCACGTCGAATAAGCTCCTGAAGCTTCGCGGACTGGGCCTCTTTTTCCTCCTCTTCCATCTCTTCAGCCGACTTGAGATTCTGCGCATGCATCAGTACTGGGCAAGGCTCTTAACCCAACAAGAACTTTGGCGGCCACGAGGTCGCGCTATCAACTTACATCACTGGGATTCAAAACTGCGGCATCTTCGTGTCGAACTTCGGGGAACATGTAGCCCTTGTAGCTCAGGAGGCGATGCATGTCCCTAATGAAGCCCAGGTCTTCTTTGTAGCGGCTCGTCTCGCATATGGTAACGCGCCATTCCTCAATGGCCTCGAGAATCTTGGCCTGAACCCTAGTCGGGCGCATAGGCGGGCGCTCGGGGAACCTGCGAACGAGCTCGTTCAGAAACTCTTTAGTGCTGATCTGTAGATGGAAAGGGTAGCCGCAGTTCTTGACGCAGATATCGAGCAGGCTGAGAGCAAGCAGCGCAACGTTTGCGTTTCGATGGTTGATGTAGCTGACAATCATGGTGGCGGCCTCACGCGGGGCGGACCCTTTCTTGCTATTGATCAAATCGGCAATCTCCAGACTCAAAGCCAGGTTCGGCTCATAGTTTTCGGGACTGCAGGCACCTTGGATGAAGCGCTGGAGCTGGGAGGGGGCATGGCCGAACTCGCTCCAGCGGTCCCGGGCGGCCGCCCTTGCAGAAGCAGCCTCCATTGTGGCCTACGATGTCGAAGAATAGAAGGTATCGAGATTCGTATACGGAGGAAGCACGGGAGACGGACGCGGCTGTAGAGACAGGCAGAAGGTTCGTCGTAGGCTTGGGTACGCCGGTGGAGAGGCGGAGTCTGACCTGAGGGGAAGGGAACTGGCTGTTCGGCGTCGTATGCCGAGCAAGACCGGGACAAGTGTGATGGGATAGACTAATGCGTCGGCCGGTCCGTTAAGAAAAGTCCCTCATGGCTGCTGCCAAAAGGTCTTGAAGTGCGGAAGCGCTGAGCACGTGAAGACAAGTTGGCAGATTATTGAAGAGAAAAGGACAAGCAAGACTCAACGGGCGATGAAGTATGCGGTATGGGACGGTGGAGATGACTTGGGCCTTGGAGGGGGTGCCAAGCAATGAAGGTCCAGCCACACGCAACTGTCTTGCACGCCACACTTGCATCCGTCCGTCGCACATGGAGAATATTAACGTGGGAAGTACGTACTGGGTAGGTACCTCAGGAGCTCCCATGTACATGTCAACTGGCTAGCCAGGGTGCTGGTACTTCTCCCTGCCCCACCCCCACCAAGACGTCGCCATATATATTTTTTTACCCCATCCCAATATCGGTCCGTTGATGTGCGAACTGCTACGAAGAGCATTGAGCCATAGCGGTCTAGAAATACCCATTTTCCCCTACGAAACACGCGCCATGGTTCGTCACAAGAAGGATTTTGCTGCCAGAGGCAAAAAGAGCGGCCGTGGTGGTGGCCATGGAGGTGGCGGCTCGAGACAGCCCCGCCATCAAGATTGCAACCAAGGCCAGCAGCCAGCACGCCCAGCTTTCAAGGCAGCGTGCTGGGATCTGGGCCATTGTGACCCCAAACGATGCTCAGGGAAGAAACTCATGAAGTTGGGAATGATGCGCGATCTTCACATGGGCCAGAGACACAATGGGGTCATCATCACCCCCAACGGCCGACAAGTCGTCTCCCCCGCTGATCGAGAGCTCATGGACCAGTACGGCGCCGCTGTTGTCGAGTGCTCCTGGGCCCGTACGCAAGAGGTTCAGTGGAGCAAGGTTGGCGGAAAATGCGAAAGATTGCTGCCTTACCTCGTCGCTGCGAATACTGTCAATTACGGAAAGCCGTGGAGACTGAATTGCGTCGAGGCCCTCGCCGCCGCCTTTTACATCTGCGGACATGCCGACTGGGCGGAGCAGATTCTGGCTCCATTTTCGTACGGAGAGTCTTTCTTGCATATCAACGCGAGCATTCTCAAACGATATGCAGCTTGCCAGGATGCTGCCGAAGTGAAAAAGACAGAGGCGGAATGGATGGAGAGGTTAGAGCGGGAATACGCAGAGAGCAGAGAACAAGGCCATGACGACATGTGGACGACCGGCAATACTAACCGCCTGGCAATGCCTCCCTCTGACGATGACGATGATGATGACGACGACGACGAAGAGGGCGACAGTGACGCAAGGTCAGATGGCCACGGTAGTGTGGATGGCATATATCTGGGCAAGAAGCCGTTAGATCCCAAACCTGGCGAGATTCCTGCAAATATACCAGATGAGCACGCCAGAAGAGACAAAGACCCATTTGACATTACAGACGACAGCGAAGATGGCGATGCCGCCATGGAAGAAATCCGGCGAAAGGTCCTGGCCTCCAAAACCTTTAGCAATCCAAATCCCGAATTGGAACAAGAGAAGAAGAAGCCTGCGTCAATACCGCGACCTCAGCAACGGCATCGGTACCAAGTCGACCTTGATATGCAGCCCGACTCGGATAACGAGAGGAGCGGCGACAACCAAGATGACAGTGATGCTGCCGAGGATGACGACGAGTTTGATAATATTATTGAAGCTACGCCCGTCACTGACAGGATTGGTCTGGCGAAGCTCGAGAAGGAGCGTAGACAGGCAACGACAACTACCAAGACATTTTCGTCGACTTCTGTCTCTGCGCCGAGCAGGTGGTAGAATGCGGCTGTGGATTAAATATAATTTTCATTGAACGTTTAGTTCCATCCTTGCCCACACAAACAACCGGTGCAACCAAGTGCTTGTGACGGGTGAAGACCTTGGCGAGTTAACAGTCTCCTCTTGTATTGCATGTGTTGAGAGAAGCGACGTATATGGTACATGAAGTTTGTCTAAGAATCCTCAACCCCCTGGGGCTAGTTATACATGACGAATATTCTTCTAGTATTACAAAAATAGGCAAATGGGTTTTGTGCCGCCGACCATCTTCCGGGCCCCGATATGGCCTTTTACGTATCCGTCTTTTCCAATTACAATATCCGCCTCTCCCTGACTTCCTCATATGTTTGAATCTGATCGTCGACTTGAAAGTCTTCAAAGCCTTCCAGGCCAATGCCGCACTCTGTGCCCTTGCCCATTTCCATGACATCTTTCTTGACGTGCTTCAGGGTATCGATGCTACCTGTGAACAAAGTTGGTTGATTAGCTCTAATCGCCAAAGATATAAGACTATTACTTTTCAAGAAGGAGGCGAAAGCAGTAACAACTAAGAAAAAAAAAACGTACCATCAAAGATAACCTTGCTCTTCCGAAGCACCTTGACCAAGGAAGATTTCTTGATGGACCCGTTGCGTACTCTACACCCGGCGATATTCTTAAAAACTCTCTTCTTCAAATTAATAGGAAAGACCTGAAGGATGTCCGCCTCCCCGCTGACACGGTAGGTGATGTTCACGGGTAGAAGCTCCGAAAGGACTGCTTTGGCATCGTCTACTACATGGTAGATGACATTGTGGTCGAGAATTTTGACCTTGGCCTCTTCTGCACGCTGCTTGATATGGGGCAAGATGGGAACGTTGAAGTTGATAATGACGCTCTTTGAAGCCGCTGCGTGGTCGATATCGTACTCTGATATCTGGCCGGCTGCCGATCGAAGAATCTTGGGTCGTACCTCATTATTGCCCAGTTCCAGGACGCTGCCACAGACGGCCTCTACTGAGCCAACGACATCGGCTCTTACGGTGAAGTTTTGATACAAGATACCAGGCTCAGAGCCGGCATTGACGTCTCCATCTTCTTCTGCTTTGTCTTCAGCAGCAGCCTTTTCTCGCTGTCGTTGTTCCTGCTCAGCCAATTGGACGGAGCTCTGCTCACGTTCGGCCATTTCGAGCCGGTACTGGACGGCCGTCTTTGCCTTGCCTTCGTCAGGTGCCTGCAGTACCTGTTCTCCGGCGTCTGGCAATTCTCGCCACCCCAATACTTCAACAGGAGTGCCTGGGGCTGCTTCCACTACCTCGGCCCCAGCTTCGTTACGGAGAACTCGGACCCTGGCCCAGGTTTTCCCGGCAACAATGAAGTCTCCTGGTCGAAGAGTTCCGCGTTTAACCAGCACCGTTGCAGCCTTGCCATTTTGTTTTACACTGGATTCTAGAATCCAGCCTTCCGCCATGTCGTCTGTCTCGGCACGGACGTCGAGGATCTCTGAAAGCGTGATGATGCTCTCTTCCAAGTCGGGCATGCCCTGACCGGTTTTGCCACTTACACAAACAACTTGGACGTCGCCCCCGTAATCCTCGATTTCGACGCCATGTCGAGCAAGGTCTGCCTTAACTTGATCAATCCGAGCATCTTCTTTGTCAACCTTGTTGATCGCCACGATGATGGGCACCTTTGCAGACGTGGCGTGCTTCAGGGCTTCAATGGTCTGGGGCATGACGCTGTCGTCTGCTGCGACTACCAAGACGACAATATCAGTGACGTTGGCCCCGCGCTGACGCATGGAGAGAAAAGCTGCGTGTCCTGGCGTGTCCAAAAAAGTGATGTGCTTGCCCGTAGACATCTTCACAACAAAGGCACCGATGTGTTGTGTGATGCCGCCATGCTCTTGAGCAGCAACTGATGATTTTCGTAGCCAGTCCAATAGCGTTGTCTTCCCGTGGTCAACATGGCCCATGATGGTGACTACCGGGGGACGGCTGGGGAGTGAGGATACGTCATCCGGAATTGGTCGAGGCTTCAGATCGCGTTGAGAACCAGTGTCGACAGTGGGATCAAAGCCATATTCCATGGAGATGAGCGCTGCGGTTTCACCTGTCATGATTGTATCGGGTGTCACGTTCTCGAAGCCCATCTCCTCCATATCAACCAAGAACTGATCCGGTCGTTGCTTCAGAGCCTGCGCCAAATTTGACACACTGATATACTCGGGAAGAAAGATTGGCATGGCATGATTTTCCCCATGAAGCTCTCTCTCCTTTTGTGCCTCCTTCTCAGCTTTTCGGCGCTGTTTTTGTTCCCAGCGACGCGACGACTGGTCATCCCAGTCCTCGTCTAATTCTACGCGGCGACCCCTGGCGAATTTTCTGGACTTCTTCGTTCGTCGATCGTCAGAGGCTGGTTCGTCTTCAATATCAAATCTTGATTTTCTCCTCTCCCTTTCCCGAACCTTGTCATGGACTTGATGGAGTGAAGCTGTGCTTTGGTTGTGCCCTGACGCATCTTCATCCTTGCTTCGTGCTTTGTCGATGGTTCTTTTGCTCAAGCTGTCTGCTGCAACAGATTCTCGTCGGCCTTTGCCTTTGCCCTCTCTGAACCTGGCTACCCTCGTATCCAGCTCTCCCCAGAAGTCCGGCTCCGATGCAATTACTTCAGGTCCGTCCTTGGATGTAGCAGTTGCACCACTAGTATTGGCAGTTTTCTGTCTCTGATGCGACCTTGGCTTTGCTCGGGCTGATCTTGTGATTTCTGACCAGGTAGTGGAGTCATTACCATGACTGTGGCCGTGAGTCGGAATCTGTTGCTTACGGTGGCTAAAGGAGCCCCATCCGATTTGCTTCGGCGCACCGCCCGCAGGATGCTTTGAGGGCTCTGGAGTAGGAGCTCTGCGATGAGCTGTCTGAGATGTAGTGGCAGACGGATTGGAGGGGTGGGTGACCATTGGGGTCTCTGACGCAAATCTCGTCGTTTGGCTAGCGCTTCCCTGCTGACCGGCCGCAGACCAAGACTTTGGCGTCGGCGGCGTTTTAGGTTCTCGCATCGATTTGAATACATCGGCGAGGACAGACTTTGACTTTGTGACTTGTGCTTGGTGGGCATCGTGGGTTCGGCTCCGGATTCTTGGCTGCGTGGGGGGCGAGCCGACCTTGTCCAACGCCCGATTCGCTGCGTCGTTGTTTGTATTTGACTTGGTTTTAGCTACTTTCATACGACTCCTTGCCTCTAGCTCATGGGGAAGAAGGCTTCCACCTGGCGAGCTGTTGCTATCCAGCGTCCTTGGGGTTGTGTTGGCCGCAAACGCACCCCAGGAGCCCGCGAAGCCTCCGGGAAACCCTCCATTGGAAGGCGCACTTCCACCAGTATTTGAATTATGCCGCGCGGAAGTCGTACAGGGACCCTGAGTAGACCACAGTGCTTGCTGGGTTTGCGATGTGGTCGACGACAACTGGACTCGGCAGTATGTACAAGCGAACGGATGGCCGCGGCCCTGGTGGTTGGCACGAAGATATATTAGCTATTGCACGTAGCGTATGGTGGATTGAGATGCTAGGATGAGGTTACCTTCCAGGCACGGGCTCTAAGCATCGCCGTTTTACAGACAAGACAGGCGAGCGGCGACTTGCCTGAATCATTTACTTCTGCGCGGCAAGCTACAAGGAAGCTTTTAAAGGAAGATGAACGATGGAGAGGCAGAGTGGAGCAGGGAATCTGGGAAGGGCCCTTCGGGAGCAGGGATTGTCCGTCAAGCTCACAGTCTGCTCGGGAACATCAGTAGCCAATGGAGGAGGCTCCAATTTGAAATCATCTACTCTCACGTCGATAATTTGCTCGCTCACCGCAAAAATGCGCCGTCCATAGCGTGGAGCACTCGGTTGCGGGTTGACTTCATACATGATACGTGAATGCTTTCTAAAGTTGACTGGAAGTTGACGGTTGACGTGGGGCAGATTCGGCTGGCTGACGTTGAGCTCCAGCCGGGCAAAATCCAGACTCACTTCTTTGCCAACCACCAAGGCAAAACACATTATATTCCCTCCCCAGCGCGGCTCCCATTGCCTTGAGGGCGCTGAGTCTCTGACACCATGGCACCTACAAAACGGGCCGGAAAGGCCAAGCCTCCCAAGTCAAGCGGTGCCAACGGACTGCCGCCGGCTCCCTTCAAACAACCCCCCGACGTTCTCAACCCGTTTATTCAGGGCCTTTCTGAGAAGCATGTATACATTACGCACATCGACTCGAAGCCCGCTGCTTTCAAGCGCAAAATATTTCTGGTTCCAGTTGCCATGAACATTGCCGTGTCATTGCTCTTCGTTTGGCGCATGTACGCCATCTTGCCTTGGTACTGGAAGATTGTGCAGTCTGGCTTTGGCTGGCCCAACGAGACCACGTTTCCCATTGCAGGGTCTTCGTGGCAAGATTTTGCTTGGGAGGTGGTGAAGCGCGGTGTCACCATGTTTGTTGATTTTGTCCTGTTTGTATTTGTCTGGCCTTGGCCCGTGGAATTCGCCGCCGGTCAGGCTCACGGCAATCCCATGCTCTGGAGGCGCAAGGTCGGGTTTCAGGACAAGGAGATTTACGTGCGGCGCAGTCGCGACTGGGATCGGGTTCTGGGAGATATTTTCAAGGACGACGACTCCAAGAGGATTTTGCTGGCCTATGTCAATGCCGCCACATCGCCAATCTTGCAGGAGCAAAAGACGGGCTACCTGCTAATGAACGGCCAGTGGGATCTCGATTGGGCTTCCATGGTCCACGCCCACGCCTTGGTCGACCATAAGGTTGCGGCCATGGAGGCATTCAGGACTGTTGTGCTGCTACATCACAAGGACTTTGGGTGGCTCTGCTACGACATGAAGGCTGGCATCGCCGCGGATGAAGACGACAAACGCAGACAAGTTTTTGCTTTTCGAAACGCGCTCACCTCCATGGGCAAAGAAGACTTGTTTTATCGGTGGGTGGAGATGGTTCAGTTTGATGCCACCCAGCCCGGCGGCTTTGGCCCCGAGCAACAGGAGGCTACGGCTAAGAGGATACGCGAAATGTTTGAGGCTGCCAACGTCAACTTTGATGAACTATGGAGGGACGCCGTAGGGGAGGCGAGGATATAGATGGTGCTTGGTGCAGCTAGCGTTGGACGGAATTCAATTTCCCCTTGTACGATATAACAGCATCGGGTAATCAATCCTTTGGGGCTTATCGGCGGATCGAACCAGGTTGAGGTTGAGTCTCGGCTCCAGGTAGAACATGGGCTTACACAGCATAATATGGCAAGACAAAACGCACGACGAGGGTGCCCATGCGTGGGTTCGCAACAGACACGCGAAGAAAAGAACAGACGGCAACACACACCGGATATCGAAGGCAGTGATGGGCTACCCGTGTGAAAGCAATTGGTCTGCAGCAGCAACTATGGATATGCCATTCTGGCCATCTAGGGATTGGGTTCGGTGCATTCCGTAGCGCATGATGGCAGTCAACATTATTTATGGTGACGTGTTGAGTCAACTTCTGTAGAGTACCGGGTTCAGATGTTGCCTTGGGCTGCTGTCGGCATTGAGTTTGCAGATCAGATTCCCGCCGGTGGCCCACAAGAGAAGCACCTACCTAGGTACCTAGTACCTAGTTACCTTAGCGCGCCAAGGGGTTTTCTGGTGACTGTCTTCTGGCTATCAGCTATCAAATTTTTTTACTTGATGTATTAGACTTCTGATAAATGGTGATAGTTGTGCTGTCGCCAGAAACAAGGGCCGCGCACGCAGGCAGGTACCTAGGTGGGTACGGAGTAGTACACCCAGAGGCAGTTGGGGCGCGCTGTCAGTGGGTGGACCCAGCACTGCTGCTCAGGCCTGTGAGCACCAGACCTCAGTAAAAAGAATCAATTGCCGGCGCCAGTGCTCATGTGCCCTTCGGCCACAGCGTGCTCAAGTGTCTTCGCTCATTGTCCAGAGGCCAAGTGGCCAGTGCGCTGGCATCTATGTTACATGTCTCCGTACCGGCCACCTGGCGCCTGGCACCTGGCAGCTTCCATGTTGGCCGTTGGCTTCCAGTCTCTGTTCCAGCTACCCCAGCATCAATTCCGTATTTGCCCTGTTCAAAGTAGACGAACGGCCGCGCGCTTGCTTTCCCGACCCGGCGCTTGCGCATCCAGTCAACTTCCGTCTTTCGAATTTGGCTCCGAGTGGATCACTCGACCTCGCAACTGCGTTGATCGTCACCGGTCCACGGATCCCCTTTTTGTACCACCAACACGGCTGCCTCATTCTGTGCCCTCGTGCTCTCGTGCCCTCGTGCCCTTCCCACGTAGGTACCAATAGTTGTGCTCCATCACCAGGGACCGCATCCTTCGCCAAAAAGCACCCGCCTCCAGGGCAACTGGCTTCGTCTCTCGTCTTCGCTGCGCCCCACCCCCTTTCCGCACGTACATACGCCTGACGCCGTTTTCTGCCCCAGCGACTCTTGATAGCCTCGTAACCCTCGTTGCCGACCGCAGCAGCTCGACCTCGCCACGAGCGGCGCATTTCCCCGGCGCCGCCCATATACGTGCTCTCTTGGTTCTTCTGCTCCTTCTCCGTATCCCCACATCGCTGAAATGTCGTCGTCTGGCCTGACCCGGCGTCGTGGCGCTGGCGGAGGCGGCATAGCCAACACTGAAGGCGAGGGCAGCAACGCTGCCTCTAGGACCAATTCCTCCCACAACGTCAGAGACAGCGGCCCAGAGACGAGCTACGAGAATAGCGAAAATGGCCACAAAATCGCTTTCGACCCCAGAGATATCAGCGAGAGCGCCGAGCGCAGCAAACAGCCCAAGTTGACCATGATGGAGGAGGTGTTGCTCTTGGGACTCAAAGATAAGCAGGTAAGACGCAAATGCGAGCCCGTCTCCGCCGCTCTCTGCCTATTCTCAATTTTCAAATGCTCAATTCTGTCCCTCACGGGCCCCCGTACCTTGGTTCATTCGGTCGACCATTGATGACCCGGTTGTTTTTTTCTGCGCCAAGGGCATTTCAATTGACACTTCCTACCATTCAAGGGATACCTGTCCTTCTGGAACGACAACATTTCCTACGCCCTCCGAGGATGCATTGTTCTCGAACTGGCCTTCCGTGGTCGCATCAGCATGGAAAAGGACCCTTCCCGACGGCGATTTCCCCCGGCCGATCGAAATATCGAAGTCATAGATGATACATTGACCGGAGAAGTCTTGCTCGACGAGGCTCTCAAAATGATGAAGCAGAGCGAGAAGATGAGCGTTAGCTCCTGGATTGATTTGATGAGCGGTAAGTCCGCCGGCTCACTACGCCCTTTGCCCCTGGCCTTGAGGATTCGAAAACTGCATCGCGCCCATGCAATGCTAACTTTTGCCGGTTCCAAGGCGAGACATGGAACCTGATGAAGATTGGCTATCAATTGAAGCAAGTTCGTGAACGATTAGCCAAGGGCCTCGTAGACAAAGGCATCCTCCGAACCGAGAAGCGCAACTTCCTCTTATTCGACATGGCCACTCATCCCGTTGCCGATGGCGGAGCCAAGGAAGAGTTGCGCCGCAGAGTCCGCAACGTGCTCACACAAAGAACCGTTGTCCTCGGCGGCAACCAGTTCCTACCTGAGAACCTCGAGTTCAGATACCTCCGGACCGTGTGCATGGTCTGCGCCGCATATGCCGCCAATGTCTTGGAGAATGCTCTGTCAACCCTTGGTCACGAGGCCCGCGAGAGAGCTTTTGCTCAGACAGACGAGCTGCTGGCAGACTATAGCCAATGGCCATTTGGAAAGAAGGCTACTAGCAACGGCATCGGTGCCAACTTGCCACAGGCCATTTCAGAGGTAAGCGTTGATTTCCCCCCCCAGACGCGGGCGTTGGCTCGAGGATGAAGTACTGCGCCACTCTCAAATCCAACGGGAGTCCCTTTAAGAGTAAGGGGCGTTGAGAGACTGACAATGTGCACAGGAAATTAGCAAGGCCAAAGACAAGGAGCTGCAGTTGGAAGTCGTTGCCGCCTGTCTGAGCGTCTTTACTCGCCTCGACTCTCTCCTATAATCCACCCAACACAAACCCGCATGGCGTCAATGTATCGTGAAGCAAAATATCGCCCTTTATAACTCGGGCGGCCCTGTTGCTACACCGACTGAGCCTACAGCTCCTCCATGGCCAACCGGATACCGTCCTCGAATCGAACTGCTTCTGCACTTCTCACCTACAGAACTAATCGCCATTTTTTGGGGGAGGGAGGGGAATGCCTCCACCGCATCGTCTCCAGTTCGAACATTCATTCACCTTTCACGGCAGGGTTTGTTACCAACCTGCGTCCATCTCCGACATCTCTAGGCTGGAAAGGACCCTGTCGCAGGCAAGATGGGCTAGGCACGACTAGAGTATTGGAGAGAAGTACAAAAACTTGAAATGGAAAGTGTTCAAAAAAGGTCGAGGTGAATATGAGGGAAGAAGCCTTGTTTGTTTCTTTTTTTGAAAAAAAAGGAAAATTCGATGGATTGTTTAATTATATGCCAAATTTTACCCGTTTCATCTTCGTCTCTCCTTTTATTTGCCTTCTTTTTTATTTTGTACTTTTTTTTGCTTGTCGCAGGGGAAGTCATATTCGGGGGCATTGGCAGGGTTCACCAGAAAACGACGTGTGCAGAAGAAAGTACAGTGCCCAAGTACAAGCACCTGGGTAGTTTGGTTCGAGTGCTTGTTCCAATTGTTGCATGTGTGTGTGTGGTTTGTGGGAAACGCATACGTCCATTGGCAAGGGGGGAATGTAGAGTGGATGGATGCAAAAGACCAAGAAAAGACGAGCTCAAGTTCTACATATCTAGAGTCGAGTCAATCAAGTCATTTTTCGTTTGCTATTTACGGGAGTCTGGCTTGTCATGGGAATGTTGGCGATGCTTGAATAAGACTGAACAAGTACACCGATAGAATGTATGACGGATTTATAAAAATCCTCGAGGTCAAGGAATAAAATGATTGCTGAACAACTACAACATACTTCCCGGCCGTCGCCTCGTCATGCAGAAACAATCAACATACGATTGACAAACACTAGCTGCAACATCCCGTACCTCATCTCGAGATCGCTTCGCTGGTTATTCTTCCTCGCCCATTCACCAACTCCAACCGTGTAAACCGACAACAATGCTGGATTTTGATGAGTCCTAGACACGGCATGTGCCAACGCCAACGCCGGTAACAGAAGGGGAAAAAAAAGACAAATCGCCTTGCCGCGCAAGAACAACGTGACTCGAGCACAATGCAGCAGGAGAGAAGTGGACGAAGACTGCCCACGTGTTAGACATAAACATCTGTCGCCTGGGCCTACTTTCGACGACCACCAACTCCGAAGCTGCCTTCGAATCCGGGTCGCCCGCCCTTCTTCTTCTTGGCGCCGCCCTTCTTTTTTCCAGCCTTGCCGAGTAGCTTCTCTTCCCTGCGCTGCTTGATGTTCTCTTCACGCTTCTTTTGTCTTTCTTTCTGTGCCTGCTGCACGCCCTTGGTGCGCTCTGTCCATGCCTTCTCGCTCTTCTTCTTGGCCGCTTCCTTACGCTTCACTGCCTTCTTTAGGATAGCCTCATCATCTCGGATCTTTTCACCCTCGACTCTGCGTCGAGCCGTCAACCAAGCCTCCTTCTCGGCAACGTCGGCTTGTTTTTCTGCGTCCAATTCTTGCAACCTCTTCTTTTGGTTCTGTACCTTGAGCAGCGCCGTCTTGGCATCAGATGGACCCTTCTTCTTTCCCTGGCTCAGCACATAGCTAAGATCGTGCGACATCTGCGACCCATCTCCAAACGCAACCCGACCAAAGGAAAAACTACCCGCACCCTCCTCTAGCTCGACCGCAGGACTCATGACACTAGGCGAGTTGGAAGCCAGAGCTTCTTCTCGTTTCATTGCCTCTTCAAGCTTAGCCTGCTTCCGAAGTTCCAGTTTGCGTTGTTTTCGCTGCGCTTGCTTGGCCCGTCTCGATTCGATGAGCTCCTGTCGAGTTCTAATAGGCTTGCCGTCTGGACCATCCGCCTTTCTGGCAGCTCTCAGCGCCTCGATTTTGGCAGCAAGTCGTGCTCGCAGCGCAGTTGTGTCAGCAGGAACCTTGATATGCTTGGGCTTTTCTGATGGAGGAATGGTGGAGGAGACAGAAGTGGTGGTGCTGGCTTGCTCGGCCGAGGCATCGTTCAATGAGTTGGACGGATCAGTCGTGTCGAATGTGGGTGATTGCGGCTCGGACTCGGATCTCGAAGCCACTTCAACAACGTCGTCTTTGGTCTTGCTCAATGGGCCTTCGGGTTGCGCCTCGTTCTTATGTTCCGTGGACTCGGTCGCATTAGCATTCTGAATGGAGGTCTCGACAGCGTTCTGCTTCAATGACTTTTTCTCGGCTTTCTTCTCGGCTTTCTTCTCGGCCCTCTTTTCTCGCTTGGCATCTCGCTTTGCATCCTTCTTGGACAGCTTGGGCGTCCCTTCCGCTGTTTCCAAGGTGTCCCTTTTGTGCTCGTCGTCCTTGGACAATTTCGGCCTCTTGTTGCTCTCTTCGGGTTTCCTTTTCAGCCCTTCGCCAGGCTTTTCAGTCTCAATGCCATCAATCGCTTCAAACGAGCCGCCATCCGAGTCGCTTTCATTCTCGTTTTCATTTTCGTTCTCAGCCTCGTTATCCTCGTCGGCTTGCTCCTCCATCTGCCTCAGTTTTCGTTTGCTTTTGGCTCGCTCGTCCATAACTTCCTTGGCGTTTCGGTTCAGCTCGCTGTCCGGATCCAGCTTTCCCCTTCGGGCGGCGGCGGCTTCTTTCTTTGTCTGCTTCTTTCTCTTCCATTGATCCTGCAAAGTGTTTGATTAGAGAATGGACTGGCTGCAGACCTCAAGACGACGAAGCAATATGATATTTAAGGCATGGAAGAGGCGGACAGGATTCACGAGCAAGTAGCGAGTTTTGGTTGGTCGCTAGGTTGACCCGGCGTAGAAAGCGCCGGCGTGGGGGGTTCACATACGGCTGTATCTTCTCCATAGTATATCTTCGCTGGGATTAGACTCAAGAGGCCATCGAAAGACTTTGAGTAATCGCGTAAGCGATCCTGTACATGTTGGTCAGCTCGAAAGATTTCACGAAAGTGCTGGGCAACAGCAGCGGGGCAAAGGGCTCCAAAACGAACCTGCAGCGACGATGCTTCCATTGCTGTCAATATTCTTGACCTGCCCCTGCCCTCAAGGATATCGAGACACTCTTTTGTGAACGATAAGTAGCTATGTTTGAAAAAAAAAAAGATTTTTTTTCTTTTTTGGGAAATATCTTTGTCCCTTTCAAACGTGTTGCCCACGTCCACAGCAATGGGAAGTAGTAAACGGCGGCGACTGGTGAAGGCGGTGGGCAGATTGGCGCCTCTGGGATTTTTTTTTCTTGCTCTCCACTTGAAGAGGTTCCGAGAGACCCTGGCCTGGTGCGAGAGGTCTCGTCCAACAAACAAATGTGGGGTACTTGGATGCTACTTGCAGGCGCATCATCCATCACGATGGTAGAGGGAACTGTCACACCTCGATCTAATCAGCCCGGATAGCGAATTGCGAGATAAATAATAGCGAAATAATATCTTTTACTAATTCTCGAATGAAAAATTTCTTTCTTTCTTTCTTTTTTTTTCCTTTTTTCTTGTTTTCCCCCAGCATCAGCTTACTACAATAACGGTCTAACCCTGTTTCTCCGCCTGGGAATTATCCGGGCACGTGACAAAAATGACGGAAATGTCATCCAGCATACGCACTGGGTCGTTCTTGGAAACACAATACGCCTCTAATCCAGAGAAGACAGTGACGCAGGTATAATTATGTCCTTGATGGAATACATATGGGCTCTGGTCCATCAGACATGTGCATCGACCAAATACCAGGCCACAACGGGCCTCTAATCGAACTGCACCGATTTCCATGCCAACATAAGTACATGATGCAAAACAACGATACGAGCAACATGGTGAAGCGCTTCGTATTCCGCTTATTGTGATTTTTTTTTTCCGCTTCAATTTCGCGAGATCGTACGTGAAATAATTGACCCACAGCCCAGTGGCCATTCGCGGTCCATGTATTTAGGCCTGCTACAAGATAAACCATTGCGAGAGGCTAAATTTCATTTCCTCTTGCTGGCCTTTTTGGGACCAGCGGCAGCCTCCCGCTTCTTGGCTTCTTTGGCCTCAATTTCTGCCTTTCGAGCCTTTTCTTGCTCTTCTTTCTCTTCCTTCTCAGCCTATTTCGGAAATGAGTCAGCATAGGTAAGAAAGGGTCCCGACATATCCCGGACCAAGTCATGCGGAAAAATTTTTGCGTTTCCGTACCTGTTTTCGTGCAGCATCGGCTGCGCGTTGCTCTCGAATGAGTTTAAGACGAGCAAGATCTGCCTTGGCTTGATCTGTTTTACCTTCTGCCTGCAACTTCATATACTTCTCCTTGGCTGCTGCGGCCTCGGCAGCTTCCCGTTCCTTGCGGTTCCCAGGGGCATTCATGTTCTGGACGCCCTCCGTGATGTCATCGACATCGCTGCTCTTGGCTTGTTTCCGGGCTGACCTGGAGTGGTTCGGGTTGGCGGGCATGCCGTCGTCGCTCTCGTCGTCGCTAGAGGGCATATCGCCCACCTGGACTGCACGAGACTTTTGCTTGGCAATGGCAGCCTCTTTACGGGCCTTTTTCAGGGCCTTGCGGTCGTCGCGGTTCTCGACATCGGCTGTAGCCTTTGAAGGGCCAGCATGATCGCTTTCCTCTTCACTAGACTCCTCCTCAGAGTCATCTTCGGAACGTTCGTCTGCGGCACCGGCCGACCACATGCTGACTTGGTTGCCATCGGCGTCGACTGGCTGTAGTGAACGAGAGTAGTGTTTGCCACCTAAGTAGGAGAAATGTGGGTTAGAACTGGGTTCAGATCCAGACGTTCAAGTCTAAGCCTCCTGAGTCTGCGCAGGGCAAAAGACTTGACGTTCGCGTGCTTTGAAAAACTTACCGCCTCTGGTTGGTTTGTTGAATTTTCCACCGCGACCGCGAGGACCAGCTACTGAGCCTCCGGCCATGTTGTGTGGTAGAAATTGATAAAGATATAGAAGAAGACAGAATGAGAGAAGCGAGGGATTTACCTTGGGTTGAGGTCAGAGAATGACCGTCGACCCTTTTGAAGGAAATAAAAAGCAAGACGATGAGGATATCAGGCCGAAACGGCAGGGACGTGTCGATTTGCACAATGCAATGGGCAGAAGAAGGTAGTAGAAATGTTTCGGTGGGCGCTCGAGGCGGGGTAGCGGGGTTGATTTTTGGGCAGTTGTGCTCAAGTGCTGTCTGGCTGACCAAACAGAAGAGGCAAGATGGTAAACGTAAACGGAGTTGCCGTTGCTGTTGACGACCGCTTTGAAGATGGATGATAACCCAGTGAGCCAAGTCCCAAGATGTTTGCTTTAATGGAGGGGGATGTGATTTGTGCTACAGGGGTTTTCTTGGCAGGCAGACAAAGCTCCCAGATTCATCACAATGAGGCGGGCCAAAGGGGTGGTGAGTCAAGGCGTGCAGAATCATGGTGAGATTGTGAGACTGTGAGTCAAGGTTCGGGACAACAAGGTGGGAAGCCGGTGTGTCCGATCCGTCTATGTTGTGTGCCAGGAATTCAATGTTTGGTGCTCACACGACCACACATGCCACACGCATGCATCTTTCAATTGAGCTTGACGTGTTGACAATAAACCTATGGCCACTTGATGCCTGCCACGCTGAGGACCCCTGACATGGGCAAGTTGCCATGCTTTGGATCTTGGGCAAGCACTTGGCGACTTGGAGCTCTTGTGTGACACACACGCGCACACACAGATCGGCATTCCTTGTCCTGTATTCGTGGTTGGCCCCCTAATAATTCATTTCTGGCCAGGTCATCGAGGCGACCGACGGGACTCAGGGGAGGTTCGCGGGAGCACCCGCGCACTAACAAAAAGTCGCCTGGGTGCATAGCCAGTCAAACCTCGCGTGTTGCCATTGTGTAGGTAATAAATAATGCTTTGTATCTGGGTTGTCAATGGGCGCCCAATCCTGCCCCTTCTGTGGACAAACCGTAAATGGGCCAAATGCGGCACAGGCTCATCTTTCTTCCGGCCCTGGAGCCACTTCGCATCCATATCTTGCGCCGCGCAGCTTTGGACTTTTCTCCTCTTCTCTTCTTCAACCTACTAGAAAATATCAATCCTTCATATTCACTCTGGCTTTCACTCACTTCAATGAATGCCACCGGAGGGGAAACTGGAGGAAAGATGGGATCCTAACCGTCGATCTTACCATTTGTTCTGCATGCATTTCGGTGCTCGTGGCTCAGATAAAAATTTCAACCGGCGGCACAAGCATTTGCACAACCAACCCCGGAGAAGTTTCGGGGGCGTAGTCATTTTCTCGTACGAATGGCTCTCGGGTCGCTAATATTTGTTCATGTACCATGTCAAATGCGTAGCTCCATATGCTGGCGAACGAGTTGCCTGCGCGTTTATTATTATTCTGCTCCATGATCAAAATCTGCTGCACACACAGATGGGATAGCCAAGAGCATCAATCGACGTTGTTCACACTCAGTTGACTCATCCACACCGCAGCCTTAGGCCTTGATACCTTCCATATTGCGTTGAACGCTCTATTAATTACAAACCTTGGCTCACATCGCTATGGGCATTATTTTTTTTTTTTTTTTTTTTTTTTTTTTTTTGTCAGAGACAACCTTGCCGGGGCCAAGTTAACTAGCCGTGGGAAATGGAGCAATACTACCTACCTAGGTACCTGGTAGTTGCACAGTGCCAGCACCAAATATTCGTGGTCACAAGCCTTGTAGTTAAACAAAAAATGAAAAGAAAACTTGACTATAACTTGTTCGTAGCTCTTCAATATGCGTGAAATGAACTGAGCCGCAAACACAATACTACTTATATACGACTTCTAAGCTTCCCTGTGTCCCCTCTCTTCTCACCACAACCGACCTGATGGCTTGAACGGCGACTCGCCATAAATTTGTCTACTCATGCCAAAACGTATACCATTGTGATTGGAGCCTTGTCAAGTTTGACCAGCACCAGAGCTGCATGAATCTGCTTCCAAAGGGGTGCATCTCGAGATAGAGCCCCCGCTCATACCCTCAAGTAACCCCTGTCCAGCCCGTGAAGCTAGAACCGCGCGGCGGTTGACTTCGAACTGCTCAGACGCGATTTGAGCGTCTTCCTGTTGTGCTTGCAGCGGCCGGGTATCAGGGGCGTTGCGGGATGGGCGCCTAGCATTGACATTTTCCCACAGTTGCTCCGACGGAGTAGGACTGGGCTGCTCGTCGTTCCCTAGCTGCGAAAACAGACGATCATAGGGCTCTGCGACGACAAGCCTAATCCTAACATGACCCTGGCGATACATGGATGATGGAGCATCATTCGGCTTGGAAAGGCGTGAAAATAAGCAAGTCGGAGAGGCTTTATTGACTTTGCAGTGCGACGTAGTCGAATTTGGTTGAGGGTTGGAAGTCGGACTGCGCAGTCCATTTTGTGCCTTCTTCCCACAGAAGGGACGGGAATATCCCAAGTCAGGGATTTTAAGTATCCTCATACCAGAAGAAATACAAGGTGATTCGATTCTTCCAGCTTCTCTGGAGGGCATCTGTCTCGGGGTAGTTAGAAACAAAATCCTGGTACAGGTAGCGAGTCCTCTTATAACAGATTTGCACGTACACATCTCGCAAGTGCCATCCATTGCTTTGATTCATCCATCGTCGTTGATCTGGGATGTGAACCATGAGCCCTGGGCCTAGGCGAGTAGTTCATTTTTATGCCTGTGATGATATTTATCCTTTGTCCTTTGTTGCGTTCTTGTACTGAATGAGGATAAAGCATTCGCGTACACTTTGACATTGGTGACAATAAGGCACACGGCCAAGCGTCTTTGAGACACAAAAGAAAAATGGTACACATGACCATATTTTTTTTGCAAGGGTGGCTACGTCTTTTATATAGCTTCCCAGGACGAATTCAGGTTTGAAGAATTGGCTCAAGCCAGGCGCTGGAGGCTTGCGCCAAGCTTGCATTGTTAGTTTTCCACGGCCGCGCACTCCGCACAAGAACTGACAAACTACCGACTTGGAATACTCTATTTTGACAGCTTAAAGTTGAGATTAGAGTTCACTAAAACTCAACCCATGCTTGGAAGAAGTTGCTAGATTGAGATACGCACCTCGTCAAACCCGCGTCCCAAACTCCATGAGTATTATTTACTTAGCGACTGTAAAATATCATCCAGTCTCTGTCTCTTTTTACTGCGCAATGAATGTTCCACTTGCTCACCCCACGCCAAGTTTGTTGTCTTCCTCGACATCTTCTGTGGTAAACGGGGTTCTTCTTGGCCTCGCAAGTTGGGAGGCCGAGTGAATGTCATTCGCTTTGTTGCAAAAAGTCCTCGGCTGACGTAGGATGGAGTGTTGGTGATACCGCCACGACCGTTGTGCCCTAGAAATAAGCTGGCGAATGGTTTTGAGGGCAAAATGAATGGTCCGACAACAGCTTGAGTATCGGACTGAACGCCACGGGATCTCAAGTCCTCGTCTCCGCCCAGCTGGCCGATGAAGGCGTACAGCCAAAAGGCCCATGCCTCGAATGTGATTCCGTGGCAAGACCCTACGTCTCTCAAAGAAGCTTCTATATCCCAGGTAGGGAGGTAAGCCTTTGCGGTATCTGTCAGGTAGTCCAATAAAGGCGGAGCTTGACGGTCTGTGACGAATTTTACAGCACAGCGAGAGTCGCCGCAGAGAGAAGACAAGTCTGCCTCTACTCTCCTCGCGAGATCTCTCAGGCGACTACTTCGAATCTGCTCAAGCGGTGCAAAGAGCATCAGATATCGCAGTAATGAGTCTTCCGTGCCGCTGGCGGAACCGGCCATCTCCCAGCCATGCTCAAGAGCAGAACCGGATGGATCTGGCCAGTCGCCTCGAGAGGCCATGACATCGTACAATGCCAATGATGGAAATTTCGTCACCCAGCGAAGTGACTCCTGCGTAGCATCTTGGTCCCTCCAGAGGCGCAATACTCGCAGGAGTGGGAACGGATTTTCCACCTCGGCCCAACCACGTATGAGCCTATCGCTGACCTCGGGGAACGAAGCTCGCACCTCGTCAGCTGGTTGGATGAGCTCCAACACCCCGAGACTCTTCATACTCGCGAGACAAAGCAGTTCACGGGTGGTAAACTGGCAGCCGCCGCTGATGACCAGATGCGCAATGAAGTCGGTTGATGAGGATATCAAAGGCTGGGTGTAGATCTTGAGCTCTTCTGCCGGGTGGCATATGTGTTGCCTGAACCGATATACTCCGAGAGTCTTGTCCTCATCGTCTGCTACCAAGATTTTGGAGAACAGTTTCCATGCATGCAGGCAAACACCCCTAGGCGTTTATTGAATTTAGCTGTCGAACGAGTTCGCCAAGAGCGTCACAGCCTCGCCATGAACAAGGTAAGGAAAAAAAAAACAATACACCTCATCATTGCCAGATTCATGCTGCCAGGGTCATTTACCTTGCTTCGAGCAACAGCCAGATGCGCCAAAGTAGCCGGATAGGCATTGCGTCTAGATGGCGTTCCGTCACGTCTCCAATATTGTTGGCAATAACATGAGTTGCCATGTCAATCAGTGATCGGGGACCTTTTGTCCCTCGAGGAGTGAATAAAGGATACGGTCGCCGACGGGACCAATCTCGGTCGCCACCATGGACGGTGAGGCTCTGTCGCGGGACCGTCCATTCTCTGTAGACCTGGCCCGATGACTTGTCAAACATGGCGGGAATGTGACGGCACTTGCGACATGATGCGGTAGGGGTTCGCAGCTCCAAAGATTAGAAAAGACAAATGGGCAGGAAAAAATTGCTGTCAAAGTCAAACGTAGATGTTCCGGTAAGCCTCTGCCCACCCACATGGTGAACACTGAGCACTGACTCGGCTAAAATAGCTGACCCAAAGTCCCGTGTCGCGCTTGTACCAGAGAGAGACCAACACACCTTTCAAGAGTCAAGGACAAAACACCCCAACGATTCTTGCTTGAATGCATGGTTACTTGATTTTTTATTCTTTTTTTAATTTTTTTCAATTTTATTTCATGTTGTCTTTATCTTTGCTAAATCCCGGTTTGGCAAAGACATGCGCCAACAGCCAACCAAACGCCCCAATTATGTCGCTAGCAAGTGTCAAAGCCAGATCAAACAAGCTCAATCAATTCCACCCGACATGGAACTAGAAACAAGTATTCTCTTAGCCACCGTCCAAAGTATTCGTCTCGCTCTTTTCTCTTAGTCGATGTCGATGCATGAATTTACAACATGGGCTTAAGATCCTTGGACACGGTAAAAGGTGCCTCGGTCTTGCTCTTAATCTCTTCAACCGTCACGCCATCAGCTATCTCGATAAGATTTAGGCCATGTGCAAAATCAACGTCGAAAACTCCCTGGAAACCAAATTGTTAGCTTCACTCTCGGCTTTTCGGCACCTTGTCTCGGTCAACAGGACTCAAAGGACTCACCAGTTCAGTAATGATTCGTGACACGCATGCACGTCCAGTCAAGGGGAATGCACATTGCTTGACTATCTTGGGGTTGCCCTTCTTGTCGGTGTGCTCCATTGTCACAACTACCTTGGTCTTGGAGGGGTTGCTGACGAGATCCATGGCACCGCCAAACCCTTTGACCTTGCCGGGCAGCATCCAGTTGGCAAGGTCACCTGTTCCGCTTACTTGCATAGCTCCCAAAATAGTGAGGTTGATTCTTCCGCTGCGAATCATGCCAAAGCTTTCCTCGCTGCCGAAGACAGCTGCACCACGGTTGAGGGTTACCGTCTCCTTGCCAGCATTGATCAAGTCGGCATCCTCGTCACCCTTCTTGGGATAAGGACCCAAGCCAAGGATACCATTCTCAGACTGAAGTTGGACTTCAACCTCAGGACCAACGAAACCCGGCGCTAGCATAGGCATGCCGATGCCCAAATTAGCGTACATGCCGTTCTTGAACTCCTTGGCTGCTCGCTTGACAATGCGCTCACGTTTGGCGGCGGTGTCACCGGTTCCCAACGCTGCCTTGGCATCGGCGTCGCTTTCATCCTTGGCAAAAGTGAACTTTTCAATATTCTTCTCACTAGTACTCTGAATAACGCGCTTCACGTAGATGCCAGGCAGGTGGACGGCCTCGGGGGGGATCTCACCAGGCTCAACAATATGCTCGGCTTCGACAATGGTCATTTTGGCATTTCGGCCCATGGCGCCATTGAAGTTGTGAGCAGCAAGACGGAACTGGCAGTTGCCGAGCTTGTCTGCCTTGTAGGCCTTGACAAAGGCATAGTCGCCATCAATGGCATGCTCTAGCAAATACGACTTGCCATTGAACACCTTGACGTCCTTGGGATACGAGTATTCATCTGGGGTGCCGTCGGCCTTGTTTTTCAACGGCAAGTCGCCGGTTTGAACCACGGTTCCGAAAGCAGCAGGGGTGTAGAAGGCGGGAATGCCCTTGCCACCAGCAGCGCAGCGCTCAGCCAAGGTTCCCTGGGGAGTGAGCTCCAGCTCAACCTCGCCGGTCAGGTACATGGTTTCGAACGTCTTGTTCTCCCCAATGTAGCTAGCAACCATCTTCTTGACCTGCTTGGTCTTGAGGAGCTTGCCGAGGCCGGAGTTGTCTGTACCGGCATTGTTGGAAACAGCTGTGAGACCAGTGATTTCAGGCTTTTCGAGAACCTCGTCAATGAGGGTATCGGGGACACCACAAAGCCCAAATCCACCACAGAGCAGGGTTGAGTTCGGCTTCATATCCTTCAAGGCTGCTGAAGCAGAGGGGAAGACCTTGTTGATCTCGGCCCGGCGTAGAGATACGGAGAATGACCTGGTCAGGGCCGGAGAAGGCTGATGGCGGTTTGTGTTAGCCCAAGGGAGTCAAGGACGCCGCAGCGGTGAATGAGCCTAGGCAATACGTACGTTGCAGCCATGGCGAGCGAAGGCCCGGAGAGTCGCCATGCGAAGAGCAGCGGACGGCATTGTGAGATTATTTATACGTTGAAGCTGGAGACGTTTATACTATGCAACAGCAAGCGTCACACGGATGCGATGATGGCCTATAGAGCTCGATTTTGAAAGATTGGCCAATGGGGGAATTTGGGTGCTGCTTCTAAACTTGAGCCTCGCACCGCCAACCGACTTCAGCTCCCTTGGAAAGATGGACTAAGGATAAAAGATGGCAGCGATGGATGAATTACAGAAGGTACACCGGAAACAAAAGCTGGCGGCAACAGAGGAGAAGGCCAAGCACAGAGGAAACCGGCAACTGGTCTCGGGAAAACGGAGTGTGGGATGGGCGGGTGCGCAGATGCGTCTTGTTAACAGCTTATGAAGCTCTCGAGCCGCGAGGGTCCGCAGGAATCAATTGGAGGCGGCAACACGCGAATGATGGGAACTGTGCCGCTAGTGGCCGAGCCGACTCTTCCCTTCGGGTGCAGCGTCGGCAAAGAGCTCTCCCTTTCGGAACCTGGTAAGCGGTTTCCGTTCCGCGCAGCCGCCAATGGCCCATGGCGGCGGCAGGTGCAGGTTGGCCATCGAGAGCTGTGGGGGCGGGTCCGGATGGGTATGAGAGAACATGAAGCTTTTGGAAGGAGACAAGCATCGGTTCCGAAGGCAAGCCGAATTTGGCCCAACCCACAACCTTACCGACATGCTTCTACTGTCTGGTGGTAATTCCTCCTCCGAAACGTTGTGTCCCCTTGAGATGCTGAAGGCTTTCCATGAGTTGTCGACGCTCAATCTCACGAACTCTGCCTTTGGTCCATTCTGGTTAGTACGTTCACTTATTTGGCGAAATACTGGGCCGAGTGCTCCATTCTCACGCCGTCGAAACGTAGAAATCGCTTGGCTTGTCCCATCGGATCCGATGCCGCCATTTTGGCCTTGGCTGCCATGAGTCGTCCGTAATTATTCTCCGGAGTACGGAAAACGTCAGGGTAAACCGTCTTCCGGCGGCGGCCGACCACTCCAGCGACGATGAACTACCTTCCTACCTACATAGTACACAAGGTAATTGTCGGGAATAATACTTGCTTCGCGCCGGTTATCGGCTCTTGACGGTGCAGATCTAGACAAGTGCTCTCTCTCTATTAATCTACATGCCCAAAAAACTCAGGCGCGCAATGAGATGGCCGAGCTTGTGCCTACCATGCTAAAGTTTATTTATTGTTCCAAAGTCGATTGTTGCTTATTGATTTGCTCGCTGCTCCGTACCCGGGCTCTTGACTATAACCCATCGTTCTATGGAAAAGCAATATTGAACCAGACTCATCACTCTTCTGTGGCTTTACGGGTGACCACTTGTGTCCGTGATGTACTCCGGACCCCGTACCAAGACTCTGTCCTGCTGGAAGCCCGGGTGCCCAAGTACTTGAGTAAATGGCGCCAGCCCGCAGCAACAGCTGCTTATCAGCTTATCGCCCCGCAGCTAGCGCAACCAAGCTTCAAATAAAAAAAAAAGAAAATTAGAAAAATTTCATGCCACCCATTGGCCCAGCCAAGGCGCGCCATCGAGTTGCTCGAATCTACAGCGAGCTGCCGCAAATCACTTTTCTCAAACCAACGCCGACGAAATCTCATACACATCTCATCGCGTAGAAGCCCAACAGCCCGCTTGAAGCCATGGAGTCGGGGGTCAAACGTCGAAAGATTGACCGTGGCGGATCTAGCCTCCGGCATGACGGCCTCATCGATTTCGAGTCTCGCAACGCTGTTCTAGTATCGTCCGCCAGCACCTTTGTCCTTCAAACCGATGAGCTGCTCAGGAAGGCCAAGCTTGATTACAGCAAAACGCTGAAAGATGTGGACGGAACACTCTTTCGGCTGAAAACCATTGTGGATTCCATCGAACCGCATGCACCTCTTCCTGTGAGCCTCACCTCCTGCAATTTTGCTGGCTTAGACGCTAATCAACTCAATGCACAAGATTGCCGAGGCGACAGTAAAGTTCGAAAGGCAGCATCGAATTACCGTGCCCTACCCAGATCCCAAGCCACGAAAGGACTCCCCTTACAAACTTTCATACGCAAAACCCTCTCAGTGCAACGTCGTCGGCAGCTACGTCTCTAGGACCATGGTCAAGACCCAATCCGCCCTGGGTGTTGATATGGTTGTCGAAATGCCTGTTTCATTGTTCCAAGACAAAGATTATCTTAGCATGCGATATTTCTATCGGAGAGCCTACTTCATTGCCTACATCGCCGCACATGTTCGCCATGAGATGGGTGATTCCATGACGTTGAGCTTCGAATACCTACATGAAAACCCTCTTCTCCCAGTGTTGGTTCTCAAGCCGTCGACCGATGAAGATACGACGGACGGAACCGAGAAGACGATATTCAAGTCTAGCAAGAAGGATAGCAAGAAGCACGGCTATTGCATCCGGCTAATCCCATGCGCTCCCGACAACCTTTTTCCTTGGTCAAAACTTACACCGTCGGCGAATTGTACGCGGCTGGGAGAGACGCAGGAGAAGGAAGAGAAGAAAAGGAAGGGGAATAACACATCTTCGCCATTTTATAACTCGACTCTCAACGCCGAGAGGACCTTCATACAGTACCTTAGAGTACTGACTTTCGCAAAGAACGAATGCCCGGCCTTTCCAGACGCGTGCATCTTGGGTAGGATATGGCTCCAACAACGAGGTTTTGGCGGCGCTATTTCTCAAGGCGGCTTCGGTCATTTTGAATGGGCTGTTTTGATAGCCCTCCTGTTGCAGATGGGCGGAAGAAACGGGCAGCCGGCTCTTTCGGGCTCCCTGAGTAGTACCGAACTGTTCAAGGCCGGTATTCAATTTCTGTCGACAACAGACTTTAATAAGAAGCCGTTTGCCTTCAACATGGCTAAAGTCGATGCCAAATTAATTAGAGAAACAGGTCCTGTCATGTTCGATCCCGTACGAGAGCTAAACATTTTGTCCAAGATGACATCATCGTCCGCTAGTCTTCTACAGCTATATGCCAAGTCCACTTCAGACTTGTTATCCGATGACGGTGCTGAAAAATTCGAGCCCACATTCATCGTAAAAACGGACATTACACTGCAGGTTTTCGACGCGCTATTTGAGATCAACAGCTCTCATATTTCCAAGTACGCAGACTCCCCTGATCGCAGCAGCATTGCCTGGAAACTCGGATCAGAGATGCACCAAGTGCTCAAAAAAGCCCTCGGAAACCGTGCCCAACTCGTACATATTCAGCTACCATCAGTGAAGCCATGGTCACTTTCTGACCAGCCTGCGGAACTGGCTACAAAGCTTCTTGTTGGGGTGATTTTTGATCCCGCTCATATGGCGCGACAAATGGAGTACGGTCCACCTGCAGAGGAAGAAAGGGAGGCTGCCGCGTTCAGACAATTTTGGGATGAAAAGGCGGAGCTGCGTCGCTTCAAAGATGGGAGTATCCTTGAATGCGTCGAGTGGAATGGCAAGCTGCCTTCACAAATTTGCGAAGAATTAACTAGCTACTCTTTGAAGCGGCATTTCAATATCGCAAATGAAGATATTGTTGCCTACGGAGACAGGTTTTCCCCCCTCATTGGCTTGTCTCATCTCGACAAAGAAGCCTTCGACTCAGCCAGGCGAGCATTTACGACGTTTGAAAGCGACATTCGCAATTTGGACGATCTTCCACTGCAGATACGCCAGTTATCACCAGTCTCACCATCTGCTCGCTACTCGTCCCCGGAGCCGCCTATGCTTGGCTTTCATACGGATGGCATTCAACCAATGGACGTTAACCTGTACTTTGAGGCATCTAGCAAATGGCCGGAAAACCTCACTGCCATCCAGGAGGCCAAGATTGAATTTCTTCTCGATTTTGACCGCCGATTAACGGCGGCCAACGACAAAATCGTCACATATCTGGGTCGCGAAAACGGAGACGTTGGCATCGAAAATCTCGCATATTTAGATATCGTATATAACAACGGCGCAGCTTTCCGCCTGAGAATATATTGCGATCTCGAAGAGACGCTACTGCAGCGTCAAGTCCAAAATATGGTACTCGATCCTCTTGTCCGTGAGGAGGCATCAAAAGCTCTCGAGACACTCAAGTGGCATTCTGCTACACTGCCGCTGCATACTCAAACCATTGCAACCTTTTGCACTCGTCTGCAGCCATTATCACAGTCAATTCGCCTCGTCAAACACTGGTTTGCCAGTCACAAACTCTGCGGACACTTGTCTGACGAGCTCATTGAACTTTTTGTTCTGCATGTCTTTCTTCAGCCGTATCCCTGGATGATGCCTTCGTCGCCTATGACGGGATTCTTGCGTACTCTTTTCTTCTTGGCGAGGTGGGATTGGCGGGATGAGCCCTTAATTGTAGATTCCGCAGAGACCGTCTCTGCGGCAGAACGGTCGGCCATGCACCGGGAGCTCGATTCCTGGAGGAAACGAGACCCTCACATGAACAATTCCGTCATGTTTGTTGCTACTTCCAGCGATCACTCGGGACTCGGATACACGCGTCATGGACCATCGAAGCTCATCGCCTTCCGAATGACTCGCCTGGCCAAGGCTGCCTGCAAACTCGTTCGCGACCAGGGAGCCAACGTCGAGCCCGAAAGCCTTTTCGAAACGTCGCTGCAAGACTACGACGTACTGATACACCTCTCCACCAAGACCATCAAGAACATCTTGCACGAAGCAGCTACCGAATCCGGCGCAAGGAAGCACTCGATGTATAAGAACCTCGATGCGCGCACAGGCAAGATGCCGCTACCTATAAGAACACACCCCGCCGCCGTCTTGGCCCAGGAGTTGCAGCGCGTTTATGACGACACGCTTGTGTTCTTCCCAGGCGGACCAAATGAGTCTGTTCTGGCGGCTATTTGGAACCCAAAGCTGGAAAAGAAACAAAAGTTCAGAGTTGGACTGTCATATAACTTCCGAAGGGTAGCTGTAGTTGGTGGTGATGATGCAGCAGCTGATATGGTCGAGGTGAATCGACAGGCCATTTTGCTGGAGCTAGCAAGGGCGGGCGGAGACATGATTAAAAGAATTGAAGTTGGAGACGATGAGGAATAATTCGACGCAAATTCGTCCCAGGCTACCAAGTCCAACAATTTGTTGTATTTATCCAAGTACCGTCGATTATCACGGGCAGCATCAGCCGCAGGGGCTATGAGCGCATGGGCGTCATTTATAAATATATCAGTATACAAACTGCACAAGAAAGATTAACGGGACAAAGAGAACGGTTATATGTCAGCTCAGCCACAAACATATGAATCTTGTTTATTTGCTTAGACATTGATTGCTATTTGATGTACCTGATGTCGACTCCGTGCCCTCCGTATTCAAAAAAAGAAATTAATTAACGCCGTTTCCGTGGTATAGATGCATATGTACAATAATTCTTCCATTGTCCTCTAATCCACCCATTACAGCATCTTTTGCTTCGTTGACATTTCAGGCATGTCGTGTCTCATCACCCGTCCTTCTTCTCAGAAACCTGCTCCGTCGAGAACGAGCAGTACTTGTCTTTGATCGCCACCACCTCGTACGTGCCCTCTTGGCTGGCTTTGATAACCTTGCTGTGCTCGTACGAGATATCATGTCTTCTATCCAAGACAACACTTCTATGTCCCTTTTTGGCGTTGGTACTTCTTGTGTACGTGAACTCAAAAGGAGGTGTCCCCCAGAACTCGAACAAAATGTCCACTTCGTTGCCCTCATGAATATCGACGCGAGATTGCTTGCCACGACTGATCTGGACGCTAGGGAGAGGGTGGATCTTCTTGTGCAGATTGACTGCTGCACGGCATTCGCTGGCCTTATCCGAAATGCTGGTAATGATGAAATCGCCAGGTTTCTCAGCCACACGGCGGAAGTTGGTGGTCTGTGATTTAGCATTCCAGCGGCCATTAAAGTCATATGTGATATCAAACGGCGGCGTTCCTGAGAGTGTGTACGCGATTCTTTCACCAACACAAAAGTCTTCGCGGGACTCTAGCGGATAGATGGAAGGGGCATCAAAGAGCTGCACCTGAATCGATGGTCCATTGACATCGTACTTTTGCTGACATCCTTTGGCATCTCGGACGCGCCTTATGCGGAGTTGCTGCGCTCCGAGGCGTAAGTGCTCTCGTGGGATAGGCATCAAGTAAGAGTTAGAATTGATGGAGGAAATTCGGTAAGTATCCGGCGCCGATCCGGACTGGTGCTTAATTTCCACTTCAACGGAGAATGGAGGGACGCCAGTCAATGCGATGGGAATTTTGTCTTCATGTTCCTGTTCCTCCATGCAGTACTTGAAGGATTGACCAGGTTTGGAGAAAACCGCCGTCGGCTTGGCGTTAACGCGCTGCTGCACCACAAGTGGACGCAGCTTCTTGTCACTGTTATAAAGATTATCCGCTAGTCCAACAAACTTGTACACATAGTCACCAGCCTTGCTAGTGTCCATGGATATCGACGCCTTGGATAATGCGGCGTCAAAGCTCCTGGGACTTTTAGAGTAGGAGCCCTGCGAAGATCTGTGTTCCAGTTCGTACGACACATGATATGGGGGTGATCCTGAGTTTAATTAGCAAGCGCTGGCTGAACGATTGAGTACGTAGGCTTGTCCACGTACCTTGAAGCTTGACTTCGAATCCATCGATATCACCCTCGCATACATCCTGCTTAATGAATGCGTCCTTGGCGCTTGTGACGCTTTCAGTTTGAATCAGTGAAATCTCCGGTCTGGGGAACCAGTCCACCTGGAATGTAGAGGCGGCCTTATCTACAGTGCCTCGACACTGGCTATCATGTACCTCGAGGATTTTATACACACCTCGAGACTTGACAACTAGGTGGTCGTTCGGGGCGATGGCAGTCTTGAAAAGCTCACTTCCAGATTCATTTAGATTTCGATATCTGATTGTCCAAGGGGGTTCGCCCTGAAGTCGAAGCGGAAGTTGCAAGGATGTATCTTCGACAGCCATGATAGCGCTCTTCTTCTCTATCAAGCCAAACCCGCCGCGTGGTCGTTGACGTCGGACTGTAATTTTGATTTGTTCTTGCAGGAAGGTGCGGCACCCACGTTTGTCCTGCACACTGCTAAGAGCGAGAATATAATCTCCGCCTTTCGAAAGTACCGGCGTCTTGATCTTGAAGGTGTTGTCTTCTAGATTACTTGCACGCTCTGTTTTGCGTTTGCCATCGTGGACAATTTCCCACTCAAGGTTGAAAGGGGCGTCGCCATTAAAAGCGACATCTACCTCGACTTCGGAATCTAGGCAAGCGTTTATGGTGTCGCGTGGGTGGACAATTCTGGCTGAGGCAGCTGGCTTGACAACCTGCTCAAGGACTGTGTCTTGACCCGATAGGGGCAGGCCAATGTACACCGCGTCACTTATCGACGTGAACACATACCTGTGTCGGCCGGCCTTCTTAGGGATGAGCTCAAGCTGTGAACGCAAACCGGGGACGCGCAAGGTCTTGTGTTCTGGGGGGCCGTCTGAGATGATATCGTAGTGGATATCGAACGGAGGAGTGCCCACAAGGTCAATATCAACACGAAGACCAATGGAGTTGCCAGCGCACTTATCAGGTATGTCTTCGGAACGAATGGATAGATGGGGCTCCAGGGGGTTGAGCAGCAAACAAGATGATGGCTCGTCTACTTCACCTTCACAAGAGCCACTGCTCACCGACTTGAGCGTGTAAAGTCCAGCTTCAGATACGAAGGGTCGGTCTCTGGAATTCTTTGCTGAGTGGCGGAATGTTGTAGCTTCGCTGCCATGATCCCCGCTGTTAGTCAGAGTGTCGATGGGCGAAAATTCCCAGCTAATTTCGTGTGATGTGTCTTTGACAGAGCCAGAGAGACTGAAAGAAACAGGCAGGGATGCAGCTCGTCCTTTCGCAACCTTGATTGGGTTTCGAAGGTCACAACCATCCATGCGAATTTTCGGCCGCTCTTTCACCGTGAACTTTTGAGTCAGGCCCTTTGAGCTGGCGACATCAACGTCCTCGCCCTCCTTGGCGTACTTGACCTCATTTCCAAATGCGTCGTGGACTTCGTCAACTGAATACTCCCATTCTCCAGGGTTGGTGAGGGACTCGTTGAGGCCGACTGTGACTGTGGCAGGGCGTGCCCACGAAAAGTCATCAGCAGCAGAGACGGTGGCCGTGTTCGCGCCAGTAATGAGAGGTGACGCAAAGCCGTCCGGCTGCAGGCTTTGGAATCGGAAATCGTGGTTTATGCCGTTGACAGAGCGACTATATTTGATCTTGAGAGGTGGAGTGCCCATAACTTCAAGAGATAGGTCAGACAGGTCGCGAATACATCGCTGGGAGGATTCCGAGGCCCGAATCTTGGCCTGCGGACAGGGAACAACGTAAGTTTCCTTGGCGGCGCGCTGAACCTCGAGTTTGTACTGGTCCAAGACTTTGCCCAGCCGATAAACACCGGGTTTCTTGACGACATATAGCCAGCTGAACCCGTCGGCGGTCGGGTCAGCATTGTGATCACGAATGGCTCTGGCAACCTTGTTGACTTCGCGAGTGGGTATCTTGATTGTTTCCTCCTTGTTGGTATCAAGATCGATGCGAATCAGTTCAATCTCGGCGGGCACGGTGGCATTAAAATAGATTGGTAGTGAGGCGCCAATCTTGTCCTTTCGGTTCAAGCAATAAGGTAGCAAGTCCGGGTTTAACACAGCAGAGCCTTCGGGGAGAATGTTGATGATTTGTTTGCCCATAATTAACGAATGATTATTCAAAATGCTCGAGATCTTTACGTTGTGCTCAGAAATGGAGATTTCGCGATCGTACAAGACCTTGGCAAAACCGAGGAGCCAGGACTGCCATGGTAGCTGTGCTGAAGGTTAGTTGGATGTGCATGAGGTGGGTGTATGAATCCAACTTGGTGTGGAAGTCAGTAGACTCACGGGAATATTGAACATCAACATGTAATTGAAGACGACGTGCCCAGCAAAGAGGGTAGTGACTAAAAATTGCGAAAGTTCAAGCCATGGTATCCTGAGCTCAGGTAACCCAAAGAGGAAAGCAAAGTCAATAAAAATCCACTTGATAAACAACCACCAAGATGAGTCGCCGTCTTCTACGACCTGAAGCCAGTCATAGAGCTTCCAGGCCCACAGAAGCACGTATACAGCGAGGGCATATAGACGCTGCTGGGGAGCATCGAGGAAGGTTAGAGGAATAACAGGGTCGGTCGCAACTCGACGCGCAGTATTTTTTTCGGGGGCGAGAGGGAGAGTGGGAGACTTGGCAGAATTGCCATTGGATGAAACAGTGCCGACTGTGGAAGGCGTCTCTTGGAGGTTCTGTCGTCGTGCAACGGTAGCTGGGGTTGCTGGAAACCCAGACCGCAAGCGAGGAGTCGCGCTCATGGCATTCCGTATCAACAACGAGGGGAGCAGGAAAGCATCGAAAACCAAACACGGATGAGGTGACGGACGGTGTGTGCAGAGCGTGCAGCGCGTCGTGGGTGCAGGTGAGACGTGATGGAAGCACGAGCTGATGATGCGGCAGCAAAGCTTCCAGGCGTGTGACCAACTTTTTTGTGCTGGTGTTGAGATACAAGGACTAACTTAGTAGTGCCAGGCAACCAAGTCGAGGGCACGGGCTACCCGGTAGGCCAAGAGAGCGAGAGCGAGAGTGGAGTCGATCTTGAGTGTCCACGGCTCCACGTCTGCACGGCATTGAACATGAAAGCTCGTCCCTCGAGCCACTCGTGGGTGAATTATTGTTCCCAAGGCACTTGAACCTAATCAATCGAGGTCGAACACCTACTCGTGCCCGCCCCACTATTTTAGGCGTCTCGTTTCACTCACCACCTAAAGGTGGTGCTAGACAGCAAGGCGAGCCACCCACTAAGGCGGGTGTAACGGTGGCTTAGGTTTTAAGGCATAGTAGGTCTGTTTCTTAGGAAGTAAGTTAGGTTAAATGCTATAGAGTAGCTTTTAAGTAATATTATAATAAGACCGTTAAGAGTATAACTCTTAATAGTAAGACTATTACTTAAATTAATTAATAGAGAATTAAATTACTTAATTATAGCGGAATACCTTCTTCTTAAGTACCCGTTTATTTCTCTATTATAGTTTTAAATTAATTAGCTTAATTTTTAATTTCTTTAAACTTTAATTAATTAACTTAAGGTTTAATTAGTTTAATTCTCTTTAATTAATGCATTTAAATATTAACCTCTTTAATTATCTTTTAGGTTACGTAGCTAATTACATGCTCTTATCTTCTTCTTATACCTATAAGTTATACCTATTTTAGCTAGTATAGTTCTATTTTATCTCTTATATAGTATTATTTATAATATTATACCTCTTCTTTATTAGTCTTATTCTTAAAGCTATTAAAATAAGCTAATTAAGTGTTATACGTTTTTTTTCTTTTATTATTATATACTATTATATTAATTAATTGTATCTTAAAATAATAGTTTAAAGCTTTATTTACTTCTTCTCTTTACTAGAATAATCTTCTTTTTATAATAATTAATAATTCGTTTTTATCTCTTATAAAAGCTTACGCTTATTATACTTATATAGGATTTTCTTAATATAAAGCCTTTATTTTTAATTTAAGTTATTATATAAAGTATATAATAAATAAGTAAGAGAATTATAATATTATAAGAGTAACCTCTTAATAGCTTTATAGTATTATAAATTAATATTATAAGCTTAAAAGAAAGCTTAAAGAAGCTAAGAAGCGTACCCTAACTAAGAATTAAAAGGTTTTACGTTTATAAAAATAAAAGAAATTATAGTTTAAGAAAATAATACGTGTAATTACGCGTGGTATTAATAATATTAAAGAGTTAAAGCGTATAAAACGTAAAGAAGTAAAATAGCTTTAAAAGACTATAAGGGTTCTTTTTACTTCTTTTAAGAATCTAAATTTTACTTTAATTTATTTCTTAAATATTAAGTTTAATATTAAGTTATTAGGTAATACTTAAAAGATTAATTAGAATGCGTTTCTTAAAAATAAAACTATTTAAGTAACGTTAAGTAATTTATAAGATTTCTAGCTAATTTTTAAGTGTTTTTAAAGTTTAAATATCCCTTTTATTTAACGAGATAATAATAATTCTTTATATTCCCTTATACTTTAAGTATTCATTTAACTTTATATTTATTAGTATTCTCTATTATAATATTTATAGTAATTATAAATTTATCTAGTACTTTCTCTAATAATAGTATATAAAATATAGGATAGATTCTTATTCTATTAGGTAATAATAGTTTATAGTTAGTATTTAAGATTTTCCGTTTAATAAGAAATAATCTAATCTTCTTTTAGTTAAGTTTATTATTAGATCGCTTAATTTTAATATTTTTACGAATAAGGTATACTTTATATCCCTTCTTTAGAATTAGCGCTAATAATCTCTTTCTATTCGCGTAGTATTTTATTTAGTTCTATAAAAATATTTATTTCTATTATAAGTGTTTCTATATTTCTATTATAGTTACTATCAGAGCTCTTACAAATATAGTAAATACAAGTGTATTATATATTGTATTTTGTATTATATTGTATTTTCGTGTATTATATTTAAATACATTACATTACATAACTAAAATACCTATAAATGTATTATAAGTAAAAAAAACCCCTGTTTTTTTAAACTTAAGATTATAAGGCTAATTATAAGGGTTATAAGGGAAAATTTTATATTATTTAAAAGAGCTAAATTAGCTCTTTAAAATGTCCCACTTTTTATCACTATAAGTTATTATCTTAAAAAGTTATAAGCAATTGAAAATTCGCCCCGCTTTACTTACTTTTTATTTTAAGACATAACTTTAAAGCTTAATATCTCGCTTAATATCCACATTTTAGGGTTAATTTTTAAAGATTTAAAATCACGTGATTTTTAGCTTTATTTTAATATATAATATGCTTATATAAGCATTTATTTCTATTATTAGATATTTTATAGCCTTATAATACATTTATAGGTATTCTTATCTTGTAATGTATTGTAATATATTACAATACAATACATTACAATATAGTATAGTAAAAAATACAAAAAATACAATACATTTAGAGGTCTGGTTACTATATGCGTTATAGCTACTAGCGCGTTTACATTTTATGTTGTATATATTTTAATAATAGGGTTAAATCCGTAATTTACCCTAAATAGTAATATCTTTATATTATTAATCTTAGAGCTATTATAAGCCTATTATACTAGTAGTAGCTATTTTACCTAATTATTTTATTAGTAGTTAATATAGCTTCGTAAATATTATTCAAGTATTTAGTTTAAGATTTTTATTTACCTATTTAATTATAGGTAAAATACTATTAATAAGCTTTATTTAATCTTTATAGTTTTTATAAGGTATTTTTAAAAGTTTAAGGTAAATAATTTATTACGATTTAATATAAGCTTTATTAGTAATTTATATTATATAATAACTATTTTAAAGAATATATACGTTAAGTTCTTAGTATTACTTAATTTCTTATATAAAATATAATAGGTGTATTTTATAAGTTTATTTATAATAATTAAAATACTATTATAAGCTACTCTTATTATAGGTTCTTTTAACTTTAATAGTTTAATAATAAAGTCTATTATAATAGTTTACTATACTCTTTTAGGTAATAATATTAGTTATAATTCTTCGTATAATACGTGTCGCGTTAATTTTACTTTATTACACGTATTATATTTCTTAATAACTTCTTATATTATTTTTTTGCTTTTTAAGAAGTTATATAATCTTTTTAGCCTATTAATTATTTTCTTTATACCCTAATATCCGTGTAATAAGTGCTTATATATTTTCTTAATAAGCTATTCTTAAAGTATACTAGAAATATACTATTATTTATTATATAAGAAGGTCTTACCTTTCTTAAATAAATGCGTTTTCGTTTTTTAATTATTTAAATAACTATTATTCTTAATATATAATATAATCTAATATATTTATATTTTATTTAGCTTAACTTATTATATTATATTAATTTCTTAAGTACCTAATATAAGGTTTCTATTCTTAATAGCACGTAATAAGGGTATATTACTTACTTACTTATTTAATTTTAAGTTCTCTCTTTAGCTAAGCGCGTTTACTCTTTTATTTTTAAATCCTTTATAATATATAATTTTAAAGTTATAATTTATAAGGGTTTTATACTATTTAATCTATTATTTATTTAAATTCTTTATAGTTAAAAATAATATAAGATTCTTATAGTTAATATAAACCTTAATTTAATACTTTACTTTTATAAGATAGTGTTTTTATTCTTTAAAGCACTTAATAATAGTTATAAGTTCTTTATTATAAATCCTATAATTAAGTTTAGGTTTATAGAGTTTCTTTAAGAAGAATATAATTAGGTATAATCTTTCTTAATTATCTTATTATTTAAGCTATTCGCCTAGTATAAAGTTTAAGGCGTTAATTTTAAGCTTATAAGGTTTATTTTAATTAAGTGCTTTTAATATAAGTTTTAATATAATTAAATCTTTTATCTTTTAGAATATTATAACTTTTAGTTTATTCTATTAAAAGCTAACTTCTTTTTTTATTAGGTTTATAAGAGGTTATAAAATATCTTTATATTCGCTTAAGAACTTATAGTAGAAGTTTATAAATACTATAAATCCTTTAACTTCTTTTAGATTCTTTAGTGTAGGCTATTCCTTAATGGTTTTAATCTTATCCGGGCTTATTTATATTTCTCCGTGTGTAAGCACCAGAGCATTAAAAGTAGTGTAGTTTTGTAGTTTTTAGTGAATTTTAGTGTAGTGTAGTATAGTGTAGTTTTACTACACTACATTACATTTTAAAAATTAGTGTAATGTGTAGTATTAATTAATTTATAAGCTATTATCAGCTAATATAATTAGTAAGCTAAAATAGAGCTAAATTTGCTTACTAATATTAGTATTAATAAGCAGGGATTAGCTAGCTTAGATAAGCTAAAAACAGGGATTAAAAAACTAATAAAAATATAAAAATAAGAGAAAGTATAAGGGAAATTTAAGGGATTTTTATTAGGTAAGTAAGTATTATGTTATACTATAATTATAATTAAAATTTACGTAATATAAGAAAGGAAAAAAATTCTATTATTTATATATAAATATTTTATAAAAAAAGAGATTTAACTTATTACCCTATAACTTAAATATAAAAAAATTAAATATAAAGCTTATAAGAAATATATTAAGGTAATAAATAATATTCTTAATTATATATACTAGCCTTAGCCTTATAAGTAATATAATTATTATTATAAATATAAGAGATTATATTCTTTTAATTATATTATATATATAAATTTATATAAAATATAAATTTAAATAACTCTTTATATAGTTAACTTTAAATATTACTTTTTAAACTTTTATAAAGCTAAAATTTCACTCTTTCATATAAAATAAAAAATAATAATAAAAAAACCCTTTTAATATTAAATTAAGTATTAGAATCATAAATATTTTCCTCCTCTTCTTCTTCTTCTATATCCTCACTAATATCTAAATAATTAGACTTAGAAATATCCTTATTTTTATTAGAATTAGTTAAAACTTTATTCTGATCTTCTTCTTCCTCTTCTTCTTCTTTTTCTTCTAAATTTCCACTAGAATATGAAAATAAATTATAATATCTCTTATTTTCCACCCTTTTATTCTTATTTTTAACCTAGTTTTTTAATAATAAAATAATTCGAATAATTTCATGTAATAAAGCAGTTCTTCGCTTAGTAATAATATTAGTTCCCTAGTTAAAATTCCCTTTTATAGCTCCTAAAGTAGCTGGAATAGCTAAATATTTTCGAGCTATTATAGAAAGAATTAGGAAAGATTTAGTGGAATTAGCCTACTAAATAAATATATCTTGCTATTAAAAGTTAGCTTATAATTATAAATGTATAAATAATATTATAAAAGATTATAAAAGATTAGAAATACTGTATCTTCTTCAAAATTAAGCTTTAAATAACTAGAAATCTCATTTTTTCTAGTTTTTTTAATAGCTTTAGTTTTTTGCTTTGGAAATAAGTTATTAAATAAGCTAGGCTTTTTTTAAAGCCTAATATTATTATAAGAAGCTGAATTAGCTGGTTGTTGTAAATTAACTTTAATTCGAGTATTATTTGTATTTTTAGTTGATTTTTTAGAATTAGAAATTTCTTCTAATTCTATATAAGGAATTGCTTTATTTTTAGGGTCTTTTATATATTCGTAATAGGTTCTATTATATAATTAGTTATTAAGAAATTTAAAATAAATATTATATATAATAAATTTAACTTACTCTTTATATTCGGCTTTTAAGTCTTTTAATAGTTAATTAATAGTATTAGAATTAATACTTAATTGATTTTTAATTGATTATAAATTAAGTCTAGGGTCTAATATAGTAGCAAATAAATAAGGCTTCTAAAAATTATAATTACTATTAATATCCTTAGGAAAATAGTAATTTAATTTATATAAGCCTTTTTCTAAAGCTAAATAAAGACCTTAGCTAATAGATTATAAGTATTTAACTATAAAATAATTAGTAATTTAAAATAAATTTATAAAATTATAAAACTTACATTTTTAAGCTAACTTTTTTGATCTTTTAATATATCTTAAAGTAAAGTATAAATTCTTATTAAGAAAAAACATATTAAACTTATAGTATTATAAGATTAGCTTTATAATTGTATTGTAGGCTAATTAAAAATCTCTAAAATACTTGTTAAAGTATTTAAATTAGCCTATTCTTGCGTAGTTAAGCTAGCATCTTTAAAAGCTACTAAATTCGTTTTTTTCTGTAATATTTTAATAGGTTCTGCTAATAAAATAGCTGTGTAAAGCATTTTATAGGTTGAATTCCATCTTGTTGCGTTTGCTAATATAAGTAAAGTTAGTTATTAATACTTATTATAACTTATTAATATTAATAATAATATTTATAAGCTTTTAAAGCTTTAAATAATATTTATAATATAGAATTAATAACTTACCTAATGGTATTTTTGTAAGATTACTATTTCTAGTAATAAATCCTTTATCTTTAGCTTCTTTTAAAGCTTCTAACCTATTAAGGACTAGCTATACTATACTACTATAAGTATACGTCTTTAAAAAGTAAGAATAAACTTAAGAAGAAAGAGAAAGAGAAAGAAAGGTTTCCCTCTTCTTACCCCCCTTTATATCTTTACCTAACTTATAAATTATTTAGGTTAAGTTTAAGCTACCTTTATAATAAATTTAGCTTAGGCTTAAGCTACTAGCTTAAGCCTATAATATACCCCTTTACTTACCTAAGCCCTTTTAGTACTTAGCTAATAGCTATATAAAGCGTATTATACTCTCTTTTTACTCTTTATATTTATTTATTTTTATTTCTTTATAAGGGTAAGATAAGCTAAGTATAAAATAAATCTTTTATAATATCTTCTTTTTATTTTTATAACCCCTTATTTTTACCTCTTTCTTAGAATAATTTTAAACCTTATTACACGCGTTTTCTTATAGAATTTATCCGTTAAGCTCTTAAATTAATCTCTTTATTCTCGCGTTAATTTAAAAAAAAGAAAAATAATAATATAACTAATATTACTAGTACTCTTTTACCCCCTTTTACCCTATACTTTAAGCGTTATTTAAGCGACTTTATTATAGAAGATAACTCTAATAAGAATAATATTTTTAATAGTAAAAAGCTTATTAACCCTTATACGTAATATTAAAATTAACTTTTAAATACTAGTTATTATAAATATACCTTTAATTCTAATATAGCCTATTAACTCTACTATAATACTTATTAATAGTGCGATTAAAAGTTATATATTTACGTAGTAAATTCTAAGCTTTATTATTAATAAAAGAAAATTAAGCGTATTACTACCCGTAATAATTATATTACTATTAAGACTATTAAGAAGAGCGCTAATATTAAGGCTTTTTAGGCTAAGTTCTCGTGTAAGTTCTTCTTTATAGTAAAAAAATTCTAGTTTATACTTACTTATACTTACATTAATTTTAATTTAATTTAAATGATTAACTCCTTTATTAAGTTTAATTAAAACTTATTATTTATAGCTTAATAGGCTATTATTCTTAGTATATCCCTTACGCTTATTATTTATTATAAAGGCGCTATTATTTACTAGAATTCTAGCTATTAAGCGATAATCGCGAATTTTTACTATAATTAAGCTAGTATTACTTAGGCCTTTAATTAGCTTATTAATAATTAACGTATTAACTATAAAGAACGTGCCGCGTAAATAGCTTATCTTAAAAGGGTAATTAAATTTATTAACTTATCCCTTATTAGCTATAACTAGTATCTTATTCGCGCCTTTAATATTATCTTATTAGAATTTCCTTTTATTCTTCTTAATCTTACTACTTATTATTAGCTTCTTAAATAGTCCCTTAATAATTCTAATAAGCTTATTTTAATTAAAAATCTTTCTCTTATTAATTCTACTATATGATTAGCTACCCTTATTTCCCGCTTAATCGCGCTTTTACCTTTTATAACTTAATAGCTAGCTACTTTTACCTCTTACTTAAATATACTCTTATCTCTTATAATTAGGTAATTAACTACGCTTATCTTAGAGCTATAACGTTCCTTTAAGGGGAAAGAGTTTAATATTAATTAAAACTAGTATTCTAATAATTCCCTATTAATAAATAAAAGTAAGAATAAGCGTAAGAGAAAGGCCCCTAATTATTTCTAAAATACCTTTAACCTAGCTTTATCTTACGGTCTTTTCTCTTATAAGACTAGCTCTTATACCTATAACACGTAATTTTATTAAGGTTTCTTATTACGCGCTAATAGTGCTAATATTAGTGGTTTTACTTTTACTAATACTACTTTAAGCCTTTAACTTAGTTCTAGTTTACGCGCCTTTTATTAAAGGTTTACTTACCTATTAGATATACTAATTCTACTAATTTATTTAATTTAAGCCTCTCCCTATTCGCTTAATTTAAGGTTAAAGACTTTAATAGCTCCCCCTTAATATTACTTTTTTTTACTCTAATAGAAGTCTCTATTACTTCTTATTAGTAGTTTATTTTATCTTATATCTTAACTAATAAGAATTATTCCCCTTTATTACCGTTAGTTTTTAGTAATTTAAACGTTACTTTACGTGAACGTCTTATATTTAAGCTAGCTATATATTAGCTCTTTTAATTGCGCTAATTACCCGTTAAATAAGGTGTTTTTTTTTTTTTTATATTCTTTAATTATAATATTTATAGTTAATTAATCTAATAAAATTTACTAGCCTCTTATAGTCCCTTTACTTATACGATTTAAGGCTCTTAAACTATATTACCGTTTCTACTACCTTTATTCTAGCCTATTATAAGCCCTTTCTTTTTTTTTTTTTTTTATATAGGTACTACTATAATTATAATAGTTTAAGTATAACGCGAAGGTAGTATAAAGCTATTATTCTACCTTACGTTCCCCTATTAGTTTTTAAAACGCTTTAATACTATTATCTCTTATACGTTTTCTAATAGCTTTTAAATTAATTATATATAATCTATCTATTTTACGTAGGCTTTTCGTTTCTTATCTCTCTTTAATACGTTCTTTATTATAAGAATTTCCTTTACCTTAAATTCTTTTACTAGTTAACCGCTTACCTTATTATTTATTTACGTTAACTTAAAGCCTAGCTTAAAGTCCTATAGCTCTTAAAATAAAAGCAAGTTATAAGCTATATATTCTAAGAGATTAACGTGAAATACTAGGTAAATATTACTTAAAACGTTTAGCCTTATTATAAGTAGCGTTAATATATTTATAACCTTATATTTTATTATAACTTAATTTAGCTTTTTACTCGGCTAATTTATTTTAATATTTCATAGGTTTAATTAAATATTATCTCTAATCTTAAACTTCTTTACTAGGTATTATTATTTACTTATTAAGTTTTAGGTACGTTACTAGGTAAACGTAATTATAGCTTAAGCTAGGTTTATTTCTTCTTATAAGTGGTTATAAATACTATTACTTTTCCCTTTATTAAGGTCTTTAATTTCTATATATAAGGTAGCTTTTAAATTATAGTTATATTAAATTTATGTAAGGCTTTATTTAAGCTTATTTTAATTACAGTTAAGTTCTAGTTATTTAAAGCTAACTAATAAGCTATAAGATATTTTATCTAGTTAAATTACTTAAATAAAATTATAACTTAAAGAACTACTTATACCTCTTAATTTACGCGTTTTATATTACCGTTTATTTATAGGTAATATACTATAAAGAGAAGCTAAGTTATCTCTATAAGTTTATAAAGTATTATTTAAAATTTATTAAGCTAATTTAACTTATAGTTTATAATAATTTATTTTAGAAATTCATAAAACTACTATTAATATTACTTAAAACGTTTTACGCACGCTTTAACCCCTATTAATATTATAGTCTTTAGCTATATATACTTAAATAGTTAATCTATAATAACTATTAGGTATTTGGTATCTCCCTTCTTATAAGCGAGAAGGTTTATTATAAAGTTAATTAAGATTTATAACTAATATTTATTTATAATTAAAATTAGCTATAAAAGTCCCTATTAGAGTTACCTACTCTTATATCCCCTATAATAGTAGTAGTTACATATAAACCGCGTAACGTCTTAAGATATTTCTTTCTAATAATAGTCAGTCTTATTAAAGTAACTTAAAGGTACTATTTTTTCTAAGGTAACCTATTATTAAGAAGTTATACACGCGTTATATAAGTGTTATTATAAGTAGCTTTTACTTTAAAGCCTAGGTATAGCCTTAAAATAATAGCGTTTCGTATATAAAGAGAGTGTAATTTATAATCTATTCTCGTATATTCACCTTCTTGAAAAACCTTTAAGTATTCTTTTAAATAGCTTTAATTTAATATACTATTACCTTATTCTTACGTTAACCTTAATTCTATAAGCTTTAAAGGTAATAATTACTAAATATCTTTATTTCTAGTAAGAGATTAATAGTTCTATTAGCCTTTTCTTTATTATTAGTAATTAAAACTAGGTTACCTAGTAATATAAGTAATATATTTATTAGCTAAATAATACTATTAAAGCGTAATAAAAAGGTATTCTAGTTCTAGTCCCTTTAAAAGAGTATATTAAGGCGTTACGCTTATATCTTAGGTCTATAATAAAGGTAAAAGTTAAATAAAGAAAGTGTTTTTACTTAATACGCTTATCTCTTTAATATTTCCTTTAATAAGGTAAAGTATTTTAGGTTTTTATAATTTATAAGAATAATAAATAATTATATAACGCTTTAAAGTTTTATTAATTAAGCTTTTAAGTAAAAGATAATAGCTAAGAGTTTCTTATTATAAATAATATAATTTCTTTTTAAAGTTATAAGCCTTATAAAGTAATATACTATTAGATAAAGAATCTTATTATTAAATTATAATAGGTATCCTTTAAGAGTATTAATTAAGTAATTTATCTTTATAATCGTTTTCTTTATAGAATTCTATTACTTTAAAATTAAGTATAATATAAACGCTTTTTTTAAAGACTTAAAGGCGGTATTACACTTCTTAAATTACTTAAATTAAACGCTTTTTTTAAGTAACCCTAAGAGTAAGCTTATAAGGGATAAGAAATTTAATATAAAGTTCTAATAAAAGTTTATAAACCTTAAAAATTCTTAAACCCCTCTTTAATATATAAGGGGTTTTTAGCTATATATTACTTTTATCTTCTTTAAGTTAAAATAGATCTCTTTACTTATACGAATAATAAACCTAAGATATTTTACCTTTTACACGTAAAAAGCGTATTTCTTAATATTTAAATATAACTTTACTACGTAAAGTCTTATTAATACCTCGCGTACTTTTCGTATATAATCTTTCTATAAGTTACCTAAGTAAATTAAAATGTTATTTAAATAAGCTATTATAAAATCCCCTAGTATTTTTCTTAAGGTACTATTAATGTAACGTTAAAACATTATAAGAGCACCTACTAGCTTAAACGAGTATATTAGCTACTTAAATAGCTTAAACCTAGTTTAAAACGTTATTAAATACTTCTCTCTTAAGGTAACTTAAAGCCTATAAAATACTAAATATACGTTTAATTTTATAAACTACCTAGCCTTAAAAAGAGACTATAGTATTTCCTTAATTAATAAGAGTAAGTAATAGTTTTACTTTATAACTTTATTTAAGGCACGATAATTAATATAGAATTACTAGCCTTTATTAGGCTTCTTTATAAGTAAAACTAAAGCTACTACTAATAAGAAACTCACGCGAATTTAACCCTTATTTATTAGGTTTATAACTTATTTCCTAATCTTTAATAGGTATTTATATAGTATATTATAAAGTAATACTTATAATAACTTAAGGTTAAATTCATTTAAATACTTCTTTAATTATATATAATAGTTTAATTACCCCTAATATAAAGAAAGTTTATTTGCTTTTTCTTAATTAAATAAGTTTTAGAAATCCTATAGCTTATTAAGAAGCTATAATACTTATTCTTACTTTTAATTTACCTTAGCTTCTTATACACGTAAAACTATTATTATTTCACGTAAGCTTATTGTTACGAACGTTACTGCACGAGACGCGGGAAGCTAGGCCGCACTGGCAAGGGTAGGCATAGCTGCTAACTAATAAGGACATTAAGTTATGTGATAGCTTATTAGATTATATAGATAATTTAATGAGACGGGATTATTAGGATTATTAGGCAATTTAAATGATTTAGGTCTATAATAAAGAGATAAACGAATACTTAAGGAGGAGGTATTCCTATAGTTAAATAGTCTAGATCTTTATTAATTAATTTAAGTAATAGTTTTACTATTAAGAGTTATACTCTTAATAGCCTTATTATAATACTACTTAAAAGCTATTTTATAGTATTTAACTTAACTTACTTTCTAAGAAATAAACCTATTATACCTTAAAACCTAAGCTATTATTATATTTTAATTAATTTCGTTTAGTAAGTTACCTTAAAACTTTAAGTAATAATAACTTCTAAGATATTTACTTTAAGCGAAAAGATTATTAATCTTAAGGAGATAATAAAGTACCTTTATAATAAGATTACTAAGCTTAAGAAGTAGAATTAATAGCTTCTTAAGTAATAGAATAATCTCTACGAGAAACTTAAGATATAAGAAGAGAAACTTATAGTAGTTTAAAATCTTATACTTATATTCTTTATTAATAATAATAATATACTAAAATTCCTTAAGCTTAAATTATACGATAGTTATAAGGGTAATGTAAGAAACTTTCTTATATAAGCTTAAGCTTATTTATAAGTTAACGAAAAAATCTATATAACACTTAAGTTATAAATTCTTTATATTAGTAACCTCTTAACTAGAAAAGTAATGGAATAATAGGAGCTAACCCTTCGCGTATATTTTAAGTATAACGTTAAAGTTAAAGTGGAAGTTATTTATATTTTCTTTAATTATAAAACCTTTAAAGAATAACTTCTTATTATATTTAAAAACCCTAATAAGTATAAAGAAGCTATATAATAGCTTACTTAACTTAAGTAAACCGAATTTATAGCTTATTATACTAGGGAGTTTAAACGTATTATAGTAAAACTTAATTAAAATACTAAACCTAAAATAAAAGTCTTTTATTAAGAACTTAAAGAAGAAGTAAAGGATAATATTTATTAAGAAGATTATTTTAAGTTATTTAATAACTTTATTAAAATAGTTATTAAGGTAAATAACCGTTTATATAAGTAATATTACGAAAAAAGTTATAGGAAATTTAAATTATATACTAGGTTCAATAAACCTAATAGTAGTAAGCTACGCTAAATATTAATAGTATACGGGTATTACGCTAAACTTATAGAACTTAACGTTATAAATAAGAAAAAGGGAAAGACTTATTATAATTATAGTAAGACTAAATACTTTATAAATAAATATAAAGCCTTAAAAAAGCTATAAAAGCTAATTCCTAAAGGTAAAAAGCTTTATACTATAAACTAAAAAGACTTACCTACGTAAAATCTTAGTATAATAAGTAATAAAGAAAGCCTTACGTTAGTAAATAATATTAGTTTAAATAAAGATTAGGAATTTAAAACCTAACTAATACCTAATAACTTTTAGAAATACTAGATACTCTTATTAAAAAGTAAACCTTTACTAGAATGAATCTAAGAAGAAGAGAATTATTTAATTAAGAAAGATAAACTTAAAATTAAATATAAACTTCTTAATTAAACCTTTTATTATAATAATAATTACTATACGTACCTTAGTAGTAAGTAAGGTAGCGAATAGTTTCTATAAGAATAAAAGGGAAGGAGAATAACCCTTATAATACAATTAAAATTATAATAAACTAATTTAAAGATATTAAATAGAAAGTTATATTATACTAAGAATAACGTATATATTACCTAAGCTATAACCTTATAATATAAGGAGAAAGGGAATTATATAACTATAAGTAACTTACTTAGCTTAAGTTTAATTAATATAAATAGTAGATTAAGCGATTATTAAGAAAGCTTTAATAATACGTTAAAAGATAACTACTAATAATAGCGCCTAGAATAACGCGCTAGAGAATAATATAAGAATAGGATTAATAAATTAGGAAATAATAGCTGTTATTATAATTAAAACCAATTCCTTAACGGAGATCTAATAGGTTTTTATATATTATAAATATTAATAGTATAGTATACCTTATAATTAATATAACTATAATAGAACGAAAGATTTAAGTAATAATTCATAGTAGAGTATAAGAAAATTTTATCTTACTAAATCTCGTTAATAAATTACAATTACCTTAGACACTTAAAGATAAGCCTTATTAACTTATAATTATAGAAGGAATTATAGTAAAGTATAGCTATAAAGTAATTAATATAAAGATTACGTAGCTTCTCGTTAATATATAAGGTATAAAATATTAAGTTATATTAGATATTATAGTAATCTTAAAATATAATATTATATTAGAGATACCCTAATTATAAGCGAGTAATTTATAAGTTAATTGGAGAACTAGTTAACTTTAATAGGATTTACTAGAATATAATTATAAAGTAAAGAGTAGCCTATAAAGGGTACCTTATTTAAACTATAATAAGCCTTTAGAAATATATGTAATTACTAGAGAGCTAAAAGCTAAGATAATAGAGATTCCTAAGAAATACTTATAGTATAGTAAGCTATTTAACGGAGAGCTAAAAATAGAATTACTAGAGTATTTACGTTAAGACTATAAGATTAAACTTTAGCTTAATATTAAATTAACGTTTAATAAAATTTATTCTTAAAACCCTAAGTAAAATAAGGCGCTTAAGGAGTATTTAAAGGATATACTATAAAAGGGATATATACGATTATTAAAGTCCCTAATAGAATACCTAATCCTATAAGTATTAAAGAAGAATAGAAAATTATAATTATATATTAATTATTAATACTTAAATAAGATTATAATTAAGAATTAATACCCGTTACTACTTATAATAGAAATTAGAGATAAAGTTAAAAAAGCTAAATAGTTTATTATACTTAACTTAAAAGAAGCCTATAACCTTATACAAATAAAAGAAAGCTATAAGTAAATAATAGTATTTTGAACTAGTAGAGAATACTACGAATATTTAGTAATGCCTTTTAGGCTTATTAACGTATTAGTAACCTTTTAAAGAATAATTAATATAATTTTACAAAAATAACTAAAAGTGTTTATAGTTATATACCTTAATAATATTCTTATTTACTTAAATACCCTTAAGAAATATAAGCGATATATATATAAGGTATTATAAACTTTATAGGATAATAAACTCTTAATTAAAGCCTTAAAATACTAGTTTTACTAGAATACTATACACTTTCTAGGGTATATACTTATATACGAAGAAATATAAATAAGCTTAAATAAGATTAAAACTATTAAGGAATAGCCTATATTAAAGAATTTAAAAGAAGTTAAAGAATTTATAATATTTATGAACTTTTACTATAAGTTCTTAAGCGAATATAAAGATATTTTATAACCTCTTATAAACTTAATAAAGAAAGAAGTTAGCTTTTAATAGAACGAACTAAAAGCTATAGTATTTTAGAAAATAAAAGATTTAGTTACGTTAAAACCTATATTAAAAGCACTTAATTAAAATAAACCTTATAAGCTTAAAATAAACGCTTTAGACTTTACATTAAGCGAATAGCTTAAATAATAAGATAATTAAGGAAGATTATACCTAGTTATATTCTTCTTAAAGAAACTCTATAAACTTAAACTTAATTATAGAATCTATAATAAAGAACTTATAGCTATTATTAAGTGCTTTAAAGAATAAAAATACTATCTTATAAAAGTAAAGCATTAAATTAAGGTTTATATTAACTATAAGAATCTTATATTATTCTTAATTATAAAGGATTTAAATAAACGATAGATTAAATAGTATAAAACTCTTATGAATTATAACTTTAGAATTATATACTATAAAGGATCTAAAAACGAAAGAGTAAACACACTTAGTTAAAGAGAGAACTTAAAATTAAATAAGTAAGTAAGTAATACACCCTTACTACGCGCTATTAAAAATAAGAACCTTATATTAGGTATCTAAGAAATTAATATAATCTAGTAAGTTAAGCTAGATAAAACATAGATATAACGAATTATATTATATATTAAGAATAATAGTTATTTAGATAATTAAGAAACGAAAACGCATTTATTTAAGAAAGATAAAACCTTCTTATATAATAAATAGTAGTATATTCCTAGTATACTTTAAGAATAGCTTATTAAGGAAATACACGAGCACTTATTGCACAGATATTAGAGTATAAGGAAAACAATTAATAGGCTAAGAAGATTATATAACTTCCTAAAAAGCAGAAAAATAGTATAAGAAGTTATTAAGAAATGTAACACGTATAATAAAGTAAAATTAGCGCGACACGTATTATACGAAGAATTATAACTAATATTACTACTTAAAAGAGTATAGTAAACTATTATAATAAACTTTATTATTAAACTATTAAAGTTAAAAGAACTTATAATAGGAGTAGCTTATAATAGCATTTTAGTTATTATAAATAAACTTATAAAATACGCCTACTATATTTTATATAAGGAATTAAGTAATACTAAGAACTTAGCGTATATATTCTTTAAAACAGTTATTATATAACATAAATTACTAATAAAGCTTATATTAAATCGCGATAAATTATTTACCTTAAACTTTTAGAAATGCCTTATAGAAACTATAAAGATTAAATAAAGCTTATTAATAACATTTCACTTATAATTAAATAGGTAAATAGAAATCTTAAACTAAATACTTGAATAATATTTACGAAACTATATTAACTACTAATAGAATAATTAGGTAAAATAGCTATTATTAGTATAATAGGCTTATAATAGCTTTAAAATTAATAATATAAAGATATTACCATTTAAGGTAAACTATAGATTTAACCCTATTATTAAGACACACGTAGCACGAAATATAAACGCACTAGTAGCTATAGCGCATATAATAATAATAATAGAAATATAAAAACACTTATAATAGAAATAGATATTTTTATAGAACTAAATAAAATACTACGCGAATAAAAAGAGATTACTAGCGCTAATTCTAGAGAAGGGATATAAAGTATACCTTATTCGTAAAAACATTAAAACTAAACGACCTAATAATAAACTTAACTAAAAGAAAATTAGATTATTTCTTATTAAACGGAAAATCTTAAATACTAACTATAAACTATTATTACTAGATAAAATAAGAATCTATCTTATATTTTATATATTATTACTAGAGAAAGTATTAAATAAATTTATAATTACTACTAATATTATAATAAAAGATACTAATAAATATAAAGTTAAACGAATACTTAAAGTATAAAAAGATATAAAGAATTATTATTATCTCGTTAAATAAAAGGGATATTTAAACTCTAAAAACACCTAAAAACTAGCTAAAAATCTTACGAATTACTTAATATTACTTAAATAGTTTTATTTCTAAGAAACGTATTTTAATTAATCTTTTAAGTATTATTTAATAACTTAATATTAAATTTAATATTTAAGAAATAAACTAAAGTAGAATTTAAATTCTTAGAAGGAGTAAGAAGGACTCTTATAGCCTTTTAAAGCTATTCTACTTTCTTACGTTTTACACGTTTTAACTCTTTAACGTTATTAATACTACGCGTAATTACACGTATTATTTTCTTAAACTATAATTTCTTTTATTTTCGTAAGTAACGCACCTTAACGCTTGCCTTTTTAAGTTCTTTCTTAGTAGCTTTTAACTTAAACTTAACTTTCTAGTATTAGGTACTAATATAACGTAATTACTACGAGGTAAAAGGATTTATATTGCAGTAAAACCTATTTAAACGAATGCACTTATAATAACGGGACGAGTCTACGTTAAACGCCTTATAATTCTAGAGGCCTTAATCTTAGTAAAAGAAATAAGTAGGTATATTAACTAAATTTCTAATTATTAACTTAAGAAGAGCGTTTCGCTTATTTATCTTATAAGAAGGTTTATGGGATTAAACGAAAGGTTTTAAGACACGATTAGCTAATATAATAATATACGAGAAGAATAAAGAAGGGAAAATTATCTAAGCCCCTAGCCGGCCTATTTTAATAGCCTTAAGGATAAGACTAATAAAGGAGAGATATTATATTATAAACGTTACTATATAAGACGCGGGAAGCTAGGCCGTATTAATAAGGGTAGGTATAGCTGCTAACTAATAAGAACATTAAGTTATATAATAGCTTATTAGATTATATAAATGATTTAATAAGACGGGATTATTAGGATTATTAGGCGATTTAAATGATTTAAGTCTATAATAGAGAGATAAACGAATACTTAAGAAGAAGGTATTTTTATAGTTAAATAGTTTAGATCTCTATTAATTAATCTAAGTAATAGTTTTACTATTAAGAGTTATACTTTTAACGGCTTTATTATAATACTGCTTAAAAGCTATTTTATAGCATTTAACCTAACTTACTTCCTAAGAAATAAACCTACTGTGCCTTAGAACCTAAGCCACCGTTACACTTATAGCTATAAGATAATACTTCTTCTTCTTTCTTTAAGCCTATTAAATAAGTTTCGTAAATACTAACCCTAGTATTACTATTATAGGGTTTCGTATTACTTAATTACTAGATCCCTTAATTACTAGGTTACTTATAGCGCTTATTATAAGCTCTTTTTTAGCTAATTATACGTATATATTATAGCGTATTATTTAAGGTATTCCTAGTATTATATCTTAGGTAAGGCCTAGTATTATATAAGCTATTACTAGGGATTTTTAGCCGTTTATATTTATTATAAATTATACTAGGTAAAAGATTATAAAGTGTAACTTTTATTATATTACTTTACGCTACTTAGTCTCTACTATTATACGTATTTATTACTATTACCCTAGTAGAACTTACTTAAGGCTTATATATTATATAAACTTTTCGCTTATTACCACGTAATAATTATAGCTTATATTTACTTAGGTATTTATAAACTTTAAGAAGTTAATTAACGCGAGAATTAAAAGAGATAATATATTTATTCTTAACTTAATTTCCTTTAACTCTTATTTCTTAGATAAAATACTCTTTATTTTATAACTACTATTACGCTATAACGCCCCTATTAAGAGACTTATTATAGAGGTATATCGTTTTTTAATTACTTACTATTCTTATTTAAGCTATTAATTATATCTCTTATTATAGCACCTCTTATACTAAACGTTTATAGCTATTACGCGAGTAAGAGAGTATATTTAATTATATAATACCTTATTAATTTATAATAAATACACTTTCTTTTCTTCTTTTATTAATTAATTACCTTCTTTAAAACCTAATAGGCCCTTTTCTTTTAGTTACTCTTAGAGTAGTTTTAACCCGCGCTTTTTTTAGGTTTAGCTTAAAACCTTATCTTTATTACATTTATTATTAGCGTATCTTTATTTATTAGTTATTTCGTTTTAAAGGTAACCCCTTTATTTTACTTATTTTAAAACTTCTCCTTTAACTATAAGAATTTAATATTAATAGCTATACTATAAAGCTAAGCTATTATTATATTATACTTAAAGCGTAATATTTTCTTATTTATAATTCCTTTTTATATACGCTTATTTAAGGCTTATTATAGTTTTATAAGCTTTATAAAACTAGCTTATAATATTTCTTTAATAAGCGTAAGCTTATTCTTAAACTAAACGAAGAAGTCTATAAATAACTCGTTTTAGTGCTATTATATTTAGTTTAACTTAATAAGTGTAATTTTCTTTTAGTAAAGGTTTAAATATATAAATAATAGGTATTTTAAAAACTAGAATAAGTTATAGCTCTTTACCTTACCTAGTTTAAAAAATAAAGCTATATAACTCTTAACTTTATTAAAGAGATTCTAGTAAATAAAGACCTATTAATTATAAGAGCTACTAATAAATTATATGTCTTTAACTAACTTATATACTATAAGCTTCTTTTAAGCCTTAAACACGTTCTTATTACTATTAAAAGAGGTTTTTATTAAAATTAGTTTTCGTTTTATTAGAGTATTATTATTAATAGGTATTCTTATAGTAGATATAGCTTATATTACCTAGTTTTATAAGTAATAGTATTATTTAAAGAGTTAATAGAGTCTTTTAGCCTAGGTATTTATAATCTTTTATAGTATTATAAAGTTAAATAGGGTACTTTTACCTAGCGTAAAAGCACTAGGTATAAGTAGGTTTTATCTTATATTAAATATTACTTTATTAAGGTTATTTATAGTAAAGTTTATTCTTTATTAAGAACTAGTTATATTATATTATTATAAGTATATATCTTTAAAAAGTAAAAATAAACTTAAGAAGAAAGAGAAAGAGAAAGAAAGGTTTCCCTCTTCTTACTCCCCTTTATATCCCTACCTAGCCCGTAAATTATCTAGGTTAAGTTTAAGCTACCTTTATAACAGGTTTAGCCTAGGCCTAAGCTACTAGCTTAAGCCTATAACATAACCATTATAAATAAAGTTATTAGTTATTTTTAATAAGAATAGCTATTCTTTTAACTTTTCCAATAATTCCTATTTTATAATTAGCTTAAATTATATAAAATAACTTAAAATAAGTAATATAATAAATACCTGGAATTAAATTATTAAATTTTATTCTTTTTTCAGTAGATAAATCGTTAAATTCTTCGGTAGAATAATGTAAAAATTCGCTATTTATATAATCTTTGATATTTTCGGTATTTATTGTTTCGTTAATAAATATAAATATTATATCTTTAGCTACTATATTTAAAATATAGGCTGTACATCGAATATCTAAAGGCTTTTTATACCTTTTAGAATATAAGTTTAAAAAAGAAGATAAAAAGGTATTATTATTAGAACCGTTATCTCTAGTAAAGCTATAATTAAAAAGTTAGTAAATTAATATTATTTTATATATAATTATAAACTACTAACCTTATAATTTCTTTAGGGTTTATATTATATTCAGTTAATAATTCATTAAAAATTGAATTAATTAAATGGCTGGTATGGCTAGTAGGTAAATATTTAAATCCTAAATATATAATTAGCTTTTAAATTATAATAATAATAATAATAATAATAATAATAATAATAATAATAATAATAATAATAATAATAATAATAATAATAATAATAATAATAATAATAATAATAATAATAATAATATAAATATAAATATATTTACCAATTAAATAATATTCTAAGTCAAATTGGGGGTTTAACCAATTAGCTATAACCCCTAAATATGATTTAGAATTAATAGAAGTCCAAATATTAAGTTAAATAGATATAAAACCCATTTTATTAACTTGATTTTGAATTTTATTTATTATATTCTTTTTTATATTAGAATATAATATTTTCATGTGAGATATAAGGCCTTTATAATGAAAAAAGCTAATATTATAACTAAAATAACTTAATATTAGTATAATATATTATATTTAAGTTATATATTAATATAATAATATAAACTTACTTGTAATAATAACTTAAAAGCTTTTTAAAGCTTTCACTAGTTATAGTAGCAAAAGATAGGTTATTTTAAAGCATAAATTCAAGAGCTAATATAAGAGTAGTATCCTTAGAAAATCCATTACTACTACTAGTAATAGTATTATTTCTAGGTCTTTTATTGCTTCTTAAAAAGCTAGAAAAGCTAGATTCGGTTAAAAAGTCGGAAATTAAAGGTGATTCTGTAATAGCAGGGACTATTTATAAGTATATTAGTAAATTATAAATTTATAATATTATAAATATATAAATTAATGATATAATAAGATATAAAATAATAATATAATAAGATATAAAATAATAAAAGAAGTAACTTACTAGTTATTTTATCGTTTTCTTCGGCTTTTAATACTATAATAGTAGGATGTTTTTTCCTATAATGTGCTAAACCATTAGAGGACTGAAAACGGCTAGCTAGGCAGGTAAAAGTAAAGTTACAGCTTGGCTAGCTATAAAAAAAGGTGATTTCTCGTGGTTTTTCTAAATTAACTGCTAAAACCTTATAAGAAAAAAGGTTATGTTAAATAATATATGATTTTATGCGAAATTAATAGCTCTTATTATTTGTATAGTCTTTTTTAGTTGAAGTTTACTAAGAAAAGCTTAAATTATTCGTAATAATAAGCGGTGTAATTCTAAGAGGGTTTTAATCCATTATAAAGGTAGGTTTTAAATAATGAAAAGTTATTAAAAGATAGCTTAAATTTAAGGCTATCTAATAATAAAAAAAGTTTAGATAAAAGTTAAGTATTCGTAGAGTTATAAGGGTAAGAAGATTAATGTAAAAAAGAAAGGTTCTAAACTTTAAAGCGGGAGAACACAGTTAATATATAGAATAAATTTACAATACAAACGGTTTTAAAAACCTTAGAATTTAGGCATTTTTTTAATGCCTAACTTACCCCTTAAACATGCATATTCGTGTGGAAAACAATAGAATAGTTTTACGAGAAAATGTAACTATAGTGAAACAGTTAAAAAAGCTAGTGTACTAATAATGCATTAAAGGCGTTATATTGTGTAATAATATGCTATTTTATCACTTAAAACATGTATATACAGCTTATAGGAAACCTTTATATCTTAAAACTTTAACCGAATATAACTCCTAGAATACTAGACTTATAATTATGCAACTAGTATTAAATTAAAGGGCTTTTTAAGGGCTATTAATTAGTTATAAGCTTATAAATTTTAGTTAAGTATTCGTAGAGATATTAGGAAATAGAAATTATAGCGTTTTTTATTAAAGTGGGGTAAAACGCTATAGCGTTTTACCCTAGTTAACTTGCCCCACTAAATACCGCGGCTATTATCTTTATAATTAATGGGTGAAATTAAGTGGGGTTAATATTTTTAGATAGCTAAGATTATAAGCTTTAAAATAATACTACTTTTATTTTTAAACTTCTTTTTTTCATAAAGTTATAATAGTTTTAATATATAGAATAAAAAAAACTTAAGAATAAAGTTTTTAATATTTATATTAATCTTTATATATATAGAATTAATTATATTAAATATATATTTAAGCTTATAAAATACTTTATAATATATAAATTAATAATATATATAATTTTACTTTAATATAAATAATATATATTAATTAACTTAAAAAAATATATATAATTATATATAAAATAATTTATATAAATTTTATTAAATATATATTAGATAAACTTATACGTTTTATATTAATAAGCTATTAAGATAACTTATATAAAATATAAAAATACTTATTACTTATTTTTATAGATTTATTTTAATTAAATAAAATATAAATAAAAACTAAAAATATTTTAAAATATTATTTACATATAATTAAGGTAAAAAAAAATATTTTAAATTTTTATATTAATTATATATATTATAAATATAAAAATAACATTTAAAAAGCATTTATTTCTTATTAAATACTTAAAATAAATCAAGTTAATATCTTTATTTTTAGAATTCTTCAAACTTTAATATCTTACTTATTAATTAACTTATAAAGGATATTTTTATAGCATTATAATAAGCTAAAATTATAGTATTTTTTGGTTATTTTTATAAGCTTATAAGTCTACTTTTAAAGCCCTTATAATTACATATTACACTACAAATATAGTGTTACGAACGACACTATATAAGACACGGGACGGGACCGCATTAGCTAGGACAGGCACGACCCGTGGGTATAAGAAGAAGGCAAGGGCACGTGACTAGCCACGTGACCTAAGAGGTGATTAAAGGGGTTAATATTTGAATATATTAATTAAAAAGGATTAAACTAACTAAACCTTAAGCTAGTTAATTAAGGTTTAGAGGGATTAATAGTTAAGCTAATTAATTTAAGGCTATAATAGAGAGATAAACGAGTACTTAAGAAGGAGGTATTCCTATAGTTAAATAGTCTAGATCTCTATTAATTAATTTAAGTAATAGTTTTACTATTAAGAGTTATACTCTTAATAGCCTTATTATAATACTACTTAAAAAGCTACTTTATAGTATTTAACCTAACTTACTTTCTAAGAAATAAACCTATTATACCTTAGAACCTAAGCTACTATTACATTTTAATTAATTCTATTTAATAAGTTACCTTAAAACTTTAAGTAATAATAACTTCTAAGATATTTACTTTAAGCGGAAAGACTATTAACCCTAAGGAGATAATAAAGTATCTTTATAATAAGATTACTAAGCTTAAGAAGTAGAATTAATAGCTTTTTAATTAATAGAATAATCTCTATAAGAAACTTAAGGTATAAGAAGAGGAACTTATAGTAGTTTAAAATCTTACACTTATATTCTCTATTAATAATAATAATATGCTAAAATTCCTTAAGCTTAAATTATATAATAATTATAAGGGTAATATAAGGAACTTTCTTATATAAGCTTAAGCTTACCTATAAGTTAATGAAAAAATCTATATAATACTTAAGTTATAGATTCTTTATATTAATAACCTTTTAATTAGGAAAGTAATAGAATAGTAGAAGCTAACCCTTTACGTATATCTTAAGTATAGTGCTAAAGCTAGAGTAGAAGTTATTTATATCTTCTTTAATTATAAAACCTTTAAAGAATAACTTCTTATTATATTTAAAAACCCTAATAAGTATAAAGAAGCTATACGATAGCTTACTTAACTTAAGTAAACTAGATTTATAGCTTATTATGCTAGGGAATTTAAACGTATTATAGTAAAACTTAACTAAAATACTAAACCTAAAATAAAAGTCTTTTATTAAGAACTCAAAGAAAAAGTAAAGGATAATATTTATTAAGAAGATTATCTTAAGTTATTTAATAACTTTATTAAAATAGTTATTAAGGTAAATAACCGTTTATATAAGTAACATTACGAAAAAAGTCATAGGAAATTTAAATTATATACTAGATTTAATAAACTTAATAGTAGTAAGCTACGCTAAATATTAATAATATACGGGTATTACGCTAAACCTATAGAACTTAATACTATAAATAAGGAAAAGGGAAAGACTTATTATAATTATAGTAAGACTAGATACTTTACAAATAAATGTAAAGCCTTAAAGAAGCTATAGAAGCTAATTTCTAAAGGTAGAAAGCTTTATACTATAAACTAAGAAGACTTACCTACGTGAAATCTTAGTATAGTAAGTAATAAAGAAAGCTTTACGTTAGCAAATAATATTAGTTTAAATAAAGATTAGAAATTTAAAACCTAATTAATATCTAATAACTTTTAGAAATACTAGATACCCTTATTAAAAAGTAAACCTTTACTAGAATAAATTTAAGAAAAAGAGAATTATTTAATCAAGAAAGATAAACTTAAAATTAAATATAAACTCCTTAATTAGATCTTTTATTATAATAATAATTACTATACGTACCTTAGTAGTAAGTAAGGTAATAAATAGTTTCTATAAGAATAAAAGGGAAGGAGAATAACCCTTATAATATAACCGAAATTATAATAAACCAATTTAAAGATATTAAACGAGAAGTTATACTATACTAAGAATAACGTATATATTACCTAAGCTATAACCTTATAATATAAGAAGAAAGGGAACTATATAATTATAAGTAACTTACTTAGCCTAAGCTTAATTAATATAAATAGTAGATTAAGCGATTATTAAGAAAGCTTTAATAATACGTTAAAGAATAATCGCTAATAATAGCGCCTAAAATAACGCGTTAAAGAATAATATAAGAGTAGAATTAATAAATTAAGAAATAATAGCTATTATTATAATTAAAACTAATTCCTTAACGGAGATCTAATAGGTCTTTATATACTATAAATATTAATAGTATAGTATACCTTATAATTAATATAACTATAATAGGACGAAAGATCTAAATAATAATTAATAGTAGAGTATAAGAAAATTTTATCTCGTTAAATCTCGTTAATAAATTATAATTACCTTAAACACTTAAAGATAAGCCTTACTAACTTATAACTATAAAAGGAATTATAGTAAAGTATAGCTAAAAAGTAGTTAATATAAAAGTTACGTAGCTTTTAGTTAATATATAAGGCACGAAATATTAAGTTACATTAAATATTATAATAATCTTAAAATATAATATTATATTAGGGATACCCTAATTATAAGCGAGTAATCTATAAGTTAATTAAAGAACCAGCTAACTTTAATAGGATTTACTAGAATATAATTATAAAGCAAAGAGCGGTTTATAAAGGGCACCTTATTTAAACTATAATAGGCCTTTAGAAATATATGTAATTGCTAGAGAGCTAAAAGCTAAAATAACGGAGATTCCTAAGAAATACTTATAGTATAGTAAGCTATTTAATAGAGAGCTAGAAATAGAATTACTAGAGTATTTACACTAAAACTATAAGATTAAACTCTAATTTAATACTAAATTAACGTTTAATAAAATTTATTCTTAGAACCCTAAGTAGGATAAGACGCTTAAGAAGTATCTAAAAGATATACTATAAAAGGGATATATATAACTATTAAAGTCCCTAGTAGAATACTTAATTCTATAGGTATTAAAGAAGAATAGGAAACTATAACTATATATTAATTACTAATACTTAAATAAGATTATAATTAAGAATTAATACCCGTTACCGCTTATAATAGAAATTAAAGATAAAGTTAGAAAAGCTAAATAGTTTACTATACTTAACTTAAAAGGAGCCTATAACCTTATACAAATAAAAGAAAGCTACGAATAGATAATAGTATTTTAAACTAATAAAGAATACTATAAATATTTAGTAATATCTTTTAGGCTTATTAATGTACTAGTAACCTTTTAAAGAATAATTAATATAATTCTACGAAAATAACTAGAAGTGTTTATAGTTATATACCTTAATAACATTCTTATTTACTTAGATACCCTTAAGGAATATAAGCAATATATATATAAGGTACTATAAACTTTATAGAATAATAAACTCTTAGTTAAAGCCTTAAAATACTAGTTTTATTAGAATACTATACACTTTTTAAGGTATATACTTATATACAAAGAAATACAAATAAGCTTAAATAAGATTAAAACTATTAAGGAATAGCTTATATTAAAGAATTTAAAGGAAGTTAAAGGATTTATAGTATTTATAAACTTTTATTATAAGTTTTTAAGCGAATATAAAGATATTTTATAATCTCTTATAAACCTAATAAAGAAAGAAGTTAACTTTTAATAGAATAAATTAAAAGCTATAGTATTCTAGAAAATAAAAGATTTAATTACGTTAGAACTTATATTAAAAGCACCTAATTAAAATAAACCTTATAAGCTTAAAACGAACGCCTTAGACTTTATACTAGGCGAATAGCTTAAATAATAAGATAATTAAGGAAGATTACACTTAATTATATTCTTCTTAAAGAAACTCTATAAACCTGAACTTAATTATAGAATTTACGATAAAGAACTTATAGCTATTATTAAGTGCTTTAAAGAATAAAGATACTATCTTATAGGAGTAAAGTATTAAATTAAGGTTTATACTAACTATAAGAATCTTATATTATTCTTAACTATAAAGGATTTAAATAAACGATAGATTAAATAGTATAAAACCCTTATAAATTATAACTTTAAAATTATATACTATAAAGAATCTAAAAACGAAAGAGTAAACGCGCTTAGCTAAAAAGAGAACTTAAAATTAAATAAGTAAGTAAGTAATACACCCTTATTACGCGCTATTAAGAATAGGAACCTTATACTAAACACCTAAGAAATTAATATAACCTAATAAGTTAAGCTAAATAAAATATAAATATATTAGATTATATTATATATTAAAAATAATAGTTACTTAAATAATTAGGAAACGAAAACGTATTTATTTAAGAAAGGTAAGACCTTCTTATATAATAAATAATAGTATATTCCTAGTATACTTTAAGAATAGCTTATTAAGGAAATATACGAGTACCTATTACACGAATATTAGGGTACAAGGAAAACGATTAATAGGTTAAGAAGATCGTATAACTTCTTAGAAAGTAGGAAAATAATATAAGAAGTTATTAAGAAATGCAATACGTGTAATAAAGTAAAATTAGCGTAACACGTACTATACGAAGAATTATAACTAATATTACTACTTAAAAGAGTATAGTAAACTATTATAATAGACTTTATTATTAAACTACTAAAGTTAAAAGAACCTATAATAAGAGTAGCTTATAATAGCATTTTAGTTATTATAAATAAACTTATAAAATACGCCTACTATATTTCATATAAGAAATTAAGTAATACTAAGGACTTAGCGTATATATTCTTTAAAATAATTATTATTTAGCACGAATTATTAATAAAGCTTATATTAAATCGTAATAAATTATTTACCTTAAACTTTTAGAAATACCTTATAGAAACTATAAAGATTAAATAAAGCTTATTAACGGTATTTTACCTATAATTAAATAAATAAATAGAAATCTTAAATTAAATACTTAAATAATATCTGCGAAGCTATATTAACTACTAATAAAATAATTGGGTAGAATAGCTACTACTAGTATAATAGGCTTATAATAGCTCTAAGATTAATAATATAAAGATATTACTATTTAGGGTAAATTACGAATTTAACCCTATTATTAAGATACATGTAACATAAAATGTAAACGCGTTAGTAGTTATAGCGTATATAATAATTATAATAAAAATATAAAAATACTTATAATAGAAATAGATATTTTTATAAAACTAAATGAAATACTACGCGAATAAAAAGAGATTACTAGCATTAATTCTAGAGAAGGGATATAAAGTATACCTTATTCGTAAAAATATTAAAACTAAGTAACCTAGTAATAAACTTAACTAGAAGAAGATTAGACTATTTCTTATTAAACGAAAAATCTTAAATACTAACTATAAACTATTATTACTAAATAAAATAAGAATTTATCTTATATTTTATATATTACTATTAGAGAAAGTATTAAATAAATTTATAATTACTATAAATATTATAATAGAAGATACTAATAAATATAAAGTTAAACGAATACTTAAAGTATAAGAAGGTATAAAGAATTATTATTATCTCGTTAAATAAAAGGGATATTTAAACTCTAAAAATACCTAAAAACTAGCTAAAAATCTTACGAATTACTTAACGTTACTTAAATAGTTTTATTCCTAAGAAACGCATTTTAATTAATCTTTTAAGTACTATTTAATAACTTAATATTAAATTTAATATTTAAGAAATAAACTAAAATAGAATTTAGATTCTTAAAAGGAGTAAAAAGGACTCTTATAGTCTTTTAAAGCTATTTTGCTTTCTTATATTTCACATGTTTTAACTCTTTAACGTTATTAATACTACGCGTAATCGCGCGTATTATTTTCTTAAACTATAATTTCTTTTATTTTCGTAAACGTAAGACCTTTTAATTCTCGGTTAGAGCACGCTTCTTAGCTTCTTTAAGCTCTCTCTTAAGCTTATAATATTAATTTACGATACTATAAAGCTATTAAGGGGTTACCCTTATAATATTATAATTCCCTTACTTATCTACTATATACTTTATATAATAACTTAAATTAGAAATAAAGGCTTTACATTAAGAAAATCCTATACGAGTATAGTAAGCGTAAGCCTTTATAAGAGATAAAGATAGATTATTAATTATTATAGAAAGAAGGTTATTCTAGTAAAGAGAAGAAGTAAATAAAGCTTTAAACCGTTATTTTAAGACACGATTAGTTAATATAATAGTATATAATAATAGAAGAAAGAAAACGTATAACACTTAAGCTAGCCTATTTTAATAGCCTTAAGGATAAGACTAATAAAGAAGGGGTATAATATTATAAATAATACTATATAAGACACGAGACGGGACCATATTAGCTAGGATAGGCATAACTTATAGGTATAAGAAGAAGATAAGGGCACGTGACTAGCCACGTAACCTAAGAGGTAATTAAAGGGGTTAATATTTAAACACATTAATTAAAAAGGATTAAACTAACTAAACCTTAAGCTAGTTAATTAAGGTTTAAAGGGATTAATAGTTAAGCTAATTAATTTAAAGCTATAATAAAGAGATAAACGAGTACTTAAGAAGGAGGTATTTCTATAGTTAAATAGTCTAGATCTCTATTAATTAATTTAAGTAATAGTTTTACTATTAAGAGTTATACTCTTAATAGCTTTATTATAATATTACTTAAAAAGCTACTCTATAGTATTTAACCTAACTTACTTCCTAAGAAACAGACCTACTATGCCTTAGAACCTAAGCCACCGTTACATATAGTTATAGTGTAGTTAAACTACACTAAAACTACAAAAACTACACTACACTAAAAACTACACTAAAAAACTACATGTAGTGTAGTTTTTTTGTCAATGCTCTGGTAAGCACCAGAGCATTGGAAGTAGTGTAGTTTTGTAGTTTTATAGTTTTTGTAGTTTCGAATATAATAAATAATATTAAATCTAATAAAATACTTATAAGATTATAAGTCTTACAAATAAATAGTATAAATTTTATACTATAAGCTAACATAAAAAAGTGGGTCCTTATAAGCTCTTATAAGCCTAGAACTTCAAAAACTACATTTTGTAGTTTTTATAGTGTAGTGTAGTGTAGTGTGTTTTTAGAAAATTACATAATCTAGTTTTTAAGCTTATAATAAGCTAGAAGGACCCACTTTTTATATAAGCTAATTGGTTATAATATTAGCTAATTTATGCATTTATGATTATAATTCAAGTATTTTATTAGATTTATCATTAATTATTTAAGCTTTTTTGAAAATTGAAAATGTAGTTTTCTTGTTAATGCTCTGGTAAGCACGTACCCTAGAAAGTGCATAGTGTTCTAGTAGAACTAGTATTTTAAGGCTTTAATTAAGAGTTTATTGTTTTATAGAGTTTATAGTACCTTATATACATGTTATTTATATTTCTTAAGGGTATTTAAATAAATAAGAATATTATTAAGGTATATAACTATAAATACTTCTAGTTGTTTTTATAAGATTATATTAATTATTCTTTAAAAGGTTATTAATACGTTAATAAGCCTAAAAGGTATTATTAAATATTTATAGTATTCTTTACTAGTTTAAAATGCTATTATTTACTTATAGTCTTCTTTTATTCGTATAAGGTTATAAGCTTCTTTTAAGTTAAGTATAATAAACTATTTAGCTTTTTTAACTTTATCTTTAATTTCTATTATAAGCGGTAATAGGTATTAATTCTTAATTATAATCTTATTTAAGTATTAGTAATTAATATATAATTATAGTTTCCTATTCTTCTTTAATACCTATAGGATTAGGTATTCTATTAAAAACTTTAATAGTCTTATATATCTCTTTTATAATATATTCTTTAAATACTTCTTAAGTACTTTATTTTACTTAGGGTTCTAAGAATAAATTTTATTAAACGTTAATTTAATATTAAGCTAAAGTTTAATCTTATAATCCTAGTATAAATACTCTAATAGTCTTATTTCTAGCTCTCTACTAAATAGCTTATTATACTTTAAGTATTTCTTAGAAATCTCTATTATCTTAGCTTTTAGCTCTCTAGTAATTACATATATTTTTAAAGGCCTATTATAGTTTAAATAAGGTGCCTTTTATAAGCTACTCTTAGCTTTATAATTGTATTTTAATAAATTCTATTAAAGTTAATCGATTCTTTAATTAACTCGTAAATTACTCGCTTATAATTAAGGTATCCCTAATATAATATTATATTTTAAGATTATTATAATATTTAATGTAACTTAATATTTTATACCTTATATATTAACGAGAAGCTACGTTACTTTTATATTATTTACTTCTTAGCTATACTTTACTATAATTTCTTTTATAATTATAAGTTAATAAGGCTTATCTTTAAGTGTTTAAGGTAATTATAATCTATTAACGAGATTTAGTAAGATAAAATTTTCTTATACTTTACTATTAATTATTACCTAAATCTTTCGTTCTATTATAGTTATATTAATTATAAGATATATTATACTATTAATATTTATAGTATATAAAGACCTATTAGATCTCTATTAAGAAATTAATTTTAATTATAATAATAGCTATTATTTTTTAATTTATTAATCCTATTCTTATATTATTCTTTAACGCGTTATTTTAAGCGCTATTATTAACGGTTATTTTTTAACGTATTATTAAAGCTTTCTTAGTAATCGCTTAATCTACTATTTATATTAATTAAACTTAAGCTAAGCAAGTTACTTATAGTTATATAATTCCCTTTATTCTTATATTATAGGGTTATAATTTAGGTAATATATATATTATTCTTAGTATAATATAATTTTCCGTTTAATATCTTTAAATTAGTTTATTATAATTTTAGTTATATTATAAGGGTTCTCTTTCCTTATTATTCTCGTAGAAACTATTTACTTCCTTACTTACTATTAAGGTGTGTGTAGTAATTATTATCGTAATAAAAGGTTTAATTAAGGAGTTTATATTTAACTTTAAGTTTATTTTCCTTAATTAAATAATTTTCTTCTTCTTAAATTAATTCTAGTAAAGGTTTACTTTTTAATAAGAGCGTTTAGTATTCCTAAAAGTTATTAGGTATTAATTAGGTTTTAAATTTCTAATTTTTATTTAAACTAATATTATTTATTAACGTATAGTTTTCTTTATTACTTATTATACTAAGATTTCACGTGAGTAAGTCTTTTTAATTTATAGTATAAAGCTTCTTACCTTTAAGGATTAGCTTTTATAGCTTTTTTAAAGCTTTACATTTATTTATAAAGTATTTAGTCTTATTATAATTATAATAAGTCTTTCCCTTTTTCTTATTTATAATATTAAGTTCTATAGGTTTAGCGTAATACTCGTATACTATTAATATTTAACGTAGCTTACTACTATTAGGTTTATTAAACCTAGTATATAATTTAAATTTCCTATAACTTTTTTTATAATATTACTTGTATAAATAATTATTTACTTTAATAATTACTTTAATAAAGTTATTAAATAACTTAAAATAATCTTCTTAATAAATATTATTCTTTACTTCTTCTTTAAGTCCTTAATAAAAGACTTTTATTTTAGGTTTAGTATTTTAGTTAAGTTTTATTATAATACACTTAAACTCCCTAGTATAATAAGCTATAAATCTAATTTACTTAAGTTAAGTAAGCTATTATATAGCTTTCTTATACTTATTAGGGTTTTTAAATATAATAAGAAGTTATTCTTTAAAGGTTTTATAATTAAAGAAAATATAAATAACTTTTACTTTAACTTTAATATTATACTTAAGATATACGTAAAAGGTTAGCTTCTATTATTCTATTACCTTTTTAATTAAAAGGTTACTAATATAAAGAATCTATAACTTAAGCGTCTTATAAATTTTCTTATTAACTTAAAGGTAAGCTTAAGCTTATTGTTACGAACGACACTGCACAAGACACGGGACGGGACCGCACCGGCTAGGACAGGCACGACCCGTAGGCACAAGAAGAAGGCAGGAGCACGTGACCAGCCACGTGACCCAAGAGGCGATCGAAGAGGTCGATGTTCGAACATATTGACTAGGGAGGATTGAACCGACCGAACTTCGAGCCAGTCGATCAAGGTTTAAAGGGATTAATGGTCGAGCCAATCGATCCAGGACTACAATAGGGAGATAGACGAGTACTTAAGGAGGAAGTATTCCTATAGTTAGATAGTCTAGTTCTCTATTAATTAATCTAAGCAATAGTCTTACTATTGAGAGTTATACTCTTAACGGCCTTATTGTGATACTGCTTAAAAGCTACTCTATAGCGTTCAACCTGACTTACTTCCTAAGAAATAGACCTACTATGCCTTAGAACCTAAGCCACCGTTACATTTTAATTAATCCTGTTTAGTAAGTTACCTTGAAACTTTAAGTAGTAACGACTTCCAAGATGTCTACTTTAAGCGGAAAGACCACCAACCCCAGGGAGATAATGAAGTACCTTTATGACAAGATTACCGAGCTCGAGAAGCAGAATCGATAGCTTCTCGACCGGTAGAATGATCTCTACGAAAAACTTGAGGCACGAGAAGAGGAACTTGCAGCAGTTTAAAATCTCACACCTGTATCCTCTATTAACAATAATAACATGCTAAAATTCCCCAAGCCTAAATTATACGATGGTTATAAGGGTGATGTGAGGAACTTTCTCATATAAGCCTAAGCTTACCTACGAGTTAACGAAAAAATCTACACGACACCTGAGTTACAGATTCTTTACATTGGCAACCTCTTGACTGGGAAAGCAATGGAATAGTGGGAGCTAACCCTCCGCGCACATCTTAAGCATAGCGCCGAAGCCGGAGTGGAAGTTATCCACATCTTCTCTGATTACGAAACCTTTAAAGAATGACTTCTCGTTGCATTTAAAAACCCTAATAAGCATAAAGAAGCTACACGACAGCTTACTCAACTTAAGTAGACCGGATTTGCAGCTTATTACGCTAGGGAGTTTAAACGTATCGCAGTAAAACTCAACTGGAATACCAAACCTAAAATGGAAGTCTTTTATTAAGGACTTAAAGAAGAAGTGAAGAATAACATTTATTAAGAAGATTATCCTAAGTTATTTAACGACTTCGTCGAAATGGTTATTAAGGCAGATAACCGTCTATACGAGCGACGTCACGAAAAAAGTCACAGGAAATTCGGATTATATGCTAGGTTTAATAAACCTAATAGTAGCAAGCCACGCCGAACATTAATAGCATACGGGTACCACGCTGGACCTATGGAACTTAACGCCGCGAATAAGGAAAAGGGGAAGACTTATTACAATTATGGCAAGACTAGACACTTTACGAATAAATGTAGAGCCCCGAAAAAGCCATGAAAGCCAATTCCTAAAGGCAGGAAGCTCTATACCGCAAACCAAGAAGACTTACCCACGCGAAATCTTAGTATAGTAAGCAATAAAGGAAGCCCTATGTTAGTAAATAACATTAGTTTAGATGAAGATTAGGAATTCAGAACCCAACTAGTACCCAATAACTTTTAGGAATACTAGACATCCTTACTAAAAAGTGAACCTTTACTAGAACAGATCTAAGAAGAAGAGAATTATTTAACTAAGAAAGACGAACCTAAAATTGAACATAGACTCCTTAATTGGACCTTCTATTACGATAATAATTACTACACGCACCTTAGTAGCAAGTAAGGTAGCGGATGGTTTCCACGAGAATAAAAGGGAAGGAGAATAACCCTTATAATACAACCGAAATTACGACGAACCGATTCAAAGATATTAAACGGGAAGTTATACTGTGCTAAGGATAACGTACACACTATCCGGATTACGCCCTTATAATCCGAGGAAGGAAACTGTGTGACTGCGAGTAACTCACTTAGTCTGAGTTCAATTAACATAGATGGTAGATCAAGTAATTGCTAAGGAAGCTCTAATAATGCGTTAGAAGACAACCGCTAACAATAACGCCTAGAATAACGCGCTAAAGAACGATATGAGGATAGGATTAATAAATCGGGAAACGACAGCCGTCATTGCAATTAAGACCGATTCCTTAACGGAGATCTAACAGGTCTTTATATATTGCAAACATTGGCAATACTACACACCTCATGGTTAATATGACTATAATAGGAAGAAAGATCCAGGTAATAATTAATAGCGGAGCACAAGGAAATTTTATCTCGCTAAATCTCGTTAATAAATTACGATTGCCTTAGACACCTAAAGACGAGCCCTACTAACTTATAATTGTGGAAGGAACTACGGTAAAGTATAGCTACAGAGTAGTTGATATGAAGATCGCGTAGCTTCTTATTAATATATAAGGCACGAAACACCGAGTTACACTAGATATTACAGTGATCTTAAAACACGATGTTATATTAGGGATACCCTAGTTGCGAGCGAGTAATTCACGAGTTAATTGGAGAACCGGCTAACTTTAATGGGATTTACTAGGATACGGTTACGAAGCAGAGAGCGGCCTACAAAGAGCACCTTATTTAGACTATAACAGGCCTCTAGGAATATATGTAATCGCTAGAGAGCTAAAAGCTAAGACAACGGAGATTCCCAAGGAATACTCACAGTATAGCAAGCTATTTAGCGGAGAGCTAAAAACAGGACTACCGGAGCATTCACGCTAGGACCATGAGATTAGACTCTAGCCCGGTACTAAACTAACGTTTAATAAGATTTATCCTTAGAACCCTAAGCAAGACAAGGCGCTTAAGGAGTATCTAGAGAACATGTTATAGAAGGGATACATAAGACTATTAGAGTCCTTAACAGGATACCTAATCCTATAGGTACTAAAGAAAAACGGGAAACTACGACTATGTATCGATTACCGACACTTGAATAAGATTACAATTAAGAATTAATACCCGTTACCGCTTATAACGGAAATTAGAGACAAAGTTGGAAAAGCCAAATGGTTTACTATACTTAACTTAAAAGGAGCCTATAACCTTATACGAATAAAAGAAGGCTACAAGTGGATAACAGCATTTCAAACTAGTAGAGGATACTACGAATATCTAGTAATGCCTTTTAGGCTTACTAACGCACTAGTAACCTTTTAAAGAATAATTAATATAATCTTACGGAAACAACTAGGAGTGTTTGTGGTTATATACCTTAACGACATCCTTATCTACTCGAATACCCTTAAGAAACATAAGCGACATGTATATAAGGTACTATAAACTCTACAGGATAATAAACTCTTAGTTAAAGCCTTAAAATGCTAGTTCTACCAGAACACTATGCACTTTCTAGGGTACGTGCTTATACACGAAGAAATACAAATAAGCCCGGATAAGATTAAAACCATTAAGGAATGGCCCACACTAAAGAATCTAAAAGAAGTTAGAGGATTTATAGTATTCGTAAACTTTTACTATAAGTTCTTAAGCGAATATAGAGACATTTCACGACCTCTTATAAACCTAATAAAGAAAGAAGTTGGCTTCTAATGGAACGAACCAAAAGCCACGGCATTCTAGAAGATAAAAGATTTAGTTACGTTAGAACCTGTGTTGAAAGCACCTAATTAAGATAAACCTTATAAGCTTAAAACGGACGCCTTAGACTTTGCACTAGGCGGACAGCTTGGACAACGAGATGATTAAGGAAGATTGCACCTAGTTGCATTCTTCTCGAAGAAACTCCACGAACCTAAACTCAATTATAGGATCCACGACAAAGAACTTATAGCTATTATTAAGTGCTTTAAAGAATAGAGACACTATCTTATAGGAGCAAAGCATTAAATTAAGGTCTATACTAACCATAAGAATCTTATATCGTTCTTAACCACAAAGGATCTAAATAAACGACAGATTAGATGGTATAAAACCCTTACGGATTATAACTTCGAAATCATATACCGTAAAGGATTCGAAAATGAAAGAGCAGACGCGCTTAGCCGAAGAGAGGACTTAAAATCGGATAAGCAAGTGAGTAATACACCCTTACTACGCGCTATTAAGAATGGGAACCTTGTGCTAGGCACCCGAGAAATTAATATAACCTGGTAAGTTAAGCCAAATGAAACATGGATGTAACGGATCGCATCATACATTAAGAATGACAGCTACCTAAATAATTAGGAAACGAAAACGCATCTATCTAAGGAAGGTAAGACCTTCTTATACAATAAACGGCAGTATATTCCTAGTACACTTTAAGAATAGCTTGTTAAGGAAATACACGAGTACCCACTACACGGACATTAGGGTGTAGGGAAAACGATTAGCAGGCTAAGAAGATCGTATAACTTCCTAGAAAGCAGAAAAATGGTATAAGAAGTTATTAAGAAATACGACACGTGTAATAAAGCAAAATCAGCGCGACACGCACTATACGGAGAATTACAACCGATATTACCACCTGAAAGAGCATGGTAAACTATTATAATAGACTTTATCGTTAAACTATCGAAGTTAAAAGAACCTATAATAGGAGTAGCTTACGACAGCATCCTAGTTATTGTGGACAAACTCACAAAATACGCCTACTATATTCTATACAAGAAATCGAGCAACACTAAGGACTTAGCGTATATGTTCTTTAAAATAGTTATTACATAACATGGATTACCAATAAAGCTTATATTAGATCGCGACAAATTGTTCACCTTAAACTTTTGGAAATACCTTATGGAAACTATAAAGATTAAAACAAAGCTTATTAACGGCATTCCACCCATAATTAGATAGGTAAACAGAAATCTTAAACCAAATACTCGAATAATATCTGCGAAGCTATATTAACTACCAACAGAATAATTAGGTAGAATAGCTACCACTAGCATAATAGGCTTACAATAGCTCCGAAATTAACAATATAAAGATGTTACCATTTAAGGCAAACTATAGATTTAACCCTATTATTAAGACACACGCGGCACGAAATGTGAACGCACTAGTAGCTACAGCGCATGTAGCAATAATAACAGAAATACAAAAACACTTGTAATAGGAATGGATATTTTTGTAGAACTAAATGAAACACTACGCGGACAGAAAGAGATTACTAGCGCTAATCCTAGAGAAGGGATATAAAGTATACCTTATTCGCAAAAACATTAAAACTAAGCGACCTAGCGATAAACTTAACTGGAAGAAGATCGGACTATTCCTTATTAAACGAAAAATCTCGAATACTAACTACGAACTATTATTACTAGATGGAATGAGAATCTATCCCATATTTTATATATTGCTACTAGAGAAAGCACTAGATGAATCTATAATTGCTATAAACATTACAATGGAAGATACTAACGAATACAAAGTTGAACGGATACTTAAAGCACGGGGAGACACAAAGAATTGTTATTATCTCGTTAAATGGAAGGGATATTTAAACTCCAAAAACACCTGGGAACCAGCCAAAAATCTCACGAACTACTCGACGTTGCTTAAACAGTTTCATTCCTAAGAAACGTATCCTAATTAATCTCCTAAGCACCGTCTAACGACTTGATACTAAATTTAGCATCTAAGGAACGAACTAAAATAGGATCTAGATCCTTAGAAGGAGTAGAAAGAACCTCTATAGTCTTTTAAAGCTGTTCCGCTTCCTTACGTTCCACACGTTCCAACTCTTTAACGTTATTAATACCACGCGTAACCGCACGTATTATTTTCTTAAACCATAATTTCTTTTATTTTCGTAAACGCAAGACCTTTTAATTCTTGGCTAAGGCACGCTCCTTAGCTTCTTTAAGCTCCCTCTTAAGCTTGTAATATTAATCCGCGATACTGCGAAGCTGTTAAGGGGTTACCCCCGTAATATTATAATTCCCTTACTTATCCACCACACACTTTACATAACGACTTAAATCGGAAACGGAGGCTTTATATTAGGGAAGTCCTATACGGGCGCAGCGAGCGTAAGCCTTTATAAAGGATAAAGACGAATTATTAATTATCGTAGAAAGAAGGTTATCCCGGCGAAGGGAAGAAGTAGACAAAGCTTTAGACCGCTGTTTTGAGACACGGTTAGTCGATATGATGGTATATGATGATGGGAGGAAGAAAACGCACGACACTTAAGCCGGCCTGTTTCGATGGCCTTAAGGATAAGACTAATAGAGGAGGGGTATAATGTTACGAACGACACTGCACAAGACACGGGACGGGACCGCACCAGCTAGGACAGGCACGACCCGTAGGCACAAGAAGAAGGCAGGAGCACGTGACCAGCCACGTGACCTAAGAGGCGATTAAAGAGGTTAATGTTTGAACACATCGACCAGGGAGAATCAAACCGACCGAACTTCAAGCTAGTCGATCAAGGTTCGAAGGGATCGATGGTCGAGCCAATCGATCCAGGACTATAATAGGGAGATAGACGAGTACTTAAGGAGGAAGTATTCCTATAGTTAGATAGTCTAGTTCTCTATTGATTAATCTAAGCAATAGTCTTACTATTAAGAGTTATACTCTTAACGGCCTTATTATGATACTGCTTAAAAGCTACTCTGTAGCATTCAACCTGACTTACTTCCTAAGAAACAGACCTACTGTGCCTTAGAACCTAAGCCACCGTTACACTTATATAAGAAAGTTTCTTATATCTCTCTTATAATTATTATATAATTCTAGTTTAAGAAATTTTAATATATTATAAGTATTTATAAGGGTTATAGGTATAGTTCTATAAACTATTATAAGTTTCTCTTCTTACTTATTAATCTTTTTATAAAGGTTATTTTATTATTTAAAAAGCTATTAATTTTACTTCTTTATTTTAGTAATCTTATTATAAAGGTACTTTATTATCTTCTTAAAGTTAATAGTCTTTTCACTTAAAGTAAATATCTTAAAAGTTATTATTACTTAAAGTTTTAAGGTAACTTATTAAATAGAATTAATTAAAATATAATAATAGCTTAGATTTTAAGGTATAATAAATTTATTTCTTAAAAAGTAAATTAAATTAAATACTATAAAGTAGCTTTTAAGTAATATTATAATAAGACTATTAAGAGTATAACTCTTAATAATAAGACTATTACTTAAATTAATTAATAAAGAATTAAATTACCTAATTATAATAGAATACCTTCTCTTTAAGTACCTATTTATTTCTCTATTATAGTCCTAAATTAATTAGCTTAACTATTAATCCCTTTAAACCCTAATTAATTAGCTTAAGATTTAATTAATTTAATTCTTTTTAATTAATACGTTTAAATATTAACCTCTTTAATCGTCTTTTAGGTTACGTAGCTAGTTACGTGCCCTTACCTTTTTCTTATGCCTACGGGTCATGCCTGTCCTAGCCGGTGCGGTCCCGTCCCGTCTCTCGTGCAGTGTCGTTCGTAACAGCGGGCTACTTTATAGGTATAGAGAGAGAGGGAGGGAGGGAAGGGGAGAGAGGAAGAAGAGAAGAGAAGAGGGGAAAAAAGAAGAAAAAGGAGAACGAGGAGAAGAAAAAAAGGAGGGGAGGAAAAAGAAGAAGAGGAAGGAGAAGAGAAGGAAAAGAAAAGAGGGGAGAAGGGGAAAGAAGAAAGAGAAAAGGAGGGGAGAAAAAGAGAGAAAGGAGAGAGAAGGAGAGAAAGAAAGGAGGAGAAGAGAGGAGACGGCAAGCGGAAGAAAGAGAAGAGAAGAGCGGAGAGAGAGAAGAGAAGGGGAGGGGGGAAGGAAGGGGGAGGGAGGGGGGGGAAGAGGGGGGAAAGGGGGAGAGAGAGGGGAAAGGAAGGGGAGGGGCGGAAGGGGAGAGGAAAAGAGAGAAGGAGAAAGGGAGGAGAGAAGAGAAGAGAGGAGAAAGGGAAAAGAGAAAAGACGGAAAAAGGAGAAGAGAAGAGAAAAAGAGAAGAGAAAGGGAGAAGCGGAGAGAAAGGAGGGAGAGGAAGGGAAGGGGAAGAGGAAAGGAGGAAAGAGAGGAGGAGGGGAAAGCGGAGGAAGAGAAGAAAGAGGAGGAAAAAGAGAGGAGAGAGGGGGAGAGAGGGCGAGAAGGGAGGGGAAAGGAAGAAAGGAAAGGAAGAAAGGGGGGGGAAAAACGGGGTGAGGAAATGAGAAGAGAGGAAAATGCGGGGAAAAGAGATAGGATGAATATGGAAAAGTAAATATTATATTGAAAAAACGTCATAAATATTATATTATATTGTAAGAATAATTTAATATTTTAAAAGATATTATTATATATTTTAATTAATATTTTTATAAAAATAGTAAAATTTTATATATTTATTTAAAACTTAAATATTTCTTTAATAAGAAAATATAAAATTATAAAATTTAATTTTTATAATATAATTAAATTTATTATATTTAATAGAATTTAAAATATTATAATAAGTATTTTATTTCCTTTTATTTTATATATTATATATACATTTTATATGAAGTAGCTCGCCTTAGTAGGTGGCTCGCCTTGCTGTCTAGCACCACCTTTAGGTGGTGAGTGAAACGAGACGCCTAAAATAGTGGGGCGGGCACGAGTACCTAGGAGGTACCTACACGCCCAAGTATTGACAAAGTACCTCGCATTAGGCAGGTACCTATTAGTATTCACCTGGTGGGGTCCCACCTTTTGCCCGCAATTAAATTGCATCCAGGCTGGCATGTCGACATGACGGCTTCGACAGTGTACATAGACTGCAATAACTCGCCTATCCAAGGGCACTTCTTCACCACTGAGTTTCTTGAGTATTTTACTTTCTCCCCTGTCTTACGAATGTGCACGTATCTTCCCCTGTCCTGCCCTGCCCAATAAAGACACAGAGACATCTATCTTCACTTTACTCCACATGAGCAAGATATAATGGACAGACCGAGGCGGAACCCAAAACGCAAAGCACTAGAAAACATAGATTCTCCTGACGTGCCTCCTCGCGAGCTTCTGGAGGAGGCTTGTAGTCCTCTTACATCACAAGAGATTGAAGAATGGGAGGGGTGGATCGAGCTGGAATCCGAACCGGTGCGTGTTTGCAAAATCACCCAACGACCGCCGAGCTGCAGCACCCAAACGTTTTGCCCCGTTTGCTAATCATTGCCTTTAAAGGCATTCTTCAACATCATTCTTCGAGACTTGGGTGTCAAACATGTCAAAATCCAAGAGCTGTTTACAGTTGATCAAGCCTCGTTGGACGCCCTGCCGTGGGTGAATACCCTCTTTCAAGACACAGCAGCGATAGCCTGACGCCATGACAGAAAACCCGTCTTTGGCCTGATATTTCTGTTCCAATACGGCCCTGGATATGAAGAAGACGAGCAACCCACCACCACAGAAAGCGAGATATGGTTCGCGAACCAGGCAAGATCCCACCCCTTCCTCCTCTCTCACTCGGGTTTCGCCAAATCACCTACTAACGGCCAAGTGCAGACTACCAATAATGCATGCGCCACTGTTGCACTGCTAAACATCGTCATGAACGCCGACAACCTGGATCTTGGTGAGAAACTGAAGAGCTTCAAAGAATCCACAAAGGACCTCTGTACTGCTCTTCGGGGACACAGCATCAGCTCTAATAAATTCATTCGCAAGGTCCACAACTCCTTCACGAGGCGCATGGATCAACTCAATGCGGACCTGTGTCTGGAGAACGACGTTAGTGATTCCAAGAAGAAGGCAGTGTCTAGAAAAGCGGGCAAGCAGAAAAGAAAGAGCAACAAGGCGTCCCTCGAGGAGTACGGATATCACTTTATTGCCTATGTTCCTTCTGGTGGATACGTGTGGGAGTTGGATGGTCTGAGGAGAAATCCTTTAAAACTCGGTAAGACGATTCATCCCGATGTCATGGCCATGAAATCTAACTGTCAACGCGCCTTGCCCATAGGACCGCAAGAATCCCAAGATTGGACCACCATTGCCAGGCCGCAGATAGAGGCCAGAATGCTTCAGAACGAGGACAGCCAGCTCTCATTCAATTTGTTGGCCGTCTGCCGCAGCCCGTTATTACAACACAACCGAACCATTGCCACTATGCTAGCGGCATTGGATTATATAAGATCCCGTATGGCGGACAGCGCGGCATTCAGCGAGTTGATATCGGGGGAGGAGCCGGTCCTGGACATGGATAACCAAGCTCAACTCGCCGAGTTTAACCTGACCCATTCGGATATTCAGAATGCCGAGATACCACCCCAACTATTGGCTGCGGCGGCACGCTCCGACTGGGAGGTCCCAGATGCCTACCAGCTCTACCAGAGGTTTTGCGCAGAAGCAAGAGCTGCCGTTGGTGAATTTCGCGCCGAGCTAATCGTCATGGAAGAGGACGAGCGTCGGGTCACCGGCCGTAGACGGGATTATGGTAGTGCATTACACTGCTGGGTACAGAAGCTAGCAGAAAAGGGGGTGCTGGAGGATATCATCAAAATGACCTAGTGAACATCTATGTTGTGCATTCGCAGGGAATTTCAAGAGTTCATGAATCATACAGCATCTTGGTGTATATGATGGCCCAAGGCAGGCTGCATGGGATATCTCAATTTTGAGCAGCTTGTGCCGAGGGGAAAAAAAAATAGAGAATCAACCCTCCTCCCTAAATAGAGTCAGCGTTGGCTGCCGCCTCCAACACCCTTATTGAGACAGCTTATAAAAGAAAGCAAGAACAAATCGAGACACTGATGTTGGCCAAGCTGTCCATAAGTTTTTTTTTTTTTACCGGCCCATTTGGAATAATTTTGCCCGCCCATGATAACCCACTCCTTGAAATGCTCACCAAAATTCCATCTCGCTTGCAAAGTGCGCATCTACCACTGTAACACGGCCGTTCCAAGTTCATAACCACGTACTGAACTGAAGTCATTAGTCATCTGGATATTGTTCCTTGATATTGGAAACGAATCTGCACGATTCTGGATCAAAACGCCTGAAAAATTTGCCAGCCATGGGAAACATGTTGTCATCAATGTTCGTAGAATCGTGTATGAGCTCAATATTATCCGCAGCTACTACATGCGGCTCAGAGCCAGTGCTCGGACTTCCGCGAAACGTTGAGTGTCAGCGCATTCGAAAATAAAAGAGCAGCGGAACTGCGACTTGGACAAGGAAAGTGAATCTGGCTCTTACAAGCACATGAAATAGAACTGATTCGGCGGCCGAATAGGGAAGCGTGGCTGCCCGCCTGGATCGCCAGCGTCTCCCTCATCGTCTGTGTCTCGAGATGTTGCCACGGGCAAACGCCTCGTGCTCTGGTCAGACCAGCCCGTGATGACACCTATCCAGCCGTAACGTCTATGTCGAAAAACCTGACCGATCTTGAACGGGACTGATTGGTTGCCGTCTGAGTCTCTGCGGGAAACAGGCGGAATGAGGTCGTCTTTGTCTCGCACGAGACGCCAGTGATCCCACGAATCCCCCAAGCCGCGATTGATATGACGAGCAAAGCCATCACGAAGTGGCGTAAAGCTGTTATACATGGGCGAAAGATATTTTTCCACTAGCCATGCATCTTCAGGCCATGATCCGGCAAATCGACGTAGAAAGCTTGCTAATCTGTCGTCCCATTCGAAAGTGTTAGGAGGCGTCAGCATCAGGGATGCCCACATGGCTGAGTATAGGGAGGCGTCCACGTTCATTGCGTTGTTCCCACGCAGAAGCTGACTCAATTCTGGATGAGCGTCTTCCTGCAACTCCAGAATTCTAGCAAAAGTGGCCTTGATATTTTGAGCCGTTCTCAGAACCATTGATATGGGAGGAACAGGAGCTAAGAAGGCATCTGTGCTGGTTTGCCATCCATAGTGAGCTAGGAGGTTCTGCAGATCGGACGCGGGGACTTCGCTGTCGAGCCCATATGGGTCAAGATACATCCTCTCGAGTTGCTCGCGGCAGCTATCAACGACATCGCCGTCCAAGGTTTGTCCGGGCTGAGCGAAAACAATGGCGTGGACATGGCTGGGGAAGGCACAGCATTGAGCATTGAGCCCCAGCCGTCCGGCAAGACAACAAAAGAGGGCGCTGGATATTAGTGGAATGGACTCATGGTCTTCATGTCGCAAAGCCTGGCCTATCAGGCAATTTCGAAGATTTCGATAATTTCTTTCCGGGTTCTGTAGGCCGGTGAGATTATTGGCACGCATCCACCGATTCAGCGCCAAAGCTGTCTCTCGAGTTGTGAGCTCGGCAAGATTAGCACAGGTAGCTCGAAACTGGATGACCAAATGGTCCAACATTTGAGAAATCTAGGCAAAGTCAAAAATCAGCGCCGACTGGGGGAAAGCAGTTGGAATGAGGACGTACGTCATCGAGGTCACCGGGCTGGTCGTGTAACACGAACATGTCAAAGGCGCCGAGGGCTCTCTCGAGTCTCTGGGCGGCAACTTGTGCAGGGGGGGAGTCGCGGTCCAGCCCAAGCCTGTGCCATTCTTCGATAGCGATGCTCCGGTGAATACTGTCGAGTATGGCATTGCTAAAATATCTAGTAGTCAAAAAGTTTTAATTATCACGATCACTCGTTGTCTCCGTGCTTGTGTGTGAGAGGGAGGGTAGAACTGGCTAATCACCTTCTCGCTAGAACGTCCGGCGCGGACTCGGGTGCGTGACATTGCACCAGCAGAAAATCCTTGGCATCGTACCCCAGGCGGCAGATTCTCTCGATCCTCTTTAAACGGCCAACCTTGGTCTTCAGGATAGTGTCAAGAAGCTGGGAGACAGTCCGATTCCTGCGCGTCCTCAGCAGAAACAAGTGCTTCCAGTCGACACTTGCCACGGCGGCGCGCAGCTTTTGGCCAAAACCGTGATCGGGGTGCCAGTATCTAAAGGTGCTCCAGCAATGATATCTCCAGAGCAGGCCCTCATTTGCTAATCTATAGGAGCGGTGGCATAGCAGCTGGAAGCATTGCAAAGTATCCTCAGGCGAAACATAATGAAGCAGGTGCTGAATGATTTCGTCTGGGACTCGGTCCAACGACATGGCAGCCCATGTGGAAGGGTGACGGCGCTGAGGGGGGCAGCAAAGGGGCCGCAAAGGGGCAGCAAAGGGGGCAGCAGCGGGAGTCGGCAGGAGTCGAGGTCGCGCCAGGACCAGACAATCAGCTCTCTGTACTGCTGCACTCTGCACTCTGCACTCTGTACTGGGTACTTTGGTAGCGGGCAGCCGAGCCAAGGTCGTCAATGACAGCACTTTGGGCAAACACGCAGCACCAGCACCAGCGGGAGCAGGCAGCAGGCAGCAGAAACACCTGTTTTCGTGATGAGAAACAAGCTCTCCGTCTCCCCCTTTGAATATTTCGACGAGGGACCCGGCAGCAAACGCGGCGAGCCGTAGAAACGTGTGTAAAGCAAACGGCCGCACTATGCCCTCCGACCTCTCCACAGTCTTGCCTCTCGCCTCTCGTCTCTCGTCTCTCGAGTCTCGACTCGAGGCTGCAACTTCTCCGCTGAGACTTCTGCGACTCTTGCGACGTCTGCGACCTGTCGTCTGGTGCGACTTGTGCGACTTCGAGGCCCTCCTGGGCTCCCAGTTGGATAGACCAGTTGGCGTCAGTAGCTCCGATGTCAGCCCACGGGACACGGTGAGGTGAAGCTACCTGTACTTTCTCATCTGCGGCTTGGCCTCAACCCAGCACTTGAGATATGATTTGAGACGCATATACCGGTGCAAAATTGAGTTGGTGCAACGGAATCTTGGTGTGGCTCGAGCCGTGTCATTGGCTAGGAAAATATCACAGTAGTTGATTGGCTACACAGGCCTTTGCCTTTGCACACAGTAAGATCTCCCGTACCTAGGTACCTTGCACTAGTAGTTATTGACCTTGCAACAACCCCAGTTTGCGGGCAGCACTCACACCCTGGTGTTTTGCGCTAAGCCCAAACAGGGTAGCAAGTAAACAAAGACCCAACGCGGTGCCAGCATCTCATGGGACCGGCACATTGAGTGCGCAGTACCGCGACAACCTGTTGAATGCCCTGCTGGCAAGAGTCAGGCTCGAGGCCTCGCTTTTCTCTCTAATCCTTCATTTGAGGCCGGGTTGGACTCTTGATTTGTCTATTTCGCAACGGATACGTCACCCGATAACGCATACGCGCACTCACTGCTCGCTTCCCTGGAGCTAGTTTTTCTCCCCTCTAGTGGCAGGTGACAGCCATAATTCGCCTGACGATCTCGACCAAAGACAAAAGGTGCCACAATCGTTCGCTCCCATCATCGCCAATCCCGCCGCCAATGCTAGAAGCTATTGAGTCCCCAATGAAAACAATCTCGGTATAAACACGCCGTCATCTCCGCCAAGTCTCCTAACCACATTCTCATCGTCCACAACCATGGTCCAACCAGGGTTTGGCGGCGCGCTCGAGACGCCTCGAACGAACGTCGGTGACGCTACATATCTTAGCAGGCAGCCCGATTTTGCCGACATCTCCCAAGAAGCCTCCTTTCAGTCCCCAGGAAAAGATGGCGACTTCTTCCAACAGCTTCGCAACGGACGCTCGAATGGAGTCAGTCTGCGAACGCCACGCCAAAGAGGGCCGCTCGCAGATCGCAGAAATCTACCCCAAAATCTTGGAGAGGCTGAATTTACTCCCATGCTTAAGTTCTCCGCAAGACGGAATGCTCGTAAAAACGGCAAGGAAAATGGGACTACTGCATTGAATGCGCCAGCATTGGATAGGATAGACGAGGACGATATGACTCCCATACCACGGGTGGACAGTTCCGTCTATCTGGGCTCTCGAAGCCAATCGTTTCTCGACAACACCCTACCCCAGCTCGAAAGTAGTAGTGTTGCTTCCACCCCCTTGGCTATGCAGCCTCGGAGAGGCGGGGATAAAGGGCCATTACAGGATGGCAACCAGTTGTCGCTGCGCGAACAAGAAAACGTCATTGATAGGATTGAGAAGGAAAACTTCGGCCTAAAGCTGAAAATTCACTTCCTCGAAGAAGCATTGCGAAAGGCCGGTCCCGGCTTCAGCGAAGCAGCCCTGAAGGAAAACACAGAGTTGAAAGTTGATAAAGTAACAATGCAACGAGAGCTTCACCGATATAAGAAGCATGTCACAGCAGCCAAGCGGGACCTTGAAGCCTATCGACAACAAATGCAAGAGCTTCAAGAAAAAGCAAGGCGAAAGCAAAATGACGAAGGCCAGCGCCTGGAACTTGAACAACTGCGCAAGGCCCTGGAGGAAAAAAAGTCCGACATTGATGCACTGCAACAGCAAGTGGATCAGAGTCATAATGACAAAGACCAATTGGAAAAACTCCGCGACAACATTGAAGACCTAGAAGCAGATTTGCGAGAAAAGGATCGCCTGATAACGGAAAGAGATGATGAGCTGGATGATCTTAGAGACAGACTTGATGCCGCCGAAGACAAGCAAAGGGAAGCTCAGAGGAGACTGAGTGAGTTGGAAGGTGCAGAGAACCAGAATGAGGAATTGGAAGAAGCCAGAGAGACTATTCAAGACCTTGAGCTCACTATTCGTCGACTAGAGGAACAAGTCGAAGACTTCAAAGAGAAGGTAGATCAGGCGATATCTCAAAAAGATCGAGCCGAAAGTGATCTCGAGGAGCTTCAAGAGGAAATGGCTAATAAGTCTGTGGTGACCAAGGGCCTGTCAAGGCAAGTTGAAGAGAAGGTATCCCGCTTGCAAGAAGAGCTTGATAAATCTGGGAAGGAATACGCAGACCTGGAAAAGGAGCTGGCTGGTGCAAATGAGGAAAATGAGCAGCTCCGGGCTGAGGTGGTTGAACTCAGAAACGAGCAACAAGAAATCAGACGAGGGCAGCACGACAATTCAACTAAAGTTCGGGAGCTCGAAGCAGAGCTACTTGCTGTTGCAGATGAGAAGGATCTTTTACAGGTGCGGCACGAAACACTGAGAGTCGAGTCCGAGGCCCTTCAGCGTAACGTGCAGCAGCTGGAAAGGGAGGTCGAGGAGCTACAGAAAAACGTGTCAGACGAGAGGGAATATGCGGTGGAGATCGAAAAAGACTTGCGGCAACAATATCAGGATGAGTTAGAACGATTGAATGACGCCGTTTCAGACTTGCAGGCCGAGGTTCGCGAGCGTGACAATCTTTACGATAACGATAGTGAAAAATGGGAAAACGAGAAGCAAGCTTTGGTGTCTGAGAGGGAGAGAGCCGAGGAGAAGGCTGCAGGTCTTCAAAGAACCATCGAGCGTCTTCGCGAAGCGGAAGGAAACTTGTCAAACAAAGAGTCCACCTTGCAGAAAGCCATGGAGAGTGAAATGGAACGGCATAAAAGCGAGGAGGCCGTGATGGCTCGTCAAATTGACGACCTCCAGGATGCTCTAGAAACGCGACAAGCATTGCTCACCAATTTGCGAAATGAGCTTTCTACTGTCAGGGACGAGCTCCGACAAACCCAGATCGACTATCAGGGACAAGTGAACAAGATTGTCGCATTAGAAAATGAGGTGGAGGTGTTACGATCGAAGAGCAACAATCAGTTGACACCCGGTCGCCGCGATGCAATAGTACGGGATTCACAGTATCTCCAGGACCAGATTACCAGACTCAAGGCGGAGCTTAGCTCGGCTCAATCATCTTTAGCGGAAACAAGAGCACAACGGGATGAGCTCCAAAGACAATTGCATCAAAATGGCACTCAGGAAGACGATACCCTGCAAGTAGACCAAGAACGTCTTGATCTGAGAGCAGCCAAAATCAAGCTTGATAACGAAGTCCGTCTCCTCAAGGATGAGAACAAAGCGCTTAGCGAAGGGCGCAAAGAAGCCGAAAAGGCCCTCGAGCACGAGATTGTAAAAGTCGCCACGCTTGAGGACCGTCTCAAGCAAGAAGTTCAACAGCTCCAGACCAAGACAAAATCCTCGACAGCAACTCCATTCAACAATCAAGAAGTTCTTTCTGCTCGGCGTACAATACGAGAGTTGGAGCAGCGGGTTAAAGATTACCAGGATCAGCTAGTCAAAGTACAAACAGCCGACGATGGCGACGATGTTGGCAATATGTCGATCTTGAGAAGAGACTTGTCCGCGTCGCGTCAAAAAGAACTTGATTTCATGCAAAAAGAGGCGGCTCATCGTGATACCATCAGGAGCCTCAATGTGCGAATTGCGGAGCTAGAGCGGCAGCTACATGAAAGCAAGGTTTCCCAAATGGCGGCTTCACCTCCTAGCTCGGCAGCCAAGTCTACAGCTGACTCTGAAGTTGCAAGGCAACAGCTAGCCAATTCTCAGCGAGCTTTGGATGAATTAAAATCACAGGCTGCTGAGTCGGAGCGAATGGCATCTCAGGCAATTGAGCAATTGCAGAAGGAGATGAGCGATCTAGAAGATCAAAAACTCGTCCTCGAAGAAGTTCTTGAAGAAGCAAACCAACAAGCTGAAGAAGCGGCGGCACAAAATGAAAAGGCTATGCGTCGTATGAGACACAAGCTGGACAAGGCGGAACGAGAACGAAACGCGGCCATTGCCTCGCAATCAGAAAATAGCAAGCAGGGACAACACCTTAAAAGGAGGCAGGCTGAGATTGAAAATCTAGAGCACGACGTTAGGCAACAACAAGAACTTATTGATGGCCTTGCTGCTGCTGAAGTATCGCTCAGACGCAAATTGGAACGAGCACGTAGCGAGCGAGCGGCGTTCCGCATGAGCGCCGAGAAGCTGCAACGGGACATTCAGCTACTACAGGCGACTAGCGGTCCTATATCAGGGAAGGATGATGGACGTGCTGTCGCGAAACGACATGATAAGACACTGGATGGCGACAACCACGCGTTTGAAACACTTGTTCGAGCTGCCGAGGGAGCTGAAGAGCGCCACAGGAAGGAACTCAAGGGCATGGTGATGCAAATGGAATGGATGCAGGCTCGTTGGGAGCGAGAGGCGTCGCTCAGATCAGACGCCGCATATGCCAAGAAGTTTATCCAGCTGCAGCTTGATGTTGCCAACGCTTGGTTGGTTCTTCCTACGCCCCTTTCTTTTGTTCCTCGTGGTTCATGTTTGATTCTTGTGCTACTTGTCCAGTTTACTAACAATATTACCTTTTTCGCCGCACAGCAACAAAGCACAGCTGCGTGAACTCGAGCATATCCGCACCAATCTTCTGCATAGCAAGAAGCCTCTAGCCCTGCCCGCTGCCCCCAACGGCCTCGCTTTCGGCAAGGTAAAGCCGACATCGATTCGACCGTTCCTCACAATGGCTCGCTTCATTGCTCGCATGCGCATCGCCTCCCGCAACTGGGCTCAACAAGAGCAGGTTCGTCTCAAGTTGGTCGCGGCTAGGGATGACCAGCGACGCGTCAAGAGATCTCGACTGTTTAAAGTTGTGCGAATGGATGCATGAGAGGGACGTTTTCTTTTTTTCATCATTGGCTGGTTTCATTAGCAGGCACGTACGTTTCACTTGGCTCTCTCTTTTTTTTTTTAACACCTTATTGCAAACGTGGTTAGATTGCAATGATACACATGACGACAAAAGGACGTTTTCTGGATAGTATGGTTTAGGTTTACAAATACCGGGCATGTAGGAAAAGGCGTTGGCATGTATTCATGGAGAAGCTAGTTGCGTACAGCAAGTCTGTAGTTCAAGGTTTCAAGACGTCACCGTATACTACTGACCTATGAGATTCATTTTCACAATGCGACTTGCGACTTGCGACTTGCGACTTGCGACTTGCGACTTGCGACGTGAGATGGTGAAGAGTGAATCGCACAGAGAACTGGCTTTTCTCTTGCCAATTTAATGAAAAACAAAATGTGTGTCAAATTCAACGATAGCACAGCTACTGTATTTATAACTTTCCAAGGCATGGCTGAACAAAATGCCAGAGTAGTATTAGCCAACCCCGTCGTCCAACCCCAAAACCTTTTCTTCAATGCCAGACGAATGAATTTGGAGTAAAACATCCAACCCACGAATAAAACAAAGAATGTAATGCAATAATATCGTCCTAAGAAGATTATTCTCCTTGAACCCCAGGATATCGACCACTGATGCACCTGTCCCATTCCCAATACCAGCATGAGAATCATAATTTTGTAATAAGCAGGAAAACAAAATCGTCTTTCAAAAATTCCAAATATCCCATTATTCCTCGTACAGCATACTACGCAATGTAGCCACACTATATCGCGACATCATTATTTACATGACGAAAAGGAGATTCGTATCTAATTCATTAGGTTAGGAATGCCTTCCTCAGGCCGAAGGGGCTTGGATTCGGTGATATGTACTCAGCGGGTGGCTGCAAGACAGCTGCGGCTTTTGCGTGTATTTAGTGGCCAGTTCGTCTCTGATGCTATTGAGAAGTTGCACGTAGCTCTGTTGGGGGTTTTTCCTGAGGGCCGTCATGAAAGCCCAAGACATGGCTCCCGTAGCTTGGGATGCGATAGTGGCATCGGCACTATACGACGCGTTAGTTTAGGTTCCATCTCCGTGGTGTCCTCAGAAAACTTCTAGTCTGGTAATAGACAAATCGAAAAACTTGGAGGACTAGTCCCCGCGCGTCGCTTCGTGTGGTGGCGGTGGCGGAGGTGAGCGAGATGCAGCTAACTGCATCCTTATCCCGTCAAAAGGAAACCAGGCAGCTATCTGCAGGGCATGGGGGAATGCAAAAAGAAACAGGTAGACCCACGATGTCTGGTCATCTTTACTACCGGACAGCATGATGACATCAGCAGGAGAAGTTTTGGTGGCGAGGGTACGAGCATATGCATCTTCTCCGCTGGTGGCCTTCTTGAAAAAGCTCATGATGTTGCTTGCAACTCCTCCCAAGTCGCCTTGGCTGTATGAAGATATGACGCCAAGTAGGCCTTGGCCAGCTTCCTTGGCGAGATTTGGTTCCTTGAGAATGCCCTGGGTTGAGTAGATATACGGCAAATCAAGAGCAGTTCCAGAGTGGCACGAATCGAAAATCGCTGTTAGTCTCACGCCGGCTTGCAACGGCCGAACCATGATTCGGTGCATTTCGTCATCTGTAATGTGACCGGTTTGTCGAAAGTCGACAGGGTAAATAACTTCGTCATAGCCGTCCGCCTCGTCACCATCCAAGTCCTTTGTCTGACCGCCGTGGCCTATTGAACAGCGTCAGTTCCCCAACGCCCAAACGTCTCAAATCATCACCGCTCGGCCACCTCGTGGGTAGATTGCGCAGGAGTGAAGGGTCTTACCAGAATAGTGAAAAAATAGCGCATCGTTCGGACGGGCATCCTTGACTAGCCAGTGCATTGCACGGAGAATGTTTTGTTTTGTGGGTTGACTCATAGGATTCTGTTGATCGTCTGTCAAAATCACCATGTCTTCTCGTCTGTAGCCAAAGTGTTCCGCCAAGTAGGCCGTCATGTTGCGAACGTCGTTGATGCAACCTCGCAACTGGCCACGCTGGCCGAAGTAATTAATGCCAATCAAAAGGGCCTTCCTACGGCCGGTACAGTTGGAATACTGAAACGAATAACCCTGAGGCGCGCCCGCGCCAAAATGCTGTAAACCGGACGGAGGAACTGGGGGTCCGCTCATCCGAGGACTGTAGGCACCATGCTGCTGCGGCGGAGGTATTCCTGCCGTCTCTGTGAGAAAAACTTGCACCTATGACATGGTGAGGGGGGCCCGGGAAGCACAGCACATACCAGGGCTTTGTCCGGGTCTAGAAGCGTAACCAGGCTGTGGTTGTGGTGGTGCAGGGCTGTAGTGGCCTGCATACTGTTGGGGAGGTGGAGGGCCATGATGCTATATAATACGCGATGTAAGCCACGCAAGTCGACAGAAGACAGATGTTCTGTTTGGCATTGACTTGAGCATACCTGATATGCATACTGTTGTTGGGCAGGGTGCTGTTGATGATAACCGTAGCCCGGTTGAGGCTGGGGAGATGGTTGGCCCTGAGGAGGGTATCCGCCGTAGCCCTGTTGCGGCCTGCCCAAAGTCAATCACCTATGTCAGCACCGGATAGTTGTAAAAGCGACGGTGCTGAGAGTCGACAATTGACGACTAAACTTGTGTAATTACCTGTAGTAGTTGCCCTGATACTGAGATGATGGCGGGGGGCCGTAGCCGCCCCCACCGCCGTAGCCCGGATATGCGGACATTTCAAGCTCACGAGTTGCTTTGCGATGCTGGATACACGGAGTTTGGACTCGAGCTTGCACCTTTTAATGACGTCTCAGTAGCGGCTCGGGCTGTGAGCGGTCGAAGGTGTTGCCCTGCGTGGGGATGGTAGCTGATGAGGTCGAGATTGGCGCTTAGCGTCTGGCCGGGAGATGAAACGTCGGAGATCGGGGATTGACCAGCACGCGGCTTATAAAGTTGCTCGAGAGAAGCGAGTTGCGAGCTCCAGAAATCAACACACCAGGCAGACAGACACACAACAAATGTTGCTGACGCTGCAATATCGGACGACGAGAAATGCAATGCAGGAGGATGAGGAAAAAGGCCCGGCGTGAACGGGTCGGACGGGTAGCGGTGTTGATCACGACCCAAAACCCAAGCTCGATGGAGTGGATATGATTTGTAGGCCGAAGTGGCTGCTGTTTCCTGGGGTAGGGAGACGCGTGAATGGGCGGTCAGCGGCGCAGGGCACAGAGCACAGGGCCAGTTGAGCTTTTAATGTTGCACGACGAGGGGGTGCGAGTATTGGCGAGGGCGAAAGTAAACAGCAGCGCGAGGGAGCAAAGTAAGCAGAGTCGAGTTGAGAAGACGGGCAACGCTGAAGCTGGCTGAGGAAAGCCGACGATGACGGATGCACTGGTCCAAGGGCAGATGCGAGGCCCCAGCGCCCCAGGACGGGCTGTGCTTGGCTTAATGGAGGAGGGTGATAGAGACGGAGATGGAGACGGTAACGGTCAGCGTGAGACTTGGGCGTGAGCACGAGTGCGCAGAATGCAGAGTGCGAGAAGGACGAGGTGGTTGGTGGTGTGTGCCGAGCGGTGGTGTCAACGGGCCAAATGTGATCAACAACCTTGGAAGTCAATAATATATGTCTGGTCTGGTGTCTGTGGCTCAAGGGCTCAAGCTAGCTGGCGTCAACGCATGTCGTTCGGCATTGCCAGCTGGCGACGGGCGGCAGGCGACGGGCGATGAGCACCGAGATATACTACGGAGTAGACGGGACGAACGAACGAACGAACGACCATGGAGGGGAGCCAGGTTGGGTATCCTTTTTTTCCCTCCTTGTCCAACAACCACACATGGACAACAAAAAAAAGCACGAATTATGACGATGGCCCAGTGCCAGAGCAACATCGGGCTGGACGACGGACATTTTGCATGCATGGATGCATTTCGCCAAAGCCGCACATGCACCCGGGATGCAGACGGCCCAGGACCTAAGTTAAGGCCAGGCCAGTCAGCGGGGCTGGTCAGTGTTGATAGTGGAGAGGAGCCCCCAACAGCACCCGGGCCAGCACATGTACACATCAATTGATGTCAATGCAGGCTTCAATGGTCGTAGACCCGTGGCTGTTTACTAGTGTCTCGAGTTCTGGTTTGATTGGATCCTTTCAAGTGCTTTGAAACGGCCCAGTTGGCAGAACGTCCAAATACTTGCATGTTCAAATGTTCAATGTTCTGATATCGTGTACCTACTACTCCGTATTGTAGGTACCTATCCAGAGGTTCTAGTTCGTTTGCCGGTCGATCCAGTCGAACAGGGATCATCATCACGTCTGCTCACTGTATTACTATATTGGACACATGCCAAACGAGGGCGCTGACGCCGGAGCAAGTCGAGCATGGATTGCATAAATTTGCATGAACTGGGCGTGCCCAAGGTGGTTCAATGTGGCTCAACCCAACTGGCGACACCCTGGACCCTTGGGACGTAGGGGTCTTGGAGATGTTGAGCATTCGCAACCCGAGATGCAACTGATCTGCTATGTAATAGTACTCGAAGATTGCTGCATGTCCGGTCGAGGTCTCATCTTCCTAGGCACGGCGTATGTACTTTTCGTAGCATCCGGACATGGGCGAACTGGAGCCACTACCAGTCGCAACATTGAGTATTGCAACTCAAGCTTATTACTGTTGTCAACCAAAGCCACAGTCCATCCAATAGGCTTGCTGCCGACGCGCCCTATGCCAAACGAATTGACTTTGATCGGGCATGCGGCAGGCGTATTGTCTGGCCACGATGGTGACGATGACGATGACGATGATGAACAACATGCCATTGTGCTGCTGCCATTCGCAACTGCGCCTCGATGGCACGGCTGGGCCAACAAGGAGAGCTATACCAAGTGTGGTTCCGAAGCCGGAAGCTAATCATGTACGATGCTGCAAGTTGATCCGATCTGCAGCTTCGAGAATGATGGATGATGATGGAGCGATGGAAAGATGATCCAAGGCACCTGGGTCCGTCTAGTCTGGTCCCACGGCCCCGGGGCTCCAAACGTCACCGAAGGCTGGCTGGTAGTGTTCCAGCCGTTGACGGTTTTCAGGCCGGCAGGGGATGTCAGGGTCAGGGCCGGCCACGCCGATATCTGGACATCTGGAACATTTTAAGCACTTGTGCACTTCTGGGCAGCACCGCACCAGCTGTCCAGGTCGGCTGTGGCGGTGCCGGTGCCGTGCATGCGCCGTACTCCACCAGCCCGCCAAGCACTAAACCAGGGACCACCACGATCAATCGGCCAGTTGGCATCTGTTTCTACGAGGCGCAGCACAGCCGGATGGCGGCTCTTGCGCTAGTCAACCGCGGTTCTCTCTCTGCTGTGCTGATGATGCCAACGCAGTCATTGATGATTTTTATTTTTATTTTTTTCTCTTACCCTATTATTATTCACGCCATCTTCCTGTCATTGCTACCGTTTGAAATTCCCATCTTACCTACAGGTATATTACATGCGCCCTGAAACTTATTTGATTTTTTTTCCCGCTCCAGTCCGGTTCGTGGCTGCATGTCAGCGTCCGTGGACTTTACTCAACCCCTGGCGAAACAGCCATGTGGCAGAAGAAAAAAAATTCTCCATCGGCATATGGGGTTACCAGGGACAACTAGAACTCCTCCATATCCAGGCAGGTCTGTATCTAGTTAGTACAATAGGTAGTGGGTTAGTAGACAACATCTTGTCATCCCGCATCGTAGCCTCCCCTCCATTGTAGCAGCCTGATGGTCGCGTCCCATCTTTTTAATACTACATATGTACCCTTCAATCTGAGAGCATATTCGAGGAACGTGGTATTAGGCAAACAAGTACCCAGGGAGCAAGCAAAAAAATACCCATTGGCCGCTCTCATCGCAGCGTTAAACACCCAGGGCATCATGTTCGCTCCGCGCCCGGTAGCTTCACTTGATGCTTCTGCCTTTGATCCCACACAACAGCTCGACAAGGACGAGCCTACCAAACGTCATAGCCTAGCGGTACAGACCTCATGTGCCCATCGGTTCACTCAACAGATATATTATGGGTTAGGGGTGCTCCATACCGTACAGACCAAGCATCTCCCATGTCATCCGAAACTTCTTCAGCGCTCGGCCCAATGCCAGAAAAGAATCCGATCCATGGATACCCTGATGCCCACTTGCGCGGCTGTGTGGCTGTGTGGCGCGCCAGGGCCTTGAGCGGCGAGGCCGACAGCTGAACGGAGAGCGTGGCTTGGCCAATCCAAATGCTCAGGCGGTATCGGAAGACAGCCGTCGCACAACAAAAATTATATGCGCGGCCGTGAAGGAAAACGGCCTACCAAAATGCGTGAACTATCTATCCTACGAGTATCACCTGTTTTACGGTTTCCTTTCATTTTCTGGTCAAGAAAGAAGAAGGGAAAAGGCCGCGAAAGAGAGATACCGCCGGGCCTAACCGCTTTGTAGCCCATTCGCTGATGATCACCAGTTTTGCATTATTGACTTGAACGCATCCTCAAAGCTCAAGTTGCTTTATTGTGCAGCCATTGTTTCGACAGTGATACTTGTTCCGATGTTTCTATTTGCGATTCTGTGTCCACTGTAAACAAGCTCTATCAAGTTTCCTTTTCTTTTTTTTCTTTTTGGATTTTTGATTAGTTTTAATGATTTTTTTTCTTGGCCTATCCAAATGATCGTGCAAGCACTACGTCAGGTAAGGCCCAATAGAAGCAACACAATATAGCGGCCGTTCCCAAGCCAGAGAACCGCAATAATAAACCACGTGATACACCATGAACGCATCGCGACAAGTTAAGATCTGATAAGATGAGTGGTTTATAGCGACGCGCCGGCGAGGGCTATCCTCGCGATAGTCCAGATTTTTGTCGTCGTTGCTTGACCCTCTCTTCTTTCCTATTCGTTCCCATAGCTTCAGACTCGCTTGCATGTTGCTACCACTGTGTCAAGAGTGCTGCCCGTTTCACCAACATCCGGGACCAATCATTGGACACTGTCTGCCCGCAGCCAGCATTGCTCAAGTGAACCGGTCAGGCTGCAGTTTGGCCTCAATTATGTCAATGTTGCTACGGAGTACATAGCAACCAAATCGATCAGTTTGACCACTATTAATTAGCAGCCTCGCCGCCCTGGCACTTCAGCACCGTCTTTTACAGCTGGGAGATAGGGGCCGCCAGCTGCCACGAGACCGTTTGACCCAAGTAGAGGTACATAGGTACTTAGGTACCTCGACTTCCCAAGCATCCAGTTTGTGCATATCAAAATCCCACAGTTTCACCTCTCATCCCAATTCCCGACTTCGTGCGCAAATCATGGAGACTGAAAGGTCGTACGGGCCTGTCCAGCCAACGCCCGGCTATTTGCAGCTGCTGCACCACTACGTGCACCCCCATGACGAGCTGAAAAAGGCTGGGTATATATTTTCCAAGTTGAGCTCCACGGACCTGCAAAGAAAGAAACGATGCGAGAAGTGCTGCAAAGGTGAGATGGAATATGGCCAAAAAGAAACCACCCCTTTTTTTTTCTCCTAAACACACAGTCAAGACTGCGCTATTAACACGCCGTTTCGTCTCAAGTGCTGAAAAAAGAGCGGCAACGAAATCAGCCTGGTGAACCAAAGCTTCCTCCTGCGTCTGATGCTGCTATGGCCGGGCAAAATCATATTGATCTGCACAATTCGAATCGTGCCTCAAACGCAGCCGTCACCGAAAGTCAAATCAGCCCTCATACCAAGCAAGCGTTGGATACAGCGGCCAAGGGGATCGAGCGTACGCGAGATGGCAGTTCTGGAAACACATCTTTCATCTGCAGCTATCACCCAGGCCAAGTAGCAAACAGAGTGAGCATTCTCTTCTTTATCCTCTGAATAACAACCTAGGTAGTTCACTGCCGTGTTTTCATGTGAGAGATGACTGACAGAGCACTCCAGAAGTGGACCTGCTGCAACGGGCCGCTGTTCTCAAAACCTTGCGCCGGACAGCATGAGCATTCCCCTCGCCATTATAATGTAGGTGAACTCGAGAAGAATTGGCAATTTTACGAAACGAAAACCGTGCGTCTCCCAACTCACGTTGCTGCTGTGGTGTTGGATTGTGAAATGGGAATGGCCAGTTCCGGGGAATCGGAGCTCATTCGTCTATCCGTGGTGGACTTTTTCACTGGCGCCGTGCTCATAGACAGTCTTGTCTATCCCAGTGTGAAGATGGCCCATTATAACACTCGTTTCTCAGGCGTAACAAAGCATAGCATGGAGAACTCTCGTCGCCACCGGAAGTGCATTCTCGGGCGAGATTCAGCGAGGCAAGCTTTGTACAAGTTTGTCGGACCTGATACTGTTGTCATTGGCCATGCCGGACATCAAGATCTCACGTCACTACGCTGGACTCACCATCGAATCGTCGATACCTTGATACTGGAAACAAGAAAGCGTCGCTTTGAGGCGGACATGGCTCGGCGCAAGGAGTGGGAAGAGTCCGAAAAAAACGAGATGGGAGAATCGGCAAACCCTAGCTCTACTGTTGAAGATGAAGATAACACCGCTGCCACAAACTTACAAGAGGGTGGATTGTCACTGAAAGCCCTTGCGCTGAAACGGCTTGACAGAACCATTCAGGTCAAGGGTCGTGGCCACGACAGTCTAGAAGACGCCTTGGCAACGCGAGATTTGCTACATTGGCATATTGATGCAATATTGAAGTCAGCTACCGAGGGTCTGCTATGAAGGATTACGAGGACTTCCTTGATGATATGTCTCATATATCGCAGATACAAATTCCTAGAGCTAACACCGAAATATGCAGGTGTTGGAACACACGGATATGCATATACGCGGTGCCAGACGAAAAGATTTGGGTTGCCCTACTAGTCTCAGTGACGCCGCCATATCGGGAGTGGTAGTGAACCCGGATGGCCTGTTTCATTTCAGCCTCGTGTTGCGTCTAAGCGGACTGACGGGCGTGAGTCACCATATCCCAAAAGGCCAACCTTGCCAGCTCGCCTTGATACCACCACGGTAGCATTGAAGTCCAAACCGAGGCATCCGTATTAGAGCTTGATGAGTAACCGGGGAAATAGCTGACGGCGGGTCGGACGAATAGACCATGTCAAGTCTTCAATATGGCCCCGTTCTTACTGCGTGCATGTCCTAGCCAAGGCTCAGCCGCTTCGCGTATAATATCTTAGATGCATACTATAGTGGGAACCATCAGTTATCAATCTAATCGGCTGGAGTGATCAATTCTAGGGTCCCCTGGTCGTCCCCCGGCTTCCGGGCGGACCAAACAGGCTCTATATGGTACATGTATGAATCCCTGCAACACCCATTTTGTCTTGCGTTGTATGGACTTCTATCCTGCCTTTGAGATTCACCCTTCTCTTACAATTGTCGGAATGGCGACCGCTACAGTGGCTATTATTGGTCTTGGTATGCGGCCAGCACCGCTCCTGAAATTGTGATCAGATGCTAAATCAACGTGGTAACAGGGCCGTTGGGTCTAGTAACACTCAAGAACTTGCTTGAGAAGTGTTTCAAAGCGACGGAGTTCGACAAGGCGGATGTTGTGGGCGGTCTTTGGAACTATAGAGATGACTGCCAGACCACAGTTCTCGAGAGTACGTCACAGCTGGCGACAATGTTGTTTTTCATGCTTCTCTCTTTCTTTTTCTTTGATTCCTTGAGAACATGACGGTGCTCATGGGTCTGAATATTCGACAGGCACCGTGTCAAATATTTCGAAATAGCGCGTTAGTCCACCCCAACTGCTTTTTACCGCCTCGAACTATATTGCGGAACAATTCACTGAGGCTGAATTGACGACTTCCAGGGATGCTTCGCAGACTTTCCCTTCTCCGAGGGTAATAACACTATGTATAAGCATATACAAATATCAGACTCGGCCGAGCCGATTGGCTAACCGATTCACAATTCCAGACACCCCAGAAGCTCGCCACATTCAGAGATATCTCTACGACTATGCCTCGAACTTTTCACTCCAGAGTCACATCCGACTCCAGACGGAGATTGTTCATGTGGATTTCGACAAAAAGAGCGAACAGTGGACTGTTCGAATGCTCAAAGACGGCGCAACCACGTCTCGGGTATTTGACAAGATTGTTCTTGCTGCCGGAATCAACAAGCTGCCGTTGATGCCTAAAATTGACGGGCTAGACGTGTTCGAGGGCGAAGTTATCCACAGCGCCGGGTACAAGAGGTCAGATATCCCCGCCGCCACTGCTTGACCCCAACAGGAACACGGACTGACTGGTATTTCTCGTATGGGTTTCATAGGCCAAGCTCGTTGAAGGTCAAAACAGTACCGATCGTGGGCCTTTCAAATTCCGTCGTGGACACGGCAACGACCCTCGGCGGTCACGCGAAACATGTATATATATCCCGTCGACACGATGCGTTCATAGTATGTTGCCGCCCAAAAACGCGGATATCCGCGAAGGGGAAAGAAAAAAAATAAAGAAAGAATTGAGCAAATTAAATAAAATACTATTAGCTCCCTCGGTTCATAGAAGGCAAGCCGATGGACCACACCTTCAATCGCAGAAAGGGCGTCATTTTCGAGACTCTGCAACTCCTCCCCTCGGCCGTGTCCAGCACGATTATGCGAAAGTTTCCCACGGCCACGATACACAAGGGTCTTCCGGAACTTCCGCAGGACTGGAACTTGAGCACCGCTCCGCTACCAACTCGCACACCCCCGTCATCTCAGACACGGTGATACCGCAGATACTAGAGGAACACATCACACTAGTCAAGGGCTTGGACAGGGTGACTGGTCCCAAGACTGTCCAACTTGACAGTGGAAGCAAGATTGAAGCCGACGCCATTGTGTTTTGTACAGGATACAAGGCGGATTACAGTTTGGCTGGCCGATATGATCCCACATTGGAACAGCCGCAGGCCTGGACAGCGTCGCCGGGATCCAACTCTCGTGCTTTGGCTAGGCTGTACCGAAACATCTTCTCGCTGCAGCTGCCTCACCATCTGGCCTTTATGGGAGCCATCACTTTCCCTTCTCCGGCGTTTCAGCTCTATGACTTGGCCTCCATGGCTCTTACACGCATCTGGGCTGCTGGGCACCAGTTACCGACTGTGCAAGAGATGACGGCGCAAGTAGACCAGCGCAAGTGGCTCATATCTCTGGCCTCCGAAGGCACAGTAATCCCCGGCTGGGTAGATGGAGCCAAGTGGATGGCCTGGGCCGACGAAGCCGCGGGCTCGGATGTCTTCCCTCACTTGGGCTACGGACTCAAGGGATGGACCCTGTGGCTCAAGGACCGGCAGCTTTCGAGAGTGCTGATGGACGGTACTCCCAGCCCGCATCAGTTCCGGCTGTTTGAGAATGGAAATAGAAGGGCGTGGAGTGGAGCAAAAGATGAGATACTGCGAACCGACATGCCAAGTTGAGATAAACAGACCTAAGCAACGTATTCATGGCCTCTTTCTGAATGTCATCCGTTTTCCTTCACTTTGCTCAGGGGTAATTCTTGATAATGCTCATATCTCGTCGTATTTTCAGGCTACGATATCCGTCTTTTACATGGTATCACTCCAATAAAATGCCACATTCCGCTCACTGAAACGCCATTTTTTCCTACGCTTACCATGCCCCTTTCTGCAATATCCCCCAGCTATAAGGCCTGACCGAACATGACCGCCGATTCTTGCTTGTCTTTAGACGGTCGGCTTCTATCTCCTGGTCGGAAGCCATGTACCGACGAGAGATTGTCCCAACTGACGAGTTTATTGGCCGGTGCAGGTGCCGACGGGCCAGTGGTCCTGCTGGCGTGAAACAAGCTCCAATCGCTCACGCTAATTCCACTGGTATATCGCGACGAGGACGTACTGTCAGCACGAGAACTATATTTCGAACTGGTGGCTGTTCGTCGCGGCATCTCTGGAACTTGGCTTGGGCCTGATAAAAGGCGACTTTCGATTTCCTCCAAGTCAAAAGGGTCTGAACGGAATTTGTTCCGCCTGGTTGTGAACGAATCGATGCTTTGTACGGATTCTCGGTGAACCGAGTGTGGCCTCGACTCCAGAGGCTGTACTGCTGGGTATTGTGATGCTCTGGCACTAACACTAAGAGATCTCCCACGAGATTGACGTGACTTGGCAGGACCGTTGCTAGGCATAGGTCTTGTTCGATATTCCCCTGGCATATCAAAGAAAAGAGCTGCAGGAGGAAATGACAGTGGTTGACCAGACAGTTCCACAGCATGCCTGTCAGAGAAGGGATTGAGGGGATCAATTTGGCCTTGGTTAACGCCCAATTCCGGCCAATTTGCTCCATTGATGCTGTATTCTCCACGAAAATGCCCGTTATATCCCGGTTGAGTACGTGGATGATTGCTGGTGGCATCTCCACCAAGCAGCCCAGGCATCGCCGTCCTCTCGGACATATTTGGTGTTGCCGTTGCAACTTTCAAGGATACAGGATTGTTGCCACCGGTGAGGTCTTTCCCATTCCCTGGTAACCACTGAAATAGGCAACTCTTGGTTGCGCCAAGCGTAGCCATTTCCCTGATCTTCGGTCCTGTATTAGACCTGCTAAGGGGTGGATTCAGCATCGACTCTACCCGCTGCTTCTTTGACCTTCTTCTACAAAGCCAAATTGAAAGGGCTATTAAAGCTATAAACGCAACGCTGCCGACAGATATTCCCACAATTGCGCCTGTTGACATTTGTGTTTTCCCGTGAGAACCCGAAGCGGGTGAGACCCCGGCATCAACGGGGCCTTTACCCCCTCGAGGTCTACCAATGGATGTGGTATCAGGCAGATTGCCTGTAAATGGTTCGGTGGAGATGGCGATAGGGGAGGCACTAGTAGCAGGAGTATTCTCAGCTTCTTTTTCAGTGGTAGGCAATAAGTTATTTGCGGTCGTTTCCAAGGTCGTAGGGATGGGGATGGCCGGAACAACAACTCCAGGATTGGACGGTTTTGCTCCAGGATTGTTAATGGGCCCCGAGATTTTGGGGGTTCCTTGGTCAGAGGTGGCTGGTTCTGCTGTTTGAGATGTTGGGCTATTTACGTTACTGCTTGGTGGAGGTGACACAAGCGGCACAGGTGTATTCGGGAGTCCATTGCTTGAAGATTGGCGGCTTTCACCAGATGATGTTTCGACGCTCGTCGGCGTAGCCTCAACCCGAGGTTCAGGGGTTGAAGCTTTGGGGGCCTTTGTATTATTATCGGTAGATTTCTGGATTTGTGAAGAATTATCTTGCGGCGTGTTCCTGTCTGTAGGTTTAGGCGCTGGAGGAGGGTTATTAGGAGAAGTGCTGCTTGGAGTAGTGCTGCTTGGAGGCGGCGCGTTGCTTGAAGAAGCGTTGCTTGGAGAAGCGTTGCTTGGAGGAAGGTTATCTGGTGGAGAGTTGCCCGTGCCAGGTTTAGATTCCGGAGGAGAAGGATCTCTGGAGGGACTGGGGGGATTTCCCGGGTCGTCTTGCTTGGGAGGACGAGCTACAGCGCTCGAAATTGATGTAGACAACACGCTTGAAGTTGGGTTGAAAGAGCTTGTGACATCCAACAAGGATGAGGTCAAGGTCAACGACGCTACACTCGATGGTGCAGCTGATTTCGACGGTGAGGTTGATGACGTTAAGACTGATGTAGTTGGATTCGTTGGGCTCGTCGTAGAACTGGCGAAAAATTGAGAAGAATTTGTGGGTTGCGGTGAGGATCCTTCCTCATCCTCGATGACAAAACTGGAAAGAGTATGGTCAGGCGAGTGCCGATGCTTTGTTGGTGGTATGACTATCGTGAACAATTCTAAGTCATCTTCCAATACTCCGTTTGGCCGCGAGGTATTACATTCTGTAGAGACATTGTAGTTGACTCCCACGAGAGTTCGGCCTGCCAATGGATTGCATCTCCGCCCCCGATTCGGAGTCATATGAGCACCTGGGAGGGACTGAGACATGGTGAAGTCGATGTTCGGGCCAGAAGCAGTCGTCGAGATACTCGAAGATGGTGTTTATTGGAGCCAGGGTCGAGATGTAGAAGTGTCGATGAACCTCGACGCTCCTACGTATCATGTGTAACCCGTGACCAAGACAGCCGCGAGACCTCATCCAACACTCGAATCAAGGTGTTTGTGCTCTGGTATCAATCGGTTCGACTGTGTTGAGAAAGATCTGGGTCAAGATCCATGCCACGACATGGTAAAAGGCCAGCCCTACGAGTTGGGATGCGGGATTGGAAGAGTAGTAGAACTAGGTTGAATGTTGAATGTTTGGAAACTTATTCTCTCAGCAGGGTTTATCCAGAAAGAAAAACCCCAAAAATTCCCGAGCACAGTCGGGGCCAGGTATTAGAAGATCCGGTAAGTTAGGACCTGAGAGGAGGCGAGGGGAGGCGAGGGGTTGTGGGTGGGCAGCATGGCCATGTGCACGAAGCAATCCAGAAACGAAGAGCGTCCTCAATGGGTATAGACTGGACCACGATCTTATGCAGACCTTGTATTGATACGTTTTGGATGATGGATGCAAAGAGTCTTTAACAACCCTCAGTCGGGGACGATGGAACAGGGGTTGCGGCAACCCTGGGTCTGCGACACTTCTGAAGCACAAGCATCGTCAGAACCATATGCAAGCGGGCCAGTTGAGGGTAGCCAAGCACTTGCCCAACTCCATCTCGGCGATTTAAAACGGATCAACTAATGATTGCTGCGCCATGGCCGGCACGGAGCAGGATTCGTCCCTTTGTCGGCATGTTTCTTGCGTCGTGTCCTGCGTCGTGTCCGGGACGATGGCGCTTCCGTCAGGATTAAAATTCGAGATTGTTTCGGCGGCATATGTTTTACCCTTTGCCCTTGGTACGGATCAGCGGGCATGGGAGAGTCACCCGATAGTGATGCTCGATTCTGTTCTTTTGATGACACTTTGAATTTGGCTGAGTTGAGCGGGGGGGTCTGGCGAGCAGGAGGAAGGGGAAGATAGAGAATCGTTTCGAAACATTACAGACATGGATACTTCAAACAGCGCCTACGAGTAATCCTGGGTCGTTCTTTCTTTAAGTCTCCTCCCTATTTAACCTGTTACTTTGCAACACCAGCAATGGAAGCATTTTGATGAAGCTGTCTGATGTATTGAAGGCGCACACGCAGTATCAACGTGGAGCGATTAAGACGTGTCGTTTGAACGACTCGCCTGTACTCCGTAACGAGACTCGCCTTTCTACTCCCCACAATGCTGGGTTGCTGAATACTGGCCACACGTGTCTATATCCAGAATCCAGACCTGTAGGCCTTGTGGGCAACTTACCGTGTTTGACTGATCGGCTTACTATCAATTCATTACTGCACATCAATTTATCTTCACTCCTCTCTACAGAGTGCCGTGCATCCAAATAGAAATGGAAATCGTTAACATGGCCTGTCTGTTGTCTGTTTCCAATTCGGGAGACCCACTCGCACCCCCCCGTTCGATACTTCGCGAGCGGTGGAGCTTGGAGTGTCATTGACAGAGGCACAAATCTCAGTCGATGGCTCGATGCTCGATGCTCGCCACTCAACGCTCTATTACGTTAACGCTGTCAGGATCCCTGTTCTTCCCCTGACCTCCCGCAAGTGCTCAATCCTGGCGCCCACGGACTCGGCTCTAAAATTTCCGCTGCGGGTGTGTGGTCATCTTCAACCTCAAGTGCCTTGACCAAGCCGTCCTCGTACGCACGCTCCAGATTCCACAGACCAGTATTGGGCCTGGTTCCTCCGACAGGCCCTCGCGACATTCACCCAGAATCTTCACCGTCGCTTCGGCCCTCTCTTCCATTTCGTCCTCGTCGGCGTTCGACATCATAGTGGTGTCTGTTTCGGTAGCTTGTCAGTCGTCTGTGCGTTGTGGTTTCGATATCGATCCATCAATTGCCTGTCCACCACAGTCGTTGGGTTTCTTGGTGGCCGGATTTGCAGTCTCTGCCTCCATAACCAACTCCTGGTCATCAAATATTGCACATATTGGACCACATCAACACCCTAGGCTTGGCCTTGGCTCACATCTTGGTTCCTGTTGGCGTGACGGGAAGGTTGGTTTTCTGGGGTAGCCCTCTGGTGATAAGGCTACTGATCCGGGCAGTTTTCGACAAATGGACAAAGCCTTCCTCTCTTGCTATTGATAGCGACGCTACCGACGAACAGAACCAATCATCTAGGGCTTCTGGGCCACCTACTAGTGGTGTCGTCATGTTCGGACCCTTTCCTGTTCCTCGTAAGTTTGATCGCTCACGGGGTGAGCTCTCTCTTCCTCTAAAGCCGTTCATGTCGTAAAACCTGTTTCAAGTTTCATACACATTCTTCCTAGAACCGAAACACACATTTTTGTCGTGGGCCCATGATTTTGCTAGCCACAAACCAACTTCGTGTAGTTAGCTTGAGGCATACAGTCTGGTTTTCAAAACAAATCCTCAAGCCCATTCGCTTGTGTGCTTCTGCTTCCCTTGTCTGATGTTGGTTTGCCATCAATTACAACTTGTCTGACCCAGCTCATAGCAAGCCTGACCCCGAGGGTAGACTCAGGGGATATACCCAGTCCGACACCCATCAATCTACCAAGGTATCAGCCATTTGCACAAGATGATGTGATAATTGGCGGCGAGAGTCAATCATTGCCAGCTTTACTTGAACAGACTGGCCGAGATTCGCTTGTTCTGGGACCTGCTGGTCTCTTGGCAATCGGGCTCGATCTGAAACTAGATGCCGACGAATCTGACCTTATACCTGATACATGCTGCCTACCAGATTTCCGTCAATGGGACCGCTTCACAGCCGAGGAAGCCTGTAATCAGGACGGCAAAGACCGGTTTCCATTGAGAAATGGGAATCTGTCCCCAGGATGCCAGGTATACCTTGAACGCCGGCGAGAACTCTCCAATACCAATGACGACGCCTTCCGCACCGTGAGGAGGATTTCACCTCCCAAGGGCAAGCAGCACGCAAGGTTAGGCAACACTTATGAATTCTTCCGTTGCCTGGAACTATTCACTTCCTTCTGGGACGATCCATCCCGGCCTCCTGAGCTGCCGCCGTCTCCGGAGTTGACCACGGCAAGTGACACATCTCCCTGTATCGAGTGTGATACCCAAACACATGCTGAACCACCACATGCCCCCCCTACAACGGGCCGGACCTCCTCCGGCCAGTCCATGCCCCAAGAATACAGACAAAATCTCCTAAACGCCTTCATAAAGCTAGTTGCTTATGACTTTGGCTGTAATGTTTCTAGAGCAAGGCTAGAACCGAGGCTCCATCTCAGCTCGCCTCCTGGACGGAAAAAACGCAAGACATACACACCTTCGAATTGCCACTTTGTGTTCCAGAGCCCAATGACACGAGAGGCTGCCCGAGCGGGTGTTGTCTACGGCCCAGTTGCCGCAGTAAGTGCACGCCCAACAGTGAATTTCACTGAACCAGATGCCGAAACAGCGCAGTCATCGGACCTAGCACGGGAGGTGCTAGCCGCCTTGATCACGGCTCAACATCGAAACCGTGAGGGGAGGGAAGAAGTCCGCTTTGGACACAATCAGTGGTGGACGACTCAAAGGCGATGGGGCGGCGGCTTAGGGGGGCCCATTGGGCGTGAAGTCAAGCAGGACGGCTCCCCCGTGGACGACCGCCACCAGGACAAGGACTTGAACAGTCGCCGGAACGGACCGGCCGTGAAGAAGGCTCGTAGAACCATGCCCGTCTATGACAATTACCGTATGGTTCGCCCGCCGGCGTCTTCATGGGACCGGAAAGCCAAGTACGAGGCCATTGGCAAAGTTGAAGGTTCCATCTATGATGACATTTTTGTGATGAGCTCTCTTTTTCACCACGTCTCCATTCTAAGGGTCCGCGTCCCTACTCGATTGCTCGAGGTTCTGGACGGTTCGCCCGAGCCAGATTTATCAAGACGCAGCTGGGGCAAAGTCCAAGCCTGGAAAAGTGCGTGGTACGACTTCTTCGACGTCGATCAGAGGATTGCAGCTATGAGATTGGTTTGGGCGGTAGTGGCGTACCAAATGAGAAAGCCCCCAAGCCGAGACCAGCGTGGATAAGACTAGGTTCAATAAATAGATGAAAACACTGTATATACAAATACACACATTGACGGTATATTTGGGAACTGCTTCTCGGCGGTTTATTATAACCCCCACATTGCCAAGAAGTATTCGGACCCCAACCCAGTGGCATGTGGCTATCATCATCGCTTACACGATGCTCTAGCGTAACCCAATCAATGGCGCGGTGTGTGAGCGACAGCCAACTCGGCGGTGAAAATGAAAATTTATGATTCAGAATGAAGAACCACGCTGGTTCCCTGATCTATTCAAAGCTTAAAACTACAACACAGACACAGGTGACGTCCCGTGGGGGAGGATCTCCTCGATTACGGAAATCACAATAGTTGGACAGTAGTTATATGCTAGAATATGATTGCGTCTCACACGCTAACGGGCTAAAATTTTGCATGGTCGCATTACTACCCAGCGCAGCAATGGAGCCAATGTGCGAACATGAGCAACGGCTGACGCTAGGGACTCTCGCACGGAGCCATGGCACTATGTGTTCTCTGTTAAACGTCGTTTGGTGGTTTGTGTGCATTTACCCTGTAATATATGTGTATACATGACCGATTAAACGCAAAGGCCACCAAAGTCCCTCACAGCACTACACTATTCAACAGTGCAAAAATCCGACGGAAATCAAATATACAGTTCTCGGGTGCGGCCAGTTACAGCAGTTTCTCATTGGGACGGGCATCGTTACAACGATTCGATCAAACCGGTTTTTCTTGTTTAAAAGAGAAAAAAATTAACAGGCCCAATGGCGACAGCATCCAGTGGACTTCTGGGTTGACATCATGGGTCATTTATGAAACGGACCATCTTGCTTCTGATTGGACAGGGCCGATGTTAGCCGTCGCGACTATAACGCGACTCTTTCGCGTTGCCCCGTTAAAAAGACGCGTTGATCGCTTGACGTGGCGCGTTGACCTTGACCGCGGCTGGAAGCCAACGTCGAGTGTCGAGTGGCTGGCTGAAGTTCAATTGAGAGGTACGGAATTACACGGCTGACCACACGATAATAGATGACACCATTGCCGGGGCAGCCGTGCATCGACAATGGTGGGAAAATTTTCATACGCCAAAAACCCATGTAAATAGTCAATTAGGATTCTAGACTTTCTTCGCCGCCCAGCGAACCTGTGCTTGACGGCTTGACCCCCCGCTTCCCCCCGGGAAATCTAACTCGCGCATGAGAGGCAACGCAAAATAGACAGAATTATATAGACAAAAAGTAAACCAGACCGTCCGACCGCCGCTTCCATACACACCAAGCCCAAACCTATCCAGTATTCCCTCCTCAATTATCCTCCCAGCGGGATAGATAGACATACTTTGCGATGTCACAGCGACAAGGCACAGGAGCCAAACCCATAGCATGAATCTGGTAGCTCCCAGCATGCAATAATATATCTCGAGATACAAAACGAAGAACAACATGAGATATCTGAACTCCCGAATCGCCTCATTCTGGTGATGAACTTTGGGTTCCCGTAATGCTTTATAGTTAGGTAGAATCCGTAGTTGCCACAGTCTAACAAGTACTGTAATCATGGTATCATATACACAAAGAAATAAATGCGATTGTAAATGTGAGAGAGGGCCAGAGGGTTAGCGTCCCATCTCTCCATATGTAAGAGCAAGGGCTAACATTATGGATGGATTTATGCCAGAGGCTCCTCAAAAGTTAGCCTTCGCCTGGTTACACTGAGGGGTGTGCGGGCAGAGATGGGACCAGGTGTTCTCCATGGCTTCTGTGCCGGGCTAGGAGTGATGTTGACAAAGTCTGCAAAGTCAAATCCCTGGCCAGGGGTATTGGGAAACAAGTTGCCTCCGCCGGGCGTTGTCATCATGGACGATGGGAGGTCCAACTTGCTGTTCTTAGGTGGAGGGGTGGACAGACGTTCCATGCGGCCTCGGTTTGACTTGACCGCCGGAGATGGCGACGCTGCAAGATACAGCAAAAGGTCTGCACCCTCTTCTCCCGTCTTGCCACCATTGCCAGCATCCAGGTTTTCTTTACTCCGCTTGCTTCCGAGGCCTCGGGTTTGCAAGGGCGGAGTACGTGGCGGAGACGACCGGACGTTATTGACGGTCAACGAGTGCGCAGGAAGCAGGTCGTCGTCGTCGTCCGAAGGCGCTGCAAAATTGGGCGATGTTAAAGCGGCTGTCATCCTGCGTTGCTGGAAAAATGACACATCTGGCCCACCTGATGTGGTAAAGTGCTGTTGGCGCCGAGGCTTGATAGGTGACGACTGCGCCAACTCATGACTGTCCTTCCACGTGGAGTGTCCTGAAAAGGACTTGTGCGCCGTCGGCGATGCATGAAAGCGCTTGCTTGGGCTTGAGGCCGTGTGGTCAAACGATGCAAAGTATGTACGCTTTCGGTGACCCGAGCTTCCGTTACTCGACCCGATGGCATCGGAGAATAAGGGTGCCTTGAGCGGCGAGCTCATCAGAGCTTTTGTCGGGTACGGTAGATCGGATGCGCTGGATGACGAGTCGGATAACACGTCTCCGTCGTAGAGGCGTCGTCTTCGCATTTCCTCTTCTAATTTGGGTTCGATGGAGTCGAGCGTCAAGTCCTCCCAGCCATGCTTAGTCTTGAACTGGGCCAAAGCCAAGCGGTTCTGCAGTCTGCGTGCAATCTAAACAAATGTCAGCCATGGATGCCTTTGAGTTTGAGACTAACATGGAGCCATGCAGTGGCCGAGAAAAGGGAACAGGTACGTGGCGGATTTGTGTCGGACTATTGTTGCCTCAACTCACCTTGCTGACTTCTGCCCGCTTTAGAACACTGTCGACAACATCCTCCGGCTGTTTTTTCCACGGAGAGGACATGGTCCGTACGTTGGAAAGGAAAACGAAGACAAGAAGAGGAGAAATGCTACTGCTTTCTCTACCATCGGCTTCGTCTTGGCAACTGTGTCCGGGGGCCGAATTGACGGTGTCACGGCAAAGTTGGGATTACGATGGCGCTATGTGAACTTCAGATGTTGAAGGGAGGGAGGCAGGGAGTGAGGAAGAGAATGCCTGGCAACGGAGGACGCTGTGCCACATACACCACATGCCTGAGAGCGCTGGAGCGCGGGAACACTGGAGAGCCTGGGCGACAAAGCGGCACCTGGGGTGAGACGGAACCAAAGCTCAGCTAAGACCCAAACGAGGCATAAGCGCTGCAGCTGTGAAGGCTGTGAAGGGCGGCCCAAGGCAGGGGCATTCAAAACTTGACCTGTCCAATTAGCCCGTGCCTCCTTTGTTCTGAAGGCTATTTGCAGACTTGGCCGAACAGTGTCAAGCAAACCAGGTGTGCATGGTAACTAACTGAAATGACTGGGAGTAAGAATCTGGCCAACCTTTTTCTTCCTCCCTCTCTTAACTATGTCATAATGATTCACACAATCGATTTTTTTTTCGTCGACTGCCAGCCCCTGTTTTCTTCATGCAGAGGGGTAATAATGTTGCTCGTTTCCCGGGAGAAATGCAGAAACGGCGAGAGTCTGGTGGGAGACGAGGTGGATCCTACGAGACTACTGGACTTGGTCTCCGGGCGTCACTGTACTATTACTACCATTGATGGAAGACGTCGTGATATCGATACGGAGTATATGGTAGTTTTCTGTATAGATAGCGACTGGGGAATCAATAAACAGGTCTGTCTCCCTCTTGTAGGGCAGGTGACTACGTGTATATACAATACGTTAGTGGAACGTCTGCGAAGTATCGCACAATTGGATGTATGTCCACATAATGGAAATCAGCGGTAGGGTAAAGATATGTACAACAAGAGAGCTTGAGGGCCCCCCCCCCAAAAAAAACCCAAAAAAAACCCCCCCGAGACTGGCTTCTCTAATAATCATTACCCGGTCTGTGCTGCCCGTGACACAAACCAACTGTAGGCCTCTTTCGAATATCGACTCATGTTGTCTAGGAGGAGGCGAGTGTCATGGAGATATGAAAAACACATGCCTAACCTTCTGATTGCTTGCATTCCAATTCGATCCGCCAGCAGATGCCACTATATTTGTCGAATCGACTTAATTTGGAAGATGATTGCCAATCGAGAATAGAACTCATAATAGTAGCACTCGCCGAAGGGTGGTTGATTCAAAAAACCCGGCCATGGTCTGCTGCGATTGTGGTTGTTGATCGTAAATTTCGATTTCCATTCTCCGCGATGCCATAGGTGGCGATCTGCACAAGGTTGTGCATGTTGCCCTGTATACCTGAATACTTGGAATAATGTGGTCTGAAGAGCGAAAAAGCCTAGCACGTTGCGCTTGCAGTGAGTGCTATTAGTGCGCTCCAATCCTAGCCCTCTCCTGCTCGGCGTATCAAGGTTGCATTGACATTTTAAATGTCTGGTTTGGCGGGGAGGTATTACCTACTAGGTACCTAGGTACCTACCTAGGTAGCTAGCCAGGCTGCAAACAGCCAACCTCAAAAGCTGGGGAGCAACACCTGATTGACCATTGGAGGGGGCTTTGGCCGGTTGCGACAATCGGCACATGCACCATCCAGGACCGCGAAGACATCAAATTGATAAGTTGGTTCCTTGTCTAGCTGGAAACAGGTGGAGACGTAGGGATGGAAGGGACATCTGGAGGGAGCCACGAGTTTCCCCAACCTGAGATGGTACCTGGCCACTCAAGCGCCCGGACGACATCTGACGGGGAGTTTGCCAGTAAAGTTCTGGTCGTGTTGGCTGGTCGACTGCTGACTGGCCCACTGTTAGTTGACCTTTCTGTGTCATCGAGGCTCCAGTCTGGTAGTACTCCGCAGTAGTGCTCCTTAGTACCTAGTACTCCGTAGTGAGCAGTGATATGCATACTAATGCATGACGGCCAAATTATAATTCGAGCCAGGGAAGGAAACAAGTTTGAGAAGGACATTGCAGCTACTCCGTAGTAGCAAGGTTAATACAAGACGTCATATGGTAGATCTCGAAGGGGGAGACATTGATCCCTGCCGGCGTCCTTGATGTTTGGCACCCAAAGTCATGCCATGACAGAATATGTCGCCATCGCTACCGCTGGTTTTGTTGCCGTCGTGCAAGCATTTGGGCAGCAATACTGCCGTATTCCGTCTGGTGACGCCCGCGTGAATGCCAAATACCAGTCACATCGTTGGCACCATGTCTCGTCCATTGTTCAAGGCTACATACCTGCAAGCCGTGAGCGATCCCAGCCGTCCCCTTTGCCGTCGTCGGCCTGCTCGTGTTGGAGCGTGGCATCAACTCGTATCAAACCGTTGATAGCAGCGTGTCAGGCAAGTCGCTGTGAACGGGGCGGTGACCAGTCTGGTGGGTCTGGTCCGGTTCGTCAACTCCGTACTTGTAAAGTAGTAGATGGAGGCGGCGGAGCATTTGCGTAATAGTGTACATCTGGCATTTGCATTCAGAAGCGGAAGCAGTCGAGCCTCAAGCCCAAGCCCAAGCACCACTCGGCGCGCAAGCAGGGTGGTCTACATTTTGAACTCCATTTCATAGAACTTTGATAATATAGTAGATTCACAATGTTGATGCAGCAGAGGGCTGGACATCGATGCCGCCCGCGCAGACATGCGCCATGGACATGGATCCAGACGTCAATCAATGTAGCAATCTCAACGGTGCCACGGGGCCACTTGCCACTGTGATGATGCATGCGCCTGCGCCTGCACCTGCAACGCCGCCTGGGAACCACTGAGCTGATTACCACCTCCATGCTCCGCACTAATAAAAGAACCCTCTTCGATTGGATAAGTGCCTGCACGTACTTTTGGCCGCCTGGTAGTGTCGACTGGCGTACGAACGGCCCGACATCTAACAAGAGTTGATGGAGTGCTCCGTACCGACTACGTCACCCAAGTCCCCCCGTGCCCCGCCGTCACCCTGGTACGGAGTACATTCCCACCCAGCAACAGCCCTGACCATGTTCAGACGCCTCAGAACTTTAGTTTGGCTAGCTACTCCATACAGAGGCAAGAGGCCATCTTTACGAGCTGTTCAGTCCTCCTGGTCTGGCTGCATATCCATCCGTCTGTGTAAGGCTGTGTTGCTGACTGGCGTTTGACCTGCACACGTCTGCTGCGCTTAGCTCGTCTCCTTTCAATGTTCGATGTTCCACACTCCTGGTTTCTTTCACCGTTGAATTGTTTCGTTTTCTCAGTCCTCTCCCATCAGCCACTTGCCGCTCGTTCATCCTGGGAGAAGCCCTTTCCCTCGCTAGCTGCCATTGTTCTCCCTCGCAACTTAGGAGCTGTCGACAGAGCGGCAATCGAATTAACCAACTTACGACGATCCGACTTTCCCGCTGAACGTCGGCGAGATTGACCCGAATTATAGCACATGGGAGCTCTGTGTAACTCTTCACCCTTCGCCGGTTCGACGGTTCGCAGCTGACTACCCGCCGATTGGCAACCAACAACTCTCCCCATCGCTGCCATTGCACTTGTACAGAGCTCCATACCCTTTCGTTGCTTCTTCCAGAGCTATCCCGCCCATTTCTTGGACCACTTGAATCGATTGTCCCTCCCGCCCTCACTCGCACGCTTTGTCCAACCCTCTACAAGCCATCACCACCTCTGGAACCACGTTCGTTAATAACGAGTCTCGCTGAAAAGATAAAGACAATACCGCTGGCAGTGAAAGGGCCACACCGGCACTGCCACAGACCATTCCTGGCCAAAAGACACCCCTTCTCTCCGAACCGTGAATAACCATGGCTCCTACATTTCTCAAAGAATTGCGCCGCCGATCCAGAGCAAGCTTTCGAACCGATAACTCTACCGACGCCTCTAGCGATGGCGCCACCAGCCAAGGCACATCTCCATCAAGTGGTTCTGTAACTCCTCCGTCTCTCGCACACCAGTCCGACCCTGCTCTTGATCTTCAAATTAAGAAAACCAACACCTCGCAGCAAAACCAGGTGCAGATGCCTCAACCAACACGGCCAATGATGTCTCCTGGGAGCAACACCAGCAGGCACAGCGTGTCAGGCATGTCTGGCCTTGGAGCTCCACCTAGCAGTAGTCGAGGCAGTGTGCCCTTGTCTCAATATGCCCCGCGGATACATAATGTCTCGGAACACTCATGGGTGCGTTTTTTTTTGTCTCTGGCCAATATAATGCACAATAGAGTTGGTAATCAGATTGGGTCATGCATAAACTGGCGATGCTTTGCGCCCAACCAACTCTTTGTACTTTGGGGTTGAACAAGTGCTGACCACTCATCCCCAGGTGTATCAAAAAGTGCTTTTGCTGCATGGCACCATTGGTGAGCCTGGACAGTACTCGATCGATGGTAATGTGGTTATTAGTCGATACGATGACAGCTTTCCTGCCATTAGCTGGCCAGTATGCGAATCTCACTTCAAGGCTCTGGTATACTTGCAACCCGGACCAAACAAGTTTCGACTCGACTTCTCCAGCCCTAAACTTGCCAATAGCTCGTCGTCTAATCCTATTCATGCCTCGTATTTAACCCTCCACATGATACCCCCAATGAACGCTCCGCCACTACAGCTTGCGATTATTGTCGCAAAGGATTCGCCGCAAACATATGATGCAACGCCAGCTCGGGCAGAAAAAGAGGGTAATGGGTTGGAAACGGCTGTACGAAAGTTTCGGATGGCGGCGTATCTTTGGCAGGCGTTTACCGCGGAGCAAATGAGGAGGCACAAACTAGGGCGTCGAGTATTCCGGTACGAAGAGGAATGGACTTTGGGGACCTCCAATTATCGTGATAGAGAAAACGGGACCATGCGATCTGAGGCTCGGATTCACATTATTCGTTCGAATAAAACTGTGGCGGAGATTCTCGACTTGAACAGAGCCCAGCAGTTCGAAAAAGCGACTGACAAGAACGCCTTGTTTGGCGTGGCTGCTGACGCCGTTAAAGAATACTTTAAGCCCCTTCCAGGTCAAAAGAACTACGTTTCAGTGCTTTTCCTCGATGCGCATTGGGATGCCCAGGAGAAAGTCATTCGAGGCCACGCTGCTCTGGGCGGTAATGCGGGAGACTTGCAGCTTGCAATTTTTGGCTCACACTGTCTGCAGAGTTACCCTTCCAGCTTCGAAGAAGTGGTGCCCGCTTTTACAGATTGCACTCCTACAGATACGAGATACGTCGCGAATGATTGCAATGAGGCGGGAAGCTCTTGGGAGGCGGTGAACATTGGTGTTGGCGCTCACTTGCATGAGACTGGGCATTTGTTTGGCTGTCCACACCAGGAGTCCGGTATCATGCTGAGAGATTATGTTGTCTTGAACCGCTCGTTCGTCCCACGAGAGGCGTTCTCTACCAGGACGAAGTCAAAGGGCGGATTGGTGCAGCAAGCGGACGAGTGTGGGTGGCACCGCCTCGATTGTTTGCGATTCCGAGCTCATCCAGCCTTCAGACTTCCCAATGATGCTCCCTTGAATTCGGACGACAGTGTCCAAGCTTTCGCAATCGAAGGGGGAACTGTTCTGGCAATGGCGGCGACGGGTATTTCTTTTGTGGAGATCCTAGGTGAGGGAGACGATGTTTGCCATGCATGGCTTGAATATACGACGGAAAACGGGCCGGTACAACGGCAACTTGCCCTGGGTGAGCAAGATTTGCGGGCTCGCTTGCCCGAAGCCAAGCGGAAGGGGCGCATATCAATATCGATCAAGTCTCACGGAGGAGGTTCTCTTACTATTACTGATTTCAAGGAGTTCACCTCGAAAAGTTCTCTGGTGAAATTGGGAAATGGCAGGACTGCTTCTCGAAGCCAGAAGCTGGGCGAATCCAAAATGGAAGGCAGTGAAGCACAAGAGTTCGTCTTTACTAGTGCAACCCAACAAGATAGAGTCATGTCTCGAGTAACTGTTTACCACGGGTCGGCACTGAATGGCCTGGAATTTGTATACGATGACAATACCTCACAACTATTTGGCAATAGGGGTGGAAAGGAGAGAGGCGACACGTTTGAATTTGGTAAGATAATGGTGCAGTGGCCCGAGGACTGTCAACTTGTTAACCTGGCGCAGATATTCGTCGTGGCGAGTACTTGAGCGGGCTTCTGGTCCGAGCAGGGTTCTGGATCGATGGTGTACAAATATTGACAAGCCTGGGTAGAAAATCGCCCATTTTTGGCAACGCTCATGGAGGCTCCGCGTAAGTGTGGGAATTGCGAGGTTGTGGACTTGATGAGGTGCAGGCACTAACGAGGCTTTCCTTGTAGCCATAACATAATCCCACCACGCGGATACAGCATTTGTGGCATATCGGGCTCATGCGGGTCATGGGTTGATGGCTTGTCGGTTTTGATAAAGCGATGAAGCGATACGAATGAGTTCAAGGTTCCTCCTTGGTTCTATTTCGAACATGTTGACGCTGCCTTTCTTTTTCTCGCCAGGTGAAATGACGAAGCGACTGCTTCAAATTTAATTAGCTGGCCATGGCGAATTTGCCAGCACCAATAGATGTCTATGGATTCGGGACAGGGTTGAGCGATGCATGGGGAACGCGATGTGCGATGCTTCCTCCGCCTTTGCTGTGAGGGGTGATTTGGCGGCACAGGCTGCAGTCTTAATGTTCAGCACAAAGAAAGTGTTGTATTATATTCGGGTCGACACCGCAATACGGCGTTAGGGGGGGAACATCTAGTTTTGTTGATTGTTTTTGTATTGCCCTTTGAAACCAGCATTGATTATGACCAAGGCTATATAGTGTAGCACGGCGGCATGGTTTTCCTGTTTTGTTGACTGGATTTGGCCGAGCGTGTGAAGGGAATTCACAGTGATGTATGGAGTACTCATGATAGCTGGTTAGTAAAGTACATAGGTAATTGGAATCGAAAACGTAGTCGCACCATGGATGGGAGTTGATTGTAGGAGCTGTAGAATAATGCGGACTAAACGGCTCTCTGATAACTAGCAATTCAACTCCAGCTGTTGGCTGGGGTCCCTGGAAGCTCCGACGCCGTGCCTGGTGCGTACCCAAGTACCTTGAGCTCAAAGTTGGAACCGGTAGCCAATCAATCGACGCGCTTGCTCAATGGACACCGCCACAGACCCCCCCCCGAAAAAACAAGGTCACGGCCACAAGCCTCCAATCGAGGCGTCATCCGTCATTCTGAACCTCGCTGCCAGATCCCGACGTCTTTGGGTCTTCTCCCTTCCTTCTCTTTAGCTTTTCCAAAGGGATTTCTCAACGCTGTCTCTTCCATTTTCCCTTGTCGATTTTTTTTAAAAACCATTTCGCTCTGCAACCGCGACGTCAAAGACTTTGAACGCCCCTGGTCTCCTTCCTCGACGCCAGTTTCTGAGGTTGAAAGTTCCCAACTGCGCCATTCCCACCCTCCAACCCTCAGTACTACCGGGTAAAATAATGTCAAAGAGAAGTAGCGTCGCGTCCTCAAGCGCGAACGGCGTCATGGGGAAGACTAGCCTCAATCATAATCAGCCTGGTATGTTGCAATTGACGGCTATCTTAGAGTTCACCGAAATCTAAGCCTATTTCGAGACTAACTACCTGGTTTGCTTGCTCGTGAAGCTATCGACAAGCAAAAGACGCTACTATCTGCAGACGTTGGACACTTCTCCCTCGTGCGGGCCATGCATCTCGCCGACCTCATCACTTTAATGAACGGTATTGCTCTCCTTTCCCTCTTCATGCTGCAAATCTACATGCGACAAGTCTTGTGTCTCCTGGGATGGCCAACGTGCTAACTGCTCGACCCTTCTATAGGCTTCTGCGGAGTCATGTCCATCTTCTCGTCTCTTCGATACTGTCTGGGCGATCCGGATTCTTTTGACAATGTTTGGCTGGCGCTGGCGTTTTTGCCCTTTGGCCTGTTTTTCGATTTCCTCGATGGGAGGGTGGCACGGTGGAGGAATAAGAGCAGTCTCATGGGTCAAGAGCTGGATTCTCTAGCCGATTTGGTGCGATTGCTCTTCCCTTTTTTTTTTTTTTTTTTACAACGCGATGCAAGATTCCATTGCAATCGACGCACATGGTTTGCTAACACCCTCGTTCATATAGATTTCATTTGGGGTCGCGCCGGCCATGGTGGCCTTTACTATCGGCTTTCGATCTACTCTCGACACCGTCGGTCTCGCCTTCTTCGTACTATGTGGCCTAACGCGTCTTGCTCGCTTCAACGTTACCGTTTCAGTGCTTCCCAAGGACGCTACAGGCAAGAGCAAGTTCTTCGAGGGTACACCGATCCCGACGTCTCTCTTTCTCGATGGCCTCATGGCATATTGGGTGTATCGTGGCCAGGTCCTCAACGACGTGCCTTATGGGGCATGGTTAAAAGACTCGGCGCTAGAGTTCCATCCCGCAGTACTTCTGTTCATGTTGCATGGATGCCTAATGACGAGCAAGACCATCCGCATACCCAAACCGTAGGAGACACCGTCTTGCCCCCCATTCATTTTGTTTGGCATTGAGCAGCGGCGCTGATTGGACGACAATGAGCCGTTTTGTGAGAGGGAGGGGTTGAGCAAATGGTTCATGCGGTGCGCCGTGGATTGGAGCCACTCGTACATGGCTGTGATCGAAGACGCGGGCCAGGGCAATTATGACTTACAGTCGGAACTGACTTGAAGCAGGCAGAGCGTAAGCCGGTTTAAGCGCTGAGAGGAATCTGGGAAGTTGAGTAGAGTAACGAGGTACATGGAAATGGGAATATTGATACCGGAATGACATACGAGGACCGGGTAGCAATTCTTACAATACCCGTAGCTTCAGATGGAAAACCCATGCTTGAAGAAATAAAAATGAGATGCATGATACCCAATAGCGGATAATGGGGAGAGTCGGGTACACGGAAACTTGGGAGGTCGTGAAATCGATGACTTTTTGCACATGATAGCCATCACAATTCATCAAGTGAGCCGTGTAGAGATGCTACAACAGATCCCCCAACATGTTGAAGCTGTGAATACGGCCCTCCTGTTCAGACTCCGATTGATAGGTGTTGCGGTAGGAAAGAGACTGGGCTCACCACTGTCATACAGGGGACCTCGTGGTAACATGTGCATCAGTAGGTACTTGGCCTTTTTACACGCCACACAACAACTGCCCACCGAGAACAACACAAAACTACCAAGTATGGGCAACCAACTACATGTTTTCTCGGGAAGACAACTGGCAGGCTCTAGTCTTGGGCGAGATGTGCAGTATGGCGGGAGCGCGACGCCTAGCCAGGGGAACTGGTCACTGGGACAGACGGCTGTCGAGTCATGGGCGCGGATCACTGCAGCATGGTATAATGTGCGTGCCGTGAGCATTACAAAGTCCCTCCTTGTGCCAGTTGGCATAGTTGACATGCGCTGGCTTCTCCATGACACGTATGCGTTTTGGGGGGTGGAGTACCAAGAAGTCGTGTTCAATTTCTGTCATGAAAATATCTCCTGTTGCAGCCAAGTATACAGTCTGTATACACACGCGGCTGAGGGAAAGTATTCCGTTCAAAAAAGCAGCGTACAGCAAGCTAACAAGGAAAAACTGTACGAGTAGAGGCGCCTTCATAATCCAAGAAACATAGCCTAACAAATAGTAGTAGGAACAAGACACACAAGACACCAACAAAAACACCACAGCATATACAGTAGAACGATATAGGAATAGCATCTATCAAGGAAAAGAAACATGAAAGGAGCCCCGTCAATCGCTTTTACGAAACAAAACAAAAAAAGCCTTCAAAAAAAAAGGGAACACTCAAGGGGAGACAACACTACTACCCTTCGGGAATTTCCCGGGGATTGGCAAGTTCGAGATAGTGGCAACGCTATCCGTCCTGTCGTCAGTTTCTCTCTTCGGTCTGCTCGTCCCTCCCAAAGGCGTTTCGGCCGGAATAGTGTGTTCGGTGGCGCTGGCTTCGGGGACTACCTGGAGGGCTAACTCTCGTTGAGTTTCGGATCTAGGAATATTACTGGCTGCCAATACAAGGGGACTTATTTTGTCGGCCGTAGCATTACCATTTGCATAGTTGTGACTGTCTTTTTCGGTCGCGTTAGAAGTGGTACACTCTACCACTTCGCCTTCACCGGGATGAACAGGCTCGGTATCAATGTTTTGCCCGGGTGCATTTGAAAGCTCAGAGGCTTCAGGGACAACGTTGGTGGTTTTTCCGTTTAGGTCCTCTTGATGTCCTTGTGAACCCACAAAGGCGCCGGTAAAATACCCACCATCTTGGTTTGACGGATGGGGAACTGGTTCACTTGTGTATGGATTAACGCCATCGTGATGCGCCTGTTGACTGGCTATGGCAGCCTGGGATGGCATATCTTCCATTGGAGTTTGGTCGGTGCCTCCATAGCCCATGTGATTCTCCTGGCCATGGTGCAGATGTTGACTCTCACGTCCGGCTACAGACGCAGCGACAGGTAGAGCTCCCGCGGCCACATAGGCCTGGGCATCCGGAGAGTGATCCTGGTGACCGGAGCTTACACTAGATGGCGATTGTGGCGCCTGTAAGCCACGCTGTGCGTTGATTTGAAGATCTGATGGAAACCGCCCACCTGGTTGAGGCCGTCTGGAAACCATGTCCTCTCGTGGCTCTGGGTTGACGTCCATTTGATTTGCAGAGAAAGGCTCTTCGTCATCCTCGTCCACGATACCATCACTGCTAACGGATCGATGGGATGATCGGCTTAAGCTTCGAGAGTGGGTGCGAACAAACTGGGATCGTTCTTCGGGGGTTTTTTCAGTCAATGCCTTGATATCCTCGTACCATGCCATCATAGTATCATGACTTTCGGCTCTGAAAACCCAGGTGTGCCCGCGGTGTATCGCGCCAGTTTGTCGCCCCTTGAGAATGAATTTGTTGGATGAGCCACCCTCGGTCGAGTGGGAGCCAAGCTTTTGCTCGGGCAAGTACAGTGACATGACCGGGGCTTGTGCTTTGTCCGCCGACTTGAACTCGTGGAGGTGTGTGGTAGAAAGGACATACCTGGGATTAACTTGTTAGTCGACCCGTGGTACTTGCTGATTTAACTTTGAAAGCAGTATGAATCGCAGAATAAACAGCAGGCACCGAAATGAAGAAATGCGAAAAAATACCGGGGTGATAATAACTTACCATCCGGCTGTGTAGCTCTTCAAATATTTGCTCTTGCGCTCCAGAAGCCCAGCTCGAATCTCCTGTGCTGAGACGTGATCCTGGCCAGGGTAATGGATCTGATCAGCGGACCGCATGGGAACGGTGGGGTCAACAATCTGGTCTTCGTGTGTGACGAAATGAATCCATTCTTGGTCCTTGGGCATGCTGATGGGTCCATCGCGCAGTTCATCTACCACTGCGTAAGCATTGTCGGCTTCGCGCTTGAGAATACCTGCGTAAGCGTTATACGCCTTTTGGATTTCCCCAACAACAATTGACTCCAGCTCACGACCAGAGCCTTCAAGGTTCAAATATGCCTACGAGAATGGTAAGAAAGGTGTGCTTGAAAATATTGTCTCCCAGTCGGTAGGAAGATGTCGGCTGAGGGGGTGGTTGCTTGCCTGGTGAAGGTAGTTCTCTTCGTCTATTTGGCGCTCGACTTGTCGGTCGACTGCGAGGCGCATCAGATAGGGATCTTGCTTCCCAGTTGTAGACGAGGCGTCAACTTCCGTCTTGTCGAGCACATCGGCAAGAGCACGAACGGCTTTGGAGGTGGCCTCCATCTCGCGATCCACTGAGTTTTTGAAGTCACCAGATAAGTGCTTGATTTCCTTGATCTTCTGCTGAAGATCGCTTCTCAACCCTGTCAGAGCTAAGATTACATCCTCCTCGATTTCCTTGGACTTATTGGCTTCTTGAATGGCAGCTGTGTTGTAGTTACGGAGAAACTGCAGGGCATCGTCAATCCCGGCAGATCGAAGGAACTGCGGGGGCGTCGAGATATTGTTTGCAACATTGGCAAGCTTAACAAGAGCCTTGGACCTTTGCTCGTAGTGCGACTGGATCTCGCGAAAGTAGGTTATCAAGTCTTTGAGAACCTTTCTCCAGGCTAGAAGTATGCTGGCATTAGCAGAGTTATCCCAGGTTCGAGTGTGCGACAAGAGCTAGAGCCATAGTCACGGATGACGAGATGGCGTTGTATATATGGGGAACGAAAAATCACTTCACATACTCTGGAATCTGTTGGCAAGGACATCTGTTGGAGTGCCAGACGTAGGGATAGGGCAGTAAAATGCGCTGTGAGCATCATCCCGGTCCGAGGCCGAATGCAAGGCCAAACTCCTAACACTGCCGGGTCTGCTACTTCGGCGACTGCTACTGCGTCTGAGGCTGCTGGTTCGTCTCATGGACGACTTCTTACGAAGTGTGTTGTTTCGCACGGGAAGCTGCTGATCGTCGCCAGCAGCGAAGCTGTGCACGGAATTGGAGCGCTGCATGGCGGCGAAACCAGATCGGTAGCTCTCGTCGATGATGGAGCTGCCGCGCTGGCTGGCGTCCCACTCCTCGGCGAATCTGCCCACGCCTGCCAGGAGAGCAGGAGATGCAGTCTTTCTGTCTAGCGCGTGCTGGTGCTGCAGTATAGGAGCCTGAGAAGCGTTGTGTTGGTGATTGTATTCCTGTCGTTGCTCTTGCTGTTGCTCTTGCTGTTGCTGTTGCTGCTGCTGTTGCCGTTGCCGTTGCCGTGGGTGACTCTGGGACTGGCTGTGTGAGAGGGAGGAACTTCGGTTCAGGTTGGCATTGGAAGTCTGCTGCGGGAGAGAAGACGACACCAGACGATCCATGACGGAGGTGGAGCTATAAAGGCCGCAGGGCCAGAAGAGCAAGCGAACCTCGACAGTTTGGAGACAGTTATTGAGGCAGGGAGGGTGAGGAAGCGACCTGGTCACAGATCCGAGCGCAAACAGACGGGAACGGTAGGACGGAGGGGGGGGGGTGGAGGCGTGTGTGGGGAGCTCGGGAGCTTGGGAGCTAGGAATTGGGGAAGGCAGGAGGGAGGAATGGCGCCACAGACTCGGAAAACCACCCAAACTACGGAGTACTCCGTACCTACTCGGATGTTGCAACCTTATTGGTGCAAGTAAGTCGACGGTGGGTTGCGACTGGTACCGCCAGTCCATCTGCACACGATTACTAGTAGTAATACCATCAATGGCTTACCCCTGATGCCTTCTAGATGCAACAAATATCCGGCTCGACATTGAACTTGAATTAATCTCAAGAGATCCCCGACATGGGACTCAGTCGACGACTCCTCCACCACCACCCATCACCCACTCAAGTAGTCCCAAGGGGCTGGGCAGGCAAGGCGGGCTCCCGGACATGCGTTGACGCAATGGCTTGACTCCCAATGAGACTTGGCCCGAAGCTAGCACACTCCGTCTCTCATGGCTGTACGTCCATTGATGTCATGGAAGCAATGGGAAACAAGGTCAAAAACGACATTTGGACCGACATGGAGCCCAGAAGTAGCTACATTTCTGTTTTGCCCTGCAGCGCTGTGACCTGTCCTAGGTCGTCACTATGCGTCAATCACTGCAGTAAAGAGGAAACAGGTTCATGACACTTGGACGTGGCTACAGAGCTGTGGCCTCCCAAGATATCATGGAATCTGTCTTCCATGATTCATCCGTGTACGTAAATATGGGCGTGCATCTCAGCCATTTCGAGTCAGTCCATTCCCGTGAACCTGCACGGCCAACGAGTGATTATACCGCAGTGATGCCTGAAAATATGTCACGATGGACGTGCTGGAATCTTTATTTGCGATACGGCAGTGATAAGGTCCAATATGCGGAAGCTATTCAAACAACCCCCCCCCCCCCCCCCCCCCCTTTTTTTTTTAAAAAAAAAAAAAAAAAATTAGCAAAAGGACTACAGCAGCAATATAGAAAAAGACCTTGGCTAGGCAGTGTAGTTGACACCTAATTCGCCTGCAAACAGTCTGGGCAAGTCAGCTTTCTTGCCCATCACCGCTTGATGATTACTGATTACATCTGCGACGCCTCATGTCAGGCCAAGGACTAATAAACTTGCGTCTAGATGCTCCATACTCTAATGACAAATATTCAGGCGCATATTGCCACTAAACCTACGGATCATTGGAGCGTGCCAAGAACAGCTATGGCCAGATGGTGCGGTCAATGGCCGCTATTGGGAGACGTGGTGGTGGAAAATCATGTTCGTGCTGTCTTACAATACAATGCAGGCAGGCCTTTAGCCACTGGTGCCACTTGTGGTGACGATAGTGGTGGTGGAGACAACTCCCTCGTCGCCAAGAAAAGACACCGGGGGGACCCAGAAAATGACGTCAGACCATAGCTTTCCAAGCTGAAGCCTCCCGATAGCGTCAATTGAGACCATCTGCACGATCTCGCAGTAGGTACGTGCCTACCTACCCTAGCTACTAGTAGCTACTTCAGTGTCCAGATTGCGTACGAGTTTCAGAGCATCCCCCAAAAAATATGTTGACATGGAAATAGCAGAAGTGAAAAAGCCGATATCCATTTCGAGACGTCCGATCCTCGTCGAAAAGCTCCTAACAAGCTTTGTTTTCTCGAGTCAGACCAAGTCACCAGGGCGTGAGGATATGTAAGCATATGTCAAGTACTAGTACGTTTCACTCCTCTTGATGGGATAGATCATATTATGGAGTGCCTACATCGGCAGCTCAGCCACTATGGAGTACCGGCTGTTTCACACTCCAACTCCCCGTTTCTCATTTCTCAATCTCTGTACGGAGTAACTACATGGTATGGCATCCAAATGACGCGCCCGCACTTTTCTTCGCAAGGAATCATCGGTGCCTCACTAAAGCTTTTTAAAAAGTTGGCCTCCATGTTCCTAGTTGGCCAGCAGATGCTCATCATTTCTTGGGCTTTCTTTTAACTGAACAACTTGCAATCCGTTTGTACACAACCCCCCGAGTACTCAATTTAGACTAATCAAACTCGTGTGAATTCATCTGCTTGCCATCCGCCCACTGTAGGTTCCATCTGTATATGTACTCTACAGATTAGTTGGTGCGGGCACAAGAAGCCGATTGATTGCAACATTTTGATTTCTATTGCTGGATGAATGTTACTCGCGCACCCGTAACTCCGTGACGCCATAAACGCTAAGAAATCTTGATAACCAATACACTTGCCGCCTCGACGTATACCTATGTAGGCGTACCCAATATTCCCTCCTGTCAGCTTGCCACATGCACGAACAGTCAGATGTGCTCCGAGCCAAGCAGCGCCATGTCGTAAACACCAACTACTTCGATAAACACGGAATGATATCTCGAGTCCAAGCAATAATGCATTCTCGAAGAATTTTTCACATGCCCCGTTACCCTTGCGGTCCTCAGTCTGGGTTAGCTTCGCTAATGGGCCCTATGGGTGATTGCTCCGTCAAACTCTTCCTCCGACCCCAACGCCGGGGCGGTGGTGCTTTAGGAGGAATCTTCTTGCCTTCGCCGTTCACACTTCCACAAACTTTGGCTGCCTGAGTAAATGGGATGCCATGTCGATGTGTCGGGACGATGGGGAGTGGTTTCTTTGCCCTTACAGACAATTCTGCGGCATTGCCTTCCCTATCGGTCTTGCCGTGCGTATCTGATGCCGTCGATGCTTTTCGGCTTGGAGTTTGGACACCAGGCCGTTCCATTACTCCCGCCACATCACCCACACTGATGCTACTGGCGTATTGCGACGGTGACAGGCTGATTCCAAGGAATTTGCGGGCTACTTCAGCTTGGCCCGGACTTTCTTTCTCTTCTTCCTTCTCTTCGATCCATGGAACCTTTGCCACTCGAGCTACCAATCGTAGAGTCGTCTCATCTGCGGGTGCAAAATGCGCGTTCGGGGACCCACGAAGTATTCTCAGGACACGGAGGACCTCATCTCTTTTGTAGTGAGGTGGCTGATTGAGTTGTGTATGAGCCAACAGCGGGTACATGACGCGCAGGTATGTATGGCGCAAAGATATCTTCTCGTCCGGAAGGTCCATTAAATTCCGAATTATGACATCCAGCAAAACTCGCAAGTCATTGGTGTAGAAGTATTCGTATGTGGCTTTTGTTGTAAACAGCAGATACAATAACTTTAAAATCAGTAATTGAAGCGAAGTTTCTGTTTCCCGGTTCAAAAGTAGGATGACATTCTCGCCAAAGGTTCTGTACAGGGGTCCGTGAAGACTCAGACACTTGACAATGCGATTGGTTAATGGGGTCGATATCGTAATTGCAGGATCTGTTACAGAATCGGTCGAAGCCAGCATGTATTGTTCATTCAAAACAAGCTAGGCCAGGTCAGTCCAGACGACGCGTTGATACTTAATCAGTACAGTTTGCTTGCTCACCAGAACTCGAATGGTAGGGTAGTGGTAAGGATCCTGTACATCATCGGAGACACCTTCAATCAGTTGGAAAAGGTAATGGACGAAAGAATCATCAACCAGTGTCAAATCTTCGACCTTGAGCCGCTCCACTCGTGACATTTCGTACATTAGCTGGAGCAGGAGGCGGTGCAACCGAGGATCCGCGTCATCTTTCTGTGCAGTTATGAGTTCTAAAAGCCGGGGAAAGCATGATTCCTCAATCATCCGCGGGAACGTCGTCTCATTGCTGCAGCCGTCAAGAAACAGGAAGCTGGTGATGGCATGCAGTGGCGCGGCCTCGTCTTCCTGCAGTAGACTGTGAATAATCTGAGTCCGTACGTAGTTCTTATTATTTCTGAAGACATCGCTCTCTAGTAACGTATGAGCGCATGCTAAGAAATCGTCGTGCGAATCCGCGGTGCAATGTCGCAACCGGGCAGTGATTTCCAGCCACTCTCGAAGGGTGTCGTCGATGGACTCGCGGCTCGTGCAATCGGCGGCAAGGCATTCGCTCATCTCTGGACAACATATGTAAGCTGCAGCGAAATGGATAGGTTCTCGAATGTATACACGATGCGCCCCAGGTATGCCTTACCCTTCCAAAGTCGATGCTCATCTTCGGAGCCGACTGCAGTGACGACTTTGTCACTGTCCTCCATGACTGGATGTCGGGTGAAAGAGGGACACCGGCAGCATCGGGCCTCTCCTAGCCGGTACACGGCAGCAATGTCCTTTAATCAAACAAGTCGTCTCCCTGCCACCCTGTTATCTTCATCCAAGGGGGTTGGAGTCTCAAGGTTGTGGTGGAAAGGAGGGTGGTTTTGGCAGAGATGGCCACGCTTTTGGAGACCATTGGTGGTGGGGTAAGCCATCCATAGCTGGGCACAGCAAGCCACATTTGCGCAACACTTGACTTTATTTCTGCGTAGCCGTCACATGCACCCATTCCAGACATGTCAAACTACCTACATATGTAGGTACCCAAGTGTGGTGGGCAGGCGGACAGTGCGATACTTTATATTGCAGGTCATGAACGTGGCCTGTAACCCCTCCAGGTCAAGTATCCTACGAATAAACATGTTTGGTAGGCCTTGGTCTAGGATGATTCTTTGCATCACGACTGAGGGAACATGCCCAGCATTCCGACCTTTTCGGGAACGAAATTAGCAACCAACCATGACGCCAGCCCATCAACTTCTACATAGAGCAAGCAAGCCAACCTTCTACTTCGCAATACAAAATGCGAAACATATACTATGATTTCGCTGTGGCCTTTTGCTCGCCCTCCTCATAGATCTTGACCTTGTCCGCATATTCGCTGATGTTGCTAACAACATAATCAGTGATCGTATCACCTTTGCCCGCCGCGATCCTAAGTATCATTTCGTTTAGGTTTTGGCGGCCCAGAATGTCTACGTGATCAGCAGTTTTCGGGCCGCCTCTGGGATTGAATCGCTCCGGTTCGTGAGGCATTTCTACCACCGTGATCCTCGAATTGCCAGGGTTATACCTTTTCATATGCCACCCACGATTACACATGTATCCTGTGCTAAGAAGATTCACTGTGCCATCACCTTCGCCCATTACCACACCATGATCAACTTCACCTTCAGTGAGCGCCGTGTCAATTATAATTTTGAGCCTTGTGCTTGCTGGTTGGTCTGGGGCTCGATAGTAGTATGCGCGTTCGGTTGGCTTGCCTACGCCATAGAAGCAATATATCTTTAAATTGGGGGCGTTAGGCAGACGAGTCTCAAGTGGATTGATCCATTTATCCGGGTCCTTCTCATTAGCTTCCACTTCAGCTGCGGTGTGCGCAACGCCGTGAGAGTAGCTGTTTTTGACATGTTTCTGATACCAGTCCTCTGTAGTTTCGAAGAGATATTTCATAGAGCCCTCAACAGTCATGTTTTTGCCCGGAGCAGTCCAATTGGCTCCGACCTTGAAATTGAGAACAGAACCATACGAAAAATTCTGGTTCGGTCGGTCGTCTGGTGCCCAGTCCAAATCACCCCAAACCGCGTTGCCGCCGAGCGGGAGCATGGAAGAGATACCGGGCATGGCGCGAAAAATCTCCGCCCGCTCTTCTTTACTCAAAAACTTTTCCAGGCCATATATGGCAAAGGCGTTCAATTGTGCGGTGTCCCTCATTTCACCAGATAATACCGCGGTAAGGTCTTTCACTGCACCAAGCATGCATCCGCTAATATTGATCCAAGACCCGATATGACGATCCACCCAGTCTTCTCCTCCACGACCACCTTTCTCAGACTGAACCCAGTGAAAGAAGTAGTAAACGACCTGGCTGCCCATACTGTGAGAGGCTAGGACCACCTTCTCCCCGTCATATTCCACAGCAGACTCAATGTGTGACTTCAGACGGGAAAAGTACCGGTCTCTTACCTCAAGATTCTGGTAGGACAATCGCCAATCATAGGCAGCTGTGAAAGAGTTTGTCGGGTCATAACCAAGGGTGGCCAAATTTTCGAAGATTTTGTTCCAGATCCAGTATCCCGTAATGAAGAAGTCTGTGGCATCGAAGCCCTGCGCGGCGCGTAATTTCACGCCCGGCGGATCGAGCCCAGTTTTCTTATCGAGCATGATATGCTTCTTCCACAACTCCTTGTCGAGCACGAGGGCTCTCATCATTGTCCAACTGCCCCACAAGCGCTTCCTGAAGTATTGACGTGATGTGTTGGCAGTCCCCCAGGATTCCAAGCCGGTTGAAATGACTCCTGGAACCATGATCATAGGGTGGTGAGCGTGTAGGCCTTCGGATCGTGCCTTGAGGCCGACCGAAAAAGAGTCGTACGCATCCGTGACTTCTCGCTCTCCTTGCACCAGGTCGCGCATATCCTTAATTAGGCCAGCCGGAAGGACATCGAAGAAGCTGTCCATGCTCAGCTCGCCGAGTTCAGGGAAGTCTATAAGATCATTGGTTTTGGCAAAAAAGCCTGCAGCTAGCAAGCCGCATATTCCGCCCAGTAAGAATATAAAGGTACTCCGCCTCTTTCGGGTCGCCCTAGGTGCCTTTTCCACCACATGGATATGCGCCGTCGGCTCGATGGCTGGACTATCTTCGCGGGTCGGCGAACCGTCATCGACTGGTTGTGTCTCGCGTGGTGCGCGGCGACGCAGCGTGGTGGCCATGTGGCACAATACGGCAAGATCCGTTCTCCGTGTGGTGTCCGGTGTCTTTTTTTTTTCCTTGGCCGTTGAATCTAAGATCCCAGACTCCTGTCTGATGCTGGCAGCGCCAAGTTGATTCGGCGGTGAAAGCAAAAGAACAGTAAGGCTTAGTCGCGAGCAGACTAGCCAGGGAGTAGTGAGGGAATTGCGCTGATGACACTTCTGTGTTGCACCGGCAGCGGTTAAAGTTTTGTCGGCAATTGGGTAATCTTCATGTCTTGAGGTATGCTGCTCAAGTGGTGTTGAGCAGAAGAGTAAACAGAGGCGAGAGCGAACTGTACGGGAAGGATCGAGTCGGCACTGACTATTATGCGTAGTATTTTGTCTCAGGTTAGCCTGGCAGACAAATTAGAGGAGGACAAGGGCCGTGTCAGGGACCCCGGACGACCAGAATTCGGGGTAAGCCGTTGACATAGGTAAGACCACGCCCAGAAAATCAAATCAGATAAAAATAAAAGGGCAGATGTAAAAAGAGGGAGAATACTGCATTAGTAACCAGGGCATGTAGCTATTTATGCCCTCCCCATTCTTTACTGGGAACTTTCTTATTTTCCGCAAACAAAAAGGCACGTGCAGTCACTGTCCTTCTGTTGGCACAAAGCACCAGACTCTGTACCGCACGTTGCCAGCTCAGGCCGTCGCGTCAATACATCAATGTCAACTGGTCAAGTACCAGGCTGCTAGCACCCCGCTGACTAGGGGATTCACATGTGATTGTCAACATTGAAAAGCCCCGCCATGCCACGGCGGTGCCACCAGACTACGGAGTACCAGTCGACCTTTTGGACACGCCGCTCAAGAGCCGCACCGGCCCGCTCGATCCATGCAATCCATCTATGCTCAAGAGCTGACATGGACTGTTGCCTAACCCGTCACTAACTGGAGTCTGTCTTCGTCACGCCGTCCAGACACTTGACCTCCGTGTCAGCCTTACCGGACCGGGCCTTGGAAGCTGTTGGAGGCCCAACGCCCAATGTAAGAGCCCATCCTGACTGGCTTTTGGGTTGTTGGTAACCAGTGTGATCCAGTTGGAACTTGGAGGCACAGTCGGAGGCAATATCGGAGACTGCTTGCAACTCGTCCTGACAGCCAGCCCAATAGTCTGCCCTAAATAGCGTTAACCGGCCGGGCATACTCTCGTCACTTGCCGCGGAACGCTATACATATACATCTGGAGGCAACCAGGCCTGTTTTAGCCCGTACTTCAAGACTTGGCGGCAGAAGTTCGTTCCATCATGGCGCTCCCACGAAAAGAGGAATCGTCCTCGCACTTGCGCTTCATCCAGTATCAGCACAGTCTTGAGTCTGAATATTTGCCAGCCATACGGTCACTCATCTCTAAAGACCTGAGCGAGCCTTACAGCATCTATGTCTACAGATACTTTCTTTGTCAATGGGCCCATCTCTGCTTCATGGTCAGTAGTATGGAGCCTTGGCACCCAAGTTCAGCATGTCCGTTGTCTGGCAACACGCTCAGTCCGCTAATTTCGGTTGACTTCAGGCCATAAATCCATCCGACTCATCCCTTGTCGGTGTCATCATTTGTAAACTAGAAGTTCACTCGTCTCACTCTCCACCGACTCGGCGCGGGTATATTGCTATGCTGGCAGTCGAGTCGTCCTTTCGCGGCCATGGCATCGCAACAGCCCTCGTGCAACAAGCCATCGACGCCATGACCAAACGCAATGCCGATGAGATTGTACTGGAGACTGAAGAATCAAATACGCCGGCCATGAGACTCTACGAACGGCTGGGGTTCTTGCGGTCCAAAAAGTTGCATCGTTACTACCTGAATGGCAATAGCGCCTATCGACTCGTTCTCCCGCTAAGGAGCGTTGACTTCGACATCGCCCAGGACTATCTCACTGGGGAAGTGTCTTGATACATACCTCTGGGGATTCGAATGGCATTTGGGGTTCTCGAACATACATGAAAGAAGCCGGCGCATGACTACATCATTATACTTGTTGACTTGGTAGAAGCAAAGGCGACATTAGCATCAAATGGAGTATATGGCGTTTATGGCGTTGACTCAGCATACAATGGAAACAAAATTATCATTCTTACAGTCCAGCTGAACAAACTGTCCGTCATATTCAAAAGTCTAGATGTCGTGAAACCTAGCAAACCTAGTTCTACCCTCATCTTTTACCCACCGCTTGTGGGTGCTGTAAACTTATATTATTCCCCAGGCACTTGAGATTTTTGGTTGAGCCAGGCAAACCGAAAATCCATTTACTGAAACGATTTTGAGCTGTATATCGAAGCAGCGAGGCCCCAGGGGTTTCCATGTGAAAGACCAATGTAGGTAAAGATATCTGACTCGTCGTTAGAATGATGCGGTGGTGGCTCTGTCCTGCAGTTACCCCGCCATGTTGACTCACCGGGCTTGTAGTACATGGTTGGTAGTCCTGGCCCAACAAGCTTGAGCTTCTTCAGCTGTTGCAAGACACGGCCGACGTCGGATTTGTCTTGGAAATCGGCCGTATATATGCAGATAACCCTGTCTTTGCGAACATCATCGAATTGTGACCTAGGGTTTACCTTGGCCGCTATACCGAGCTCATTTCGTGCTGTAGCTTTGGCAACCAAGCCCCAAATTTCGTTGACCTCGGAAGGCGAGCAAAAGAGCATCCACTGGAGGAATTAACCGAGTACGATAGTGTTAGCACAGGGTAGAGAAGCTTGGATGAGTCACCTTCTCTCTGTGACAATGGCGTACATACCTTGCCGCTTCGAACCTTGCCGGCTTGGGCTAGACGGAGAATATCGACCACGGCCTGATTCTGTTCTTGCAACAACTCTTGCTTCAAAAATGTGGCTGATCTGCCCGACTGCTCCAACTTTTGCCTGAAATTTGCCAGAAGCTCCAATCTCTCCATTCCACCCTCAACCACGAGGCCGACGTGGCTGTCCTTCTCCGTCGGAGCTTCGCATTCGTTCCCCTTCATGTTGACGCCGTCTTCTTCCTGCTTCCCCGTCCGCGAAACGTATGGATTGCATATGAAAATCCAGGGCAAATCCTCACTCCCGTCAGTAGTTTCAGGAGGCAGCCTCGACAAGAAATCATCCAGTGTTTCAGAGAGCTGCCACGCGTAGCTAATTCCAGCGTAAGGGTTGTGTAGCTTTGTAGATTTGGCCGCGACCGCTGGGCTTCTGCAAGGAGAACCGCATCCCCAGACGCTGTGTTGCTCGGCCCAGGCGTGGGCGTCGAATCTGTCAACGCGGGCTTGCAGCTGCCGCCTCTCCTCTGGGCTCCCTAGAAGTCCATTTATTAACTAGTCACCAATGCGGCATTATTTCGGGAAGCTTATACCATAGAATTCTGAGTCGTCAGAATCCATTCCCGCGAGGTGCCGGTTATGTGGCAGTAGGGGATGTTCACAGACAAACGGATTTGTACAAGTGCTGTAGTGGTTTGAGGCTTCACGCCAGCCCTTACCTATCAACGAACGTTGCCAAGCTGAGGGGAATTTCTCAAATGAAAGAGAAAGAAAAAAAATCCACATACACCAGCAGTTGTGTATCAACGGCTCGCTGTATACTTCGTAACCTCACTTTAAAAGGGGACTGGGCGTTTGGACGGGGCTCGGCACATGTGGTTACACTTCGAATTGGTCGCGACATCTGGAGAGTCTAAACTTAACAACTACGTTGGTACTCTGTAGTTTTGGAGACCAGCGGCTGATTTTGGTCATTTTGCAAGGCGGCAGGGGGCCTTTCTCTTGGCTAATGCATGTGCGGTCCGATCCATGGTGTGAGCAACGAGAGGAGCCACAAACGATGAGGTTCAGATGGGTCTGCCCCACCAGCCGCGCCCGTTGAACTGCCGAGATGATTTTGACTTGCTCAACCATCAAAGGGTCTGTCAACCTATCAGGCATTGAATTTGACTGTGAAGGGCACAACACTTGTTTGAACGGCTACTTCCAAAAGCTGCCAGCCATGGACAACTTAAGGGTGATATCATCTACGAAGAGTGTGCTGCTTGGATTACCGCCGAGCTGTTTGCAATTTTGCCCAGTCGACCGGTCTTGTTTCGTGGTTGGGACCTATAATTTACAGAACCAGGATCCAACAGAGCAGCAACAAGATCTGCCGGAGGAAAGCACATCCGAGAGACCCCAGAGTCGAAATGGTAGCTTAGTGCTTTTCAACTTGGCCGGGAGCGACTTGTAAGTCTTCAATGCCGGCCTTTGCCTAGTAGTACATACTCTATCTACTCTTTACCGACATGAGACCCTAACCACGCAACCAGGGTCAAGCTTCAAACGGAGCCACAACCTTCCGCAATCTTAGATCTTCGCTTCCACCCAACCCGTAGAGCGCCCCAGAGCGTCTTTGCCGTTGTGTCGAGCACGGGCACGCTGGCTATTTATCGCCTCAAAACAAGTGATGGCCCAGCGCTGGAGCATGTGGCAACGAGTCGATGTGCCGATCTGGGAGAGGATATTTTGTTTTTGCAGTGCAACTGGCATCCTTCCGTTGAAAACATGATTGCGGTGACTACTTCGACCGGTCTTGCGCGGTTGCTGCACCTTGACAACTCCTGGTCCATCCAGGGCTGGACAGACTTGGACATTCAAAACACCTTGGAAGCCTGGTCAGTTTGCCTCTCCAATCCAGACAATAGTAGAGGTGAAATGGGCCAGCCGACAACTGTCTATTGTGGGGGCGACGACTCAATACTGAGATACACATCGTGGTCTCTGGTCCCCCGCGACAAGGATGCAAAAATGGAGACTATTTCCGCCTCGATAGGCATAAAGGGGGCACACAATGCCGGCGTGACTGCGATTCTACCCCTCTCAACCTGGACATCAGCTGGCTGGAGGGTTGTTGTTACGGGGAGCTATGATGATATGCTTCGAGTCTTTGCTATAAATGATCCGCATGAAAGCCATGGGGCTAAGATGGTGCAGTTGTTGACAGATATTGACCTCGGCGGTGGTGTATGGCGGTTGGATTTGATCGACTTGAAGTCAGACGTTGATTCTTGTGGAAAGGGCTCTGTCCACATCCTCCTTCTGGCGTCCTGCATGCATGCCGGGGCTAGAATAGTGGAAATCGTGACTGATGATGGCGATTGCTGGCGGAGCGCAGTACTTGCAAAGTTTGTAGAGCACCAGAGCATGAACTACGCATCCGACTGTGTATATAACCCTGACGAGCGTAGCTTGACATGCCTCTCGACAAGTTTCTATGATAGGCTACTGTGTCTATGGACGTGCAACCTATAACGAGGCTGCTGCAGTGCCATGAAAGTATTGCAAGGCGCAAAGTTTGCTATTCGTGGAATGTCGAGGTGTCATGGACCGGCCAGGCCCAAATGGATGTAGTTCAAGACGGTAATTTATTTGATTGAACAATTTCTCCCCGCATTTCTGGTTTGTCAAGGTACCTACCTACCCAGGTAAGTATCTAGACGACCAGTACCACCTTTGTATGGGCTAAAATCTCGTTGATCTGGAAGACACCAATTTTTCCGGCGGAATTTGCTGTCCAACCCATGCGCACCATGTTCACGCTTGGGCAACTGAGCTTCCAGATCGATGTTCAAGGAGACATCTAGAGTGTGGGCACCTGGGGCTGGTCTGGTCAATGCATGTTCAATGTCAACTTAGTTCAATGCCAAGTTCAAGTTCAGCTATTAACTAGTGTTCGGTCTGGTACCAGCTGCTGTCTGGTCCCCACTCAACATCAAGGCGCCCTGCACTTGGGCCCTCTCAGCCTGTCACTCACCGCGTAACTGCCAGACTGCTGAACACCGCTCGCCGACACCGACACCAACAAATATTGAATCATCTAGTTCAGTTTCGCCGCCTGCGTTCATGCTTTCCGGCCACCCGCGTCAATCTTAACCCATTTAAAGGACCACTGTGCTTGCAAACGTCGCTCTTCTCATCTTTCCTGCGTTCTGTTTGACGTTTCCCCTCCGTCGTCACGCGCAGCCGGTATCGCCTTTGCCCTGCTTACCCGAACGTGCTTTTGCATCCTCCCGCCGATTTCGATATCGTGCACAAAAAATTTCACACCACGGACGCCAGGCGCCACGAACGACAGAGAAAAGACAGTATAATTTCGCTTTTGCGTTGCCGATTTCGCGATACGACGACTACGGACACAATTCTTGTCGAACTTTGCGCTCCTCTCCCGTTTTAGACTCGACCAAGACTTGAAGAACGCCTCGTGAGTATAAGCAAGGCTGCCTCGAGGTCGAATCCCGTCGACGTCTTAGCGCTCGCCATTGCCTGCAAAAATTATGTCTGCTAGCAGCGGCAACCCGAGCAATGGCGAGGACACTGAGATATTGAGACGAATTCATCAAGCTCTGGATGTCGTGCACAGCGCTTCTTCAGGCAATGAAGCCCGCCGGCAAGCTCAGTCGTTTCTCGAAGAAGTCAAAGACATACCTGAAGCACCCTTTCAAGGATATCAATTAGCTGCTGATAAGACTCAGCCACCAGTCGTTCGACACTACGCCCTCTCGCTTCTCGAACATGCCATACGTTACCGATGGTCTACCTACAAACAGGAGCAAGCTACAGCTTTGCGACATTGGATACTGGAGTTGAGCCAGTCCGTCTCCAAAGAAGATGCGTCTTACCTCAGGAAAAAGACGGCACAGTTGTGGGTTGAAATCGCAAAGCGGTGCTGGGGGAGCGAATGGATGGACATGGATTCTTTACTTGTCCAACTCTGGCAGATCCAGGACTCGGCCGTTCATAAGGAACTAGTACTGTTTATTCTTGAGACCTTGTCCGATGAAGTCTTCACTGGGGATGACTCAGTCGTGACTATGAGGGAAGGTGTTCTTAGTAAGGCATGCGTCGAGATATTCACACCAACGTCAGTGCTGGTTGAGGCTTTTCCGAGTCGTCAGCCCGGCCCGGATGTGCGCCATGGACCCGAAGGATGGCTTGAGCGTATTTCTCAATTCCTCAACTATTGCGTCAGTTCCGAAGCCAAGGATACCGCTGATGCCAAAAGCTGTGCAGTCAAGGCCCTCTCCGTCTTTGTGTCCCTTATGCCATGGGCTATCCCCAAGGCCATAGCAGCTGCACAATGTGTGAACGTCATGACTGCTGGTTTGGCATCCTCACACACTGATGTTCAAAAGGTAGAACCCAACTTCTCCCATGTTTACTAGCTATTGTCACTAAACTCTTCGTTCAGGCCTCTTTAGAAGCGCTTAATGCTCTATACTATCGGTCCAACTTCTCCGATAATGAATTCCGCGACCTTGTAGCACCAATGTACAGTCCCAGCTCAGTTGATCTTTGCAAGGGTTTGTATAGCTGGGCCACTGTGGACCCCGAGGATATTGATGAAGATAAATATCAGATTCTTAAGAAGCTGTCAGAGGTATGAATTAGATTGCGAGAAAATACCTCGATGATGCGTTTTTTCCTCTCTCACTAACACGCCTTCAAAGATGCTGTCCTATCTTGGGGACTACTTTGAACGCAAGTTTGCACAGGTACCTCCAGAAGCCGCCAGCTCTGGATTTTTTGGACTCTTGATTCAAGTAACGCAGAGTCCGAGTTTGATGGTCTCGATACCAATACTGGTAACATGGACCAGAATCCTTGGTCATAGAAATCTTGGCCCCAGCAACCTAGTGTCTGAAAACGTCGGTCCCCTACTGGACGTTTGCACTTCCAGATTGGTGCGCTATGAAAATCTCCCAGAAAACTCTACCGATCCTACATACCTTTTCCTACTAGATGACACGGATACTATCCCTGAGCGACACGCGTTCTTGGGAAACTATCGTCGGTATAGCTCCCAGATTATCGAGCAAATTGTTCAATTGAAACTTGTCGACGCAGTGTCCTACATATTAGGCCGTACCGAGCATATTCTGCAGAACCTCTACGATGGACAGCCTCCGTTTAGCAGTAAGGGCCAATTGTCGAAACCACTGAAGTGGTCTTGGAAGTTACATTACTAACTGTTTCAGAACAAACATATACCAAGCATTCAACGCCCGCCTTGCAAGTCGATTCTCTTTTTACTGTCATTGAGGCTACGTTGAAAGGTTATGTGAAATGGAGGAGATACCATGGGCGAGACCACGTAGGTTTTTTACGACACGGAATAATCATCCCCACCGCGACCAAAAAAAAATAAAAAAAATTGATTGGGCTAATACATGCATTCTCAGGAGCAGCAAGTGGCTGAAATGGAGTCTAACCTAGAAATGTGGTGTAATAAGTTGCTTGAAATGAGCTTTGAGGTGAGATCACTCGAGAACGCCAAATGAACACATCCGAACTTTGCCGAGATGCTAACTGTCTCATTTAAAAAGGACCCAATAATTCGCAAGCGGGCGTTGCAACTTCTTGTTTTCTTCTCAACTACTGCGCTCAACAAAAACGCCGGATTCATGTTGAAGGTTCTCGAGCATATTCTCCTTACATGGCCCGCACTCGAACCTGAATATCGTGCATATAATGATGCCATCAAGGACCTGCAAAGTGAGAGTATGATTGAGCTGCAGCGTCTTGCGGCTGAGATGCCTGATCATCTTTTGGTAAGACAAGTTCATGTTGCAATTGTAGCTAAATCTCGTGGCTAATTGGCGGGAAAGGGTGTTTATGACCAGATTGAGAGCCGAGTGAATGTGATGATGACTTCAGGGGCACTGGATGAAAAGCGATCCCTTGCGTACAGAAGTTTTCTCTTCCTCATCATGTAAGGATTCAAATTTAGCATAAGTTGGTTCGGTATGTATTAGCTGACAGTCCATTTTAGCCATCGAGCTAGTGGAATCGACACACAGATGAAAATTCAAAAGCTGGCTGAATTCGTTGATCCTGTCAAAGCTCAGTGGCAGAGTGAACCGATTCGAACATCGCTGAAATCTTATGCAGACTTCTGCCACTACCTCGGCCTTGACAAGGCCCAGAAATATCTGGCGAGCAGGCGCGCACATGAACTTGAGGATTGGGGTTCTTGCGAACTGGATTCAGAGGGTTTATTGCTACAAAATGAACTTGAAGAGCGGTTAAAGGTACGGCTCATGTCGGGTAAAGTACGCTCGTATGTCCATGCTAACTTTGACGTTCAAGACTCTTCCTCTACGGCCTACCAAATCATTCCTTGCCTTTTCCGTAGAACGCTTGGATAAGTCCTCTCCAGCTTTTCAGGCGTCGTACGCTCTTTGGCAACAGGGTTTCTCCAACATTCTTGCTGATTTACTTGAATATTTGAAGTGTGTCCATGTCAATCATTTTAAATTGTCTGGGCGGCTATCGGATATACTGACAAATGTATAGATTTGCACATGCCACGCACAATCCTGATAGTTGGGTAGAGTTGCCTACAGAAATGCGAGGCATGGTAGAGCGCGTTCTCGGCGACAGATTTTGGCAAGCCGGAATATCTGAAGGCAGCAAAGATGACTTTTACGCGAGGGTTATGGACAAGAAAAATACAATCGAAGGCCTTGCCTCGACTATCCGGGGCTCGGTACGTTTTGTCAGGGAAACGGCGTACGCTATAATCTATTGTATGAGCAGACTCGACCCGCAGTTTTACGGCTTCAGCGGCCTCTCTGGCCCTCTATCAGAAGCCTTGTTTTCAGATTCCATATGGCTATCTACACACCAACAGAGCAACTTGCTGAACTTGGTGCGGTACCTAGTTGACGACTGCCCGGTGGACTACCGGGAACAATTTCTTCCCCAGCTCTTAGCAGCTTGCTTCAGACAGATGGATGCCAAAGTTAACGGCGAGTGGGAGAGAATGGAAAAGCAGCAAACATGCGTGGTAGACGGCGAGGCAGGACTTAAGGAAGAAATGAAGGCCGAGAGCATTCTCCGGCAGGTTACGTATACAGCCGTCATGATGGTGGCGGATTTCCTGGATCCCACAAAATCAAGTATGTGGGAGATGATTGATACTATGTACATTTGCCGTGGAAAACGGTCGCTAACATGAAGTGTTAGATTCACACACTCTGAAGTCCCGAAGCCGAAAGGAAGGATCCGAAGATGAGCCATCAACGCCTTATCCGTCACTCCGGAAATTTTGTCTCATGCGACGGGAAATTGTTGAGCCGCTGCTGGTATTCTGCACTCACGGCATCCGGATGAGGGACACACGATGCTGTGGAATGGTTCTTCGCCTGTTCATCTCTCTGGTTCCCGAGTTCCAGTTAGTTCAGGGCCAAGGACAATACGGGTCGACCGGGAATGTTCACGATGGCAAGGCGAGCTCCCATACGGACACCACGCCGGTGCCCGCCGAAATCGCCTCGGTGATCAGGGAATATATCGCGCAAGACGTGCTGAAGGCTTGTTTGACATCGTTCCACGAACCTTACTTTGTGGAGGTGCAGAAAGAGCTCGCCTCCCTAATTGCAACTATTGTGGTCTACTACAGCCCCATTACATCAACACCGAAGGACATTCTTTTATCTCTACCAAATGTGAACCCGGCTGAGCTTGATCGACTTGCACCGTACATGGCCAAGCCGGGGTCTCATCCTCGCCAACAACGCGCGATTGTTCTGGAGCTTTTGAAGGACCTTAAGGGAGTGAGTGTATCTGAAATGGGGAAACTCGCCAAAACCGCTGGCTTTGGTGGTTCGTCACGCGCCAAAAGAAGCAACGGGAGCAAGATGGCACAGGGATTCATGAATACTTCAAATGAAGCTGATGGCGGTGTAACACGAGCAAATGGCGTGATGGGTGCTCGACGAACAACACCGGATGCCCTGGAAGGCGTGTCCAACTTGTTTGAAGGCTAGAGATGAGGATCACGATCACAATTGACCTGGTTCTAGGCGAATTTGCACTCCACAACAACCCACAACAGATGACCAGAAAAAGAGTGTGCCAACGGACGGCAGCTGTTAAGCTGCTCTCATGTGCACTAGCAGACCCTTTGGGGTCCATACAGGCCGTTCCTTGGCAGTAGGGTCCGTGTCTGATGCCATCCATGCAGCAAAAGAGGACAACTGCAGGGGATGTCGTATATCACTGACTTTTGTCGTGGGCCTCTGTCTCTCTCTCCTTTCTCTTTCTCTCTCCCAGGGCGCGCGCGTGTGTGTGTCTGCCTATCTTTGCGCATAGCAAGTAAGTCATAAGCGCCAAGTGCAATAGGCATAGGGCAGCGCAGCGTAGGACGTGGTCAGCTGGTCTCAATAGAGTTTCGGAGCAAGTAGCGTTGACGGAGGAGATGACGACGGCTTCTTACATGCAGCTAGCTACAATAGACCTAGTTTCACGACTAAATTTACGAGGTGGTGCATCTCTGTCTCTATGCCTGTCTATGTAGGGTACATTTGTAAAGCCTAATGACACGTTCAACTTGATACTCGAAAAGAAGAAAGAAAGCCAAAAAAAAAAAAAAAGAGGCCATGACTGCGATGCTAAAGGTTGTTTGACGGTCATAGTGGGACGTAGGGACGTTGGGATGTCAGCAATGGCATCATATTTCTCAAGCCGGGGACGTGGCAGGCAGCATCATTGATGTACAGGCTGGGGGTGGCGGCCGGCGGTGGCGCACGGGGGGGCGGAACATCAATTGAGCAACGAGGTCCGGTCCTGCATGGTTGGGGTTGGGAGCCTCGTTTGGAGCAAATGCAGGTCCGCAAGGCTACGGCCTATTTCCCCATGAGCGGATCAAGTGCAGGCGCGATGCTGCCCACGAAAACAAATGGCTCGTCATGCACGTCGGGGCCGGATCGGACTGCCAAGAAGGAAGAAGGGTGGGGGGGGGGAGGGTCCCGGAGCTAACATTGAAAGGATTGGCAACAGGGTGGAGGGCAATGGAGCCAGAGCCTCGGCAGCAAGTCTGTAAAAGATTGCATTTGTCGACGTTGGCAAGCTCGTGCTCATGGTGAACTCGGGATTGTGAATGGATGGATGTCTGGATGCTCTACGACACGGTGACATGACAGCCGTCTATTCAGGGCATTGCGTGGTGGCTGAGTAGCCGGCCTGTCGGACGGACCTGTTAGTTACGTAGTAGCGAGTTATTTCAAAATAAACCTTGTTTGAGAAGTTTCCACGCATGAATTGCTTGCTACACGGGCACTGGGCTGCTTGGCCGTAGATCATTATAATCTGCAAGGAGGCGAAGCTTTCTTCTCATCCTTTTGGTTCCATGTCGTGTCTCAACGGCGGCAACGGCAAACTGTAAAGCCGGAAGGGGGCATGACGCCTCATTTTTCGCCTTGAACCCTTGGCCGATGGTCGAAGATGCAGGTGGAGGATACCTGGGTTGGGGGTGGCAGCTCCGACGCCGCGCAGCCGACGCTGGAGGTTTGCAGATCTAGAAACCTGGCGTTCGGTGACGGGAGATCCGGCTTGTGCATCCATGGAGCCCGCCAGCCCGCCAGCCCCAATCCCATGGCCCATGGCTGCAATGAAGAAAACCAAGCAATCAGGCCCTGGTTTTCACGGAGTACGTACACGTAACATGTGCTGTAGGCAATCTGCGGTTTCCCCACACGCCACTTTTGCCGGCCGAGGCGGGTCGTCAGCCATGTCTTGAGCACATGTGAGGTGTGGGTGGGCGTCGCATCCACAATACGTATTCGGGGTACTGGCAGATTTTGAAAGCTCGTGTCTCCTCGGAGTCTGCTCTTCTGGACACCGTGTATACCTACCCGCGTTGTACGCTCTCGTTCAAGCGTGTATGTATTAGGGGGAGGGATAATATGTTGAATTTGCCCACAAAGTCGCCTGAATCGAGTGAATCGAGTGGTACCGCGTGGATCGCGTGGCATCGCGCATGGTGGCGTTAGGCCATGGTGAGGACATGGCCGCTCCTGGCACAATTTGACAGAGGGAACTTGGTGTCGAACCTTTTTTATCCATTGAATTCCTTACCTACGGGTGTATGAGTCCAGCTAGTGGCAAGTTCCAAAGTCACGGCTTTACTGGCGTGGGTTCGTCTTGTGCAACGCCCTCCCCCCTTTGACAGCAAAAATCATGGACACAATCCAAAGATGCCTACTCCGTACACGGTCCCTCTTTGCCTCGGCTTCGCCGCGCAGCAACCACTCTGTTATTTACTCTGTCACCGGAAGTAAAATGCTGCTCCGTCTGTCGTGCTCGCACATGTCAATCGTGAAGAGTTGGGGAAACCCCACTCGCCTGTGTGGGCACATTTGACATTCGACAACATTGGCCAAAAGTCGTGTTTCGGGTTGGCGAGGTGTGATATGTGCGCCGATTTTGTGAACTCGGTAGATGGTTGTTGGGATGAGACAGTGGTTGGAACTAAACATGGGTGTTTGATGGAGGGTGTGCATCCCTTTGGAAGTGCACATTTAATCAAACATTTTAAATTAAAAGATGATGATTTTCGCTGAAGAATTAATGTAATACTAGTAAGAGTAGTACTCCGTAGAGTTTCTAGAATTATAATGAGGCACGCGTACATTACACCTATCACAGCCCTATTGCGACCTAATGCGCGTAGAAGATCTAGCACCTGATCTTGTTGCCAAAAGCGTGTCCATTGGGTCTGGTATCGCAGAATAAGCGGAGCCTTTATTACTGACACCTGCCGCAAGGATGCACGGAACCAAGAGTAAGGTATGTAGGGAGGCAGGGACTTGTCTGATCCTTGGACAGATCAGCGTGCATCATAAAACATTCAAAAGACGGTGTCAGAGAACGGCGCTGCCGCGAGGCTGTTGAGACGCAGTCTCGCCTGCGCCCGGCGGCAAGCTCGTCTTCCGAGATGCCCTGCGGGAAACGTGGTGTGAGGGCCTTGACGTCGGGCCTTTCTACTCAAACGGGACGGCGCGCCTGAGCACTCGTAGACATGGAGACAGACTCGGTTCATGTTTCTCGCAATCACGAGCCACCTGGAATATAACTTGGCTGCTTATAGGCTGATCACGGAGGATAAACCTCAGCCCTATCAAGTTGGATAGCGCAGTTCGTTCTCCAAGGTTAAGGGGCCCCAGCTCGCAGGCCAGGGCCTCCTCCCATCCATCCTCATGGATCGCATTAAGGCCGAAAAAAAAAAACCGAACCCGACACCAGAAACTCTGTAATGAATGGGTACATGGATGACCACCTGCCTATGCAGGCACTGTAAGCTCCTCGAGACAGGGTTTCAGGATTCTCGGATATCAGATTGACAAGAAACCATGGCAGCCTGTGACCCGGTTCGGGAACAACGTCAAGACATACTCCGATGTCATAGCCAGCCATTAACCGCACGAAAACGCAAAAAGGGAAAGCACCGAGATCATCACTGGTTGTTTTGATTATGCGTATATATACATGCGTCCGTCTTTCCTAAACCGCCACTGGGCTGAAACACGCCTCCGTGCGGTGCGAATCTACTCAGCGACCGCCACACCTGAGCCTAGCACAAAAAAAAAAAAAAAAAAGGGGGGGGGGTAGTGTACAGAGAGCAGAGGAGTCAAACAATGCCACCAACACGACACGGCTGTTCCAGGATCCGACTTAATACCCTAGCACGACATTTCACACGAGGCACGTATACGCAGCCGGAAGGAGTCAATCATTTGTCGTTGAATGCTTTGTCCTGCTTCTGAACTCTGGAGCAAAGTGCGAGTGTACCAATACGTACTCCATACTACTGGCCTATATTCGTGTTAGTGGTTCCTTGAGATGCATCGTCAATCGAGCTGCTACCGCGGGGCCCTTGGCGCACATTTGTTTGAGCAACATTGAACGATGTGGCGTGGCGAATCCACGTGGACCACGATCGAGGCATTTCCAAGGCCCGGGTCCAGCCCTGGTCCTGGTCCTGGCACCACTTATTCAGGGCATCTCAAAGTGGAGGAGGTCGTCAACAGCTGACTCCCCGCTTCTTCGATTCTTTCCCCCCACGACTTTGACAAAACTGCCCCGTAGTCGACCCGACACATCGTATTTATTACTGGCCACGCATTATTCAGGCCGTCTGTGCGTGGCGGCGCCAACCGCACTATGCACAACAATCGCACAATAAGCCATCAATTAATACCGCGCTAGTGCTCTCTACAAGGTGCCAAAGTGACAACTTGTGCCCACTGGCCACCGAACTTCAGGTGCCTCAACGCCGTGGTCCTCCACCTTGTTCTCCCCGGTACATCAGCCCATCAGCCCATCGCCTGTTTATTTACTTATACCAATTGGCCCAAATACCTACTGAGTACCTACCTAGGTATATTTTAGGTACAACACCTGCACAAGCGCGTATTACAAGTATTGTAGGTACGCAGGATGCATAAGGCTGGCCGTGGGAGGTTTGCGCATTATGCATGCATATTGCATGCTGTACTCGAAACTGCCAATAACTACCTAGGTACCTACATAGGCACCTGCTTTGGGTAGGTATATGTATGTAGTTGCTTAACTATTAGCTGTCCGCCGGCATTTGGTAGGCTCTTACCGTCATCTCGCAGTGAGCAGCTTACCTGGCTCCTTCAATGTTGTGATCTGCGGCTTGAGATTTGCAGCTTGGCGCTGGGTCTGCCAGGTACCTTACCTGACTGGCCTGGACGCTGAAGCGCGTATGAGCATCCCGGTAGTACGTACGGAGTAGTCTCTCATCAATTGATTGCAGCAAAAGGCACCTGGCAACGGCACCACCAACCGGTCAACTAGAATCCCCTCTGGTGTGTTAAGGCTCCAGTGGGGTCACGAGCCCCACAACACCCCTGCCGGCAACTAGTGACCTCGGGTGATATTAGTAGCAGCTTAAATTTTGGTATACTAAAATACCATATAACGCGTTTTATAAAGCTACTAATAACTTTTAATATTTTAATAGCCTTAAAAGGCTTATAGCTCTTATAATAAGCTATATTAAGGGTATTTAAGAGCGAATTTTTAATTAATAATAAAAATAACACACGTAAGTAAGTAGCTAATAACACGTGTTACTCTAATAACTTACTTATTAAGGCTTATAAGCCTAAATTCTATTCTTTTTAACCTATATATTATAAGCCTTTAATTTAATCTCTTTTATTATTAATACTTACTTTTTTTTAGCATTTTATACCTAAATTTTTAGTTAAAAAATAGGTTAAATATATAAATAAAGGTTTAATACCTAGTAATTATAACTTCTCTTAAAGATAATCTTAAAAAAACACTTAAAAGCCTATAATTAACGTAAAAATCTATATATAGCTTATAATATTAATTTATATAAGAATTTATAAGAAAAAAAGGATTTTAAGCTATTAAATTATTTATAAAAAGCGTTAATAATACTTTACGTATAATATTATTAAATTTATAACCTTTAATTAATTTTAATAGCTTTTTTAATATTTATAAATCTTCTTATATAAACGTAAAGATATTAAAAAAAGCTCTTTTACTCGCGTTAATAAGTAGTTTAATTATATATAAAAGGCGTCTTTAAAACTTTATAATTTAAGTATAAATATTACTATTAATAAGGCTATAAAGCGCTTTTTAAGAAGATTAAGCTAAATAATATATATCCCTTTAAAGTTAACGCCTTAAAGCTTTAAAATTTAAGTTATAACTTAATAAGACTTCTTTTTACAGTAAATTTAATATAACTTAAAGGCTTTATTAGGCCCTATTAATTACTAGAAATAAAAGAGATTCTTAAAGCTTAAAGATAATAATAAAATTTACCTTAACTTAACTTAAAGTATTATTATTACCCTAATAAATCTATTATTATAATAAATATATTACGTCTTTTTAAATAATCTCTTTTTATTACTTAATCTCTTTAAGACCCTTTATAAATTAAATACTATTATTATAAGTATTTACCGCGTTAATTATAGCTTTTATAAGCTATTTATTATAGCTAAGGCCTATAATATAAAGGGTTAATATTAGCTTTAAAGTACTTTAAAGGCTATTTTAATAAAAAACGAAATAGTAAGTGTAAGATTATAAGAGGGACTAGAAGTCAGGTAGCTAAGGTAGGGGTAGCTGTATTGTAATAACTAAAGCTTATCCTATTTTTTAATTATGTGAGATATAAGGGATATAATCTTAAAGCCCCCGTTTCACGTAACGTTATTAATCGCGTTATAAGTAAGTGGGGTTCCCTAATTACCTTATAATTATCTCCCTTTACTTTAGCCGAGCGTTAAATAGCCTTAATAATTACTTATTAATTATATAATAGTATATTATTAATTAATATATAAATAATTTAAACGTTTAATTAAGGTTAACCGTATTATTACGCGATTAATTATATGTATAAATTAATATAGCCTCTTTATACTTTTACTAGTTATTTCTTTCTTAAATATTACTACTTATTTTATTCTTTCTTATCTTACTTATTTAATTCCCTTTTTTTCACCTAAGAAACCTTATTTTATTAAGCTAATCGCCTATTATTTATTATTAAAATAGTAAATATTAGTATTAAGCATTATCTTTACATGTATTACCTACGTATAATAATAAACGCCTATTATTATAACTTTTTAAAAGAGCTTAAACTCCTTTAAATTTCTTACACTTTTAATAATAACTTAAGCCTAAATACTAGCCTCTTTAAGCGCTATTAATAGTATATTATACGCGTTAATACGTGTAATTTAATTAGTTTATAACTTAAAGGGTTTTCCTATAATTTTATTATATTTTTATTAACGTTTATATAGCTTATTTCTATTATAGCTAAAGATATAATTAATCTCTTACGCCTTTTAAGCTATCTTTAGTAGCTTATAATTACCTTAATTTTAAAGAATAAGAATAATAGCGATAATAATAACGCTAATTATATTTTTTTACGTGTAACTTACATGCGCTTTACCTAGCTTTTACTAGAAATTATTTATAGCTTTAATTACGCTAAAACCATTTATTATATTACTTATAAGCTAACCGGTATAATAAAGAGCTTATAAGTGCGTTTTTCCTTAATTTATCGCGATATATTCGCTAATTAATTCTCTTCTTTTAATTCGCTTAAAGTGTTTATTAGTAGTATATAATAGCTTAAGAGTAGCTTTTAATTACTTAAATTTCTTCTTTATAGTTTAATAGTATAAGTAAACTTCTTTATTAATAACTCCTTATTATTTCGCTTATTAATTATTATTAAGTGAATTATAATTAAGTCTTTAGTAAATAAAAAGCGACTTAAGTCTTACGTTTATACTCGTTTAACCTAGGTTATATTACTTAAATAATAATAATTTATTGCCTTTATAATAGTATAAAGAAGGTAATTACTACTAATAAATTTAATAATAATTTACCTAAAAATAACGCCTTAAATACTTTTCTATTAATTCTCTTTATACTTTAAGCGTTATTTTATTTATTTTTTATTTAATAGTTTATTAGCTTAAAAATTAAAATAAATAAAATTAATAGTATTAAGAGTATAGCCGTTTAATTTTCGCGTAATAGTCTCTTACTTATAGTTTTCTTATAATATTTTATTAGCTTTTTATTTATTCTTATTTTATTAAAACGTAGTAATTACCTTAAGTGTATTAATTATATCTTTAATAGCTATCTATTAATTATACTTAAAGAGCTATTCTTTTTACTTTACTAGGTAATAAGTATCTTCTTAAAACTCTCTTTAATTCTTAACTTCTTTAACTTTATACTCTTTATTATTCTCTTTAAGATTTAATATTAAAAGCGAGTTTTTATTAGTATTTTCCCGCCTTTTTTATAGCTTTAATAGGTTAATATAAAAGACGTTATAAAGGTAGCTATATTATTTTAATAGCGCTAAGTAATATACCTATTTCTTAATAGTTTTTAGAATTTAAAAGAGTTTAATATAATAGGGAATAAGCTTTTATTTTCTTACCTTAAATTTAATATTCTTTATAATTAAGCCTATTAAATCCCTCTTATATAAGGTAAGAGATATATACTATTAGTTATAGTACTTTACTTAAAATTCTATAGCTTATTATTAGTTAATTTAAAGTTATTCTTATACTTTCTTAAGCTTAATTATACGGGTTTTTATAGTAAGTACTCTCTCTTAATAAGTTTTAGCTTTAAGGTAAAAGTAAAACTCTAGGTTATACCCTATTAAATTATAGCTAAGTAAGTAGCTTATTATATTACTCTTCGTATTATTATAAGCGAATTAAGCTTATAATAGTAATTATACTTATATTAATTAATTATCTATAATAAAATAACGTAAATAATACTTTATAGTTTAGTTTATTCTTTTTATTTACTTATTTATTTATAGGTAAAAGGCTATTAAAAGCTTTTTTTTTATCTTAAATAAGTAATAAAGGTTTAACTAGAATTAACTAATAAATACTAGCCTTTTATTAAAGATAATACCTTTTAATACGTTAAATTAAAGTTTAACCTTATAATAAAAGAGTTTTACTAGTTTTATAGTATTAATAGTAGTATTAATTACTAGGAAAAGGGAATACTTAATAAATTAATCTATTATTACTAGTATTATATTAACGCTTTACTTAAAGTACTTTATCTTAAGTAGCTTTATTATAAAGTCTATTAATATTTTAACCTAAAATTACCGTAAAATTAATAGTAATTTAAGCGTGCTATATAAGTAATACTATTAAGTTATTACCCCTTAATAAACTATATAGCTTATAATATAATCTTTTACTTTATCTCGTATATATAGCTAATAAAAGTTACATTATAATAGTTTTAAGGTCTTTTTTATTTTAAAGTAATTTACTAATAAATTATTATAATATAACTTAAGTAACTCTTAATATATCTTTAAATCTTAGGGTATAATTACTTTATTTTTATATAATAAAAGATAACTCTTATCTCTTATTTAATTCTTCTTTTCTTTTTATTTTACTATTAGCTTACTAATAAATTACTTTTATATATTTAAGTTATAGCTTTAAGCTTAAAGTAAGAGTTCTTTAAGTAATATAGCTAGTTTATTCTTATAAATTAACTATTATCTTATAATATACCTTACTTAACTTCACGTAATTATACTTATTACACTTACTTTCTTCTTAAATTTATTAATAAAACGGGTAGTAATTATTAGACTTATAATAGTTACTTAGCTTATATAAGCTAAATACCTTTCTCTTAAAGGCTTTAAAGCTTTATATATTTAATTAAACGTTAGCTTTTTACTATAATTTTTATAGTTTCTTAGGGTATTCTTTACTTCTTTTTAAATAATTATTAGCTTCTTTTATAAGTTTAATAATAGCTCCCTATTAAATATAGCTTTACATTTATAATTAGATTATTTTAATAGCTTATTTATTAGGTTACTCTTATTAAATTAATACTTAATAATAAAGTTAAAGGGTAATAAGAATATATATTAGTAAGCTTAATACTTCTTTAACTTAAGCTACCTTATAAATGTTTAAAGGTTATAATAGTCTAATAGAATCTTAATTAAATTTATTACCCCTTTTATATAATATTACTAATATTTAAATAATTCTACTATAATAAATAGTTCTTAGTTTAATATTCTATAATTTCTTTTTATATTAATAAACTTTTAAGATTAAAATATAATAAGGTAATATTATCTTTTATTATTTAACTATAAGAGAATTTTAGCTATTATAAAGTTAAACGCATTTATCTTAATTTAAATTACTTTACTTGAATTATAATATTAAAGGAGAAAGGCCTTTATAAAGGTATTCTTTAAACGATTAAATACTAATTATTCTTTACTTATAAAGGTTAAATAACTAGGCTTCTTACTATTTTAGCTTCCCTTTAATAAGGTATTTAAGAGTATTATTATTTTAAAGTAACCTTATATAAATTATTAGTAAAAGTTATAGAATTCTAGGAATACTTATACCTTATAATACGTAATTAATTCTTTTTATTCTTAAATAATTTATACTCGTTTTAAATCTATTAAAAGGCTATTAATTAATAGAATAAACCCTAAGAATTCTATTAAGGTTTAATAGAAGGTATACTTAAATAGCTTTATAAATAGCTTAGCTACTTATATTTGTTCTAATATTTAAGTAATATAAGAGGTATATTTCTCTCTTATTTTTAAGAAGATTAAGATATTATTTAAATATACTATATAAATAGTATTAATTAGCCCTTATAAGGCTTAATAGATATAATTCTAAAAAGTAGTAGGCGCGTTTATAAGGTTAAAGAGTATAATTAAGTATTTATAGTACTTATAATAGGTTTAAAAGGCTATCTTTTACTTATTCCCCTTTTTTATTTATATTTTATAATAAATATTCTTAATATTAATCTTTAAGAAGAACTTAACCTCTTAGTATCTATTAAGTAACTTTAAAATTAAGGGTAATATATAATAATTCTTTTAAGTTACCTTATTTAATCTCTTATAATCTATATATAATCTTAGGGTCTTATTCTTCTTAGGTATAAATAGAATTAATACCTTAACTAAGCTTTTTAAAGGTCTTATTTATTCGTTTATTAGGTTTTTATTAATATACTAATAGAGTTCCTTTAGCTTAGCTTAAAATAGCGGGTAAATAGGTTTATAAGGTAGCGTAATACTAGGTAAAAGGTTAATATTATAATTAGTATTCTTATATAATAATAGGGTCTTAAAATAATTATTTATAAAGATATTCTTAAAGCTATAAAGCTCTATTAAAATATTATTTATAGAATTATACCCTTTTATTAGCTCTTTACCCCTTAAGGTAAGAAAGTCTTTCTTAGGTATACTCAGAGCTCTTACGAATATAGTAAATACAAGTGTATTATATATTGTATTTTGTATTGTATTGTATTTTCGTGTATTGTATTTAAATACATTACATTACATAACTAAAATACCTATAAATGTATTATAAGTAAAAAAAACCCCTGTTTTTTTAAACTTGAGATTATAAGGCTAATTATAAGGGTTATAAGGGAAAATTTTATATTATTTAAAAGAGCTAAATTAGCTCTTTAAAATGCCCCACCTTTTATCACTATAAGTTACTATCTTAAAAAGTTATAAGCAATTGAAAATTCGCCCCGCTTTACTTACTTTTTATTTTAAGACATAACTTTAAAGCTTAATATCTCGCTTAATATCCACATTTTAAGGTTAATTTTTAAAGATTTAGAATCACGTGATTTTTAGCTTCATTTTAATATATAATATGCTTATGTAATCATTTATTTCTATTATTAGATATTTTATAGCCTTATAATACATTTATAGGTATTCTTATCTTGTAATGTATTGTAATATATTACAATACAATACATTACAATACAGTATAGTAAAAAATACAAAAAATACAATACATTTAGAGGTCTGGGTATACTAGTAGTAGCGTAAATTTAAGCTACGTTCTAGCACTTCTTAGCGAATTTACGAGGATTATCTAGTAAAAAACCCTCTTTTTAAGACTTATATTACTATTTTTAGCTATATATAACTATATATATCTTTTATTTAGCTAGTATATATATCCCTATTAAGATAAGGTTTCCCTTTAAGTTTAAGTCCCTTTTAATAGTAACGTATAATAGTTTTAAGGTACACTTATACATACGAGAGTTAATAGCTTAAACGAGTACTTTATATATATTATATTAGAGAATTATAAGGGTCTTAATTAATTATAAAATAGGGGCTATTACCTTTACTTAGCGTAGTTCTTATTACCTTATAAAGTTAATACTAATAAGGTTAAGTAGTATATAATTATTAAGATTAACGTGGGTTTTTATAGTATTACACTTATATATAATAACTTTTATTTTAAAGTATTAGCTTATTAATACTTCTTAGCTTAAAGTTAAAGTAAGAGTAGCTACTTTAGCCTTTAAGCGTTTCCTTAACCGTTTAGGTTATTTTTAAGTGGTTTATTATAAGTAAGTTAAAGGTAATTCTTACTATTATAATTATAATAACGTAGCTTTTCTTACTTAATTAAGTTTAGGTTTCGGTTATAGTAATTTAATTATAAGAACCTCTTATTATTAGAGCGAGCCCCTAGTAAGTTACTCCTTTCTTATTAGGGTGTTTTTTTAGAGCTTCTTAGTTAAAACGAGTTAGCCTTTCGCTTATTTCTCCTTAGTATAGCATCCTAAAATCGTTGGGTAATCTAAACTACTTCTTCCCGAGTTTTCCTAGAGGTAGAGGTGTGTAGGCAGACCTCTAAATGTATTGTATTTTTTGTATTTTTTACTATACTATATTATATTGTATTGTATTGTATTATATTATAATATAATATATAAATGAAATACCTATAAATGTATTATTAGAATATATAATAATAAATTTTAAAAAATACATAATAATAATAGATCTTTTTCTCATTATAATAATATAAAAATTATACTTAAAAGTCTATGTATTAATGAAATATTTACTTTAAAAATAGAATAAATATAAAATATTATATAACTTTTTATATAAAATAAATAAAAAAATAAGGTTTTTTTTAAGCTTTATAAAGACGTTATATTATGTAAATTAAGTAAATATTTTTTAAATAATTTTTTTTACTTATATTATATATAAAAAACTAAAAAAATATATAATATATATTAATTATTTTAAAAATAATATTAAATAATAAATAAAAATATATATATAATATAAGATAATTATATAATAATATATTCTTAATAATATATATATTTCTTATTTTTCCTTTATTTATTACTAATTTAAATTATTTATTATACTTTATATTTTAAATATTTTATTAATATAATATAAATTATATATAAATTATATATTATAAAATTCTTTAGCTTTTTTATATTTATTCATATATTTTATAATTATAAAATATTTACATATACTTATATATATTATAATATATATATATATATACATTAAAAATAAATTCTATGACTTTTATTATACTATATATTTAATCTATTATAACTCTACGAAAAAAACGAATTTTATTATAAAATTAATATCATTTAAAAGCTTATAATCTTAGGTATTTAAAAATAATATTTTTATTTATTTTCAATTAATAATTATAAAGATATTACATGCGGTATTTAGTAGTGTAAAGAAAGTAGAGTATTTAAGTTACCCTACTTTAAGAAAAACGCTATATTCTATAAACTAGAATATCTCTACTAATAATAGACTAAAATAGATAAAAATCGGACTAATTAATAGCTCTTAAAAAGCTTTATCTTTATATACTAGGTGTATCTTTATACGTCTAATTTCCTAAAGTTATATTAACTTAAAGTTTAAAAATATAAATACTTCTTATAGTATATATATGTATGTTTCAGGTAAAAAAACGCCTTAACGTAACACAATAGAAAGCCCTCTATGCATTATAATTACACTAGTATATTCTACTATTTTATAATAGTTGTATTTTGTCTTATAAAATTTTCACCGATTTCTATATAAATATACACGTTTTAAGGGTAAGTTAAGCATTAAAAAAATGCCTGAAATTTAAGGTTTTTATTACATCTTTCATTATATTTAAACTCTATATATTAACTATATTATCCCTCTTTAAAGTTTAGAATTCTCTTTTTCTACATTAACACTTAAACACCTATAACTTAATTAATATCTTACTTTTAATAAACCTTTTTTTTTCACTAAATAACCCTACTTTTAGGGTATATAATAACTGCTTTTTTAACCTTAAATCCCTATCTTATTTATCATTAAAAATGGCTGAAAATCCCTTTAATTTTGAACCCGATTTATCTACGAATAATAACTCTACTATAAGTCTTCTAACGCTAAATTAATATTAAAATGACCCTAAAAATGATAAGAGCTATTAATTTAGTTTAGATCATATATCTTTTAATATAATCTCTTTAATTTTTGATTATTAGAGATTAATTTTAATAAAGAAAGACTAATTCATTATTTTTACACTTAACTAGACTATTTATTTACTTTTTATAGTAAAGTAAAGCGTTTTTAGTCTTCTAATAGTATTACATACTATAAAAAAAAACATTCTTCTATTATAACCTTAAAAAACAAAGAAAATTCTAAATTAACGTGTAAGTTATTATCTTTAAACTATTCTTTTAACATATTAATATAATATTATAATATTTTAAAGATATTAATTACTAATTTATTAATATATAGTGCCTATTATTACGAAATCACCTTTATTATCCGAAATATCAGCTCAATCTAGTATATCTAGCAGTAAAAGAGACAATAAAAGACCTAGAAATAATACTATTATTAGTGAATTTTCTAAGGATATTACTCTTATATTAGCTATTAAGTTTATGCTTTAAAATAACCTATCTTTTACTACTATTACTAGTAAAAGCTTTAAAAAGCTAATTAGCTATTATAATAAGTAAGTTTATAATATTATATTATATATTTAATAATATAATATATATTCAATAATATTAACTTATTTTAGTTAAGATACGAGCTTTTTTCACTATTAAAATATACTTTCTTATATAAATATTTTATATTTAAAAATGAAGAAGAATACAATTAATATAATTTAAAATTAAGTTAATAAATTAGGTTATATATTTATTTAACTTAATATTTAGACTTCTATTAATTCTAAATCTTATTTAGGAGTTATAGCTAATTGGCTAAACCCTAAATTTAATTTAGAATACTATTTAATTGGTTAGTTTATTATTTTTATTATATATTATATTATTATTTAACTTTTTAAACTAATTATATTTAGGATTTAAATATTTACCTAATACTTACACTAGAAGTTCTATTAATCTTTATTTTAATTAATTATTATTAGAATATAATATAAAAGTAGAAAAAATATTAAGGTAAGTTAATTATAAGGTTATTTTATAATATTTTATGATATTTTATTAACTTATTTTAAATTATAGTTTTACTAGAGATAATAGCTCTAATAATAACACTTTTCTTACCTTTTTTTTAAACTTTTATACGAAAAAAAACCTAAAACCTTTTAATATTCGTTGTATAGCTTATATTTTAAATATTATTACTAAAGATATTATATCTAGATGTAACGGTGGCTTAGGTTCTAAGGCACAGTAGGTCTGTTTCTTAGGAAGTAAGTTAGGTTAAATGCTATAGAGTAGCTTTTAAGTAGTATTACAATAAGGCCGTTAAGAGTATAACTCTTAATAGTAAAACTATTACTTAGATTAATTAATAGAGATCTAGACTATTTAATTATGGGAATACCTCCTCCTTAAGTATTCGTTTATCTCTTTATTATAGACCTGGATTATTTGGATCGCCTAATAATTCTAATAATCCCGTCTTATTAGATCATCTATATAATTTAATAAGCTATTACGTAACTTAATATCCTTATTAGTTAGCAGCTATACCTACCCTTGCTAGTATAGCCTAGCTTCCCACGTCTCGTGTAATAACGTTCGTAATATAATACCCCTCCTTTATTAGTCTTATCCTTAAGGCTATTAAAATAGGCCGGCTAAGGCTTAGGTAATTTTCCCTTCTTTATCCTTCTAGTGTATTATTATATCGGCTAATCGTGTCTTAAGACCTTTCATTTAATCTCGTAAACCTTCTCGTAAGATAAACAAGTGAAACGCCCTTCTTAAGTTAATAATTAGGAATCTAATTAATATACCCGCTTGTTCCTTTTACCGAGATTAAGGCCTCTAGAATTATAAGGCGTTTAACGTGAACTTATCCCGTTATTATAAGTATATTCGTTTAAATAGGTCTTACTATAATATAAATCCTCTTACCCCGTAGTAGTTACGTTATATTAGTACCTAATACTAGAAAGCTAAGTTTAAGTTGGAAGCTATTAAGGAAGAACTTAAAAAGGCAAGCGCTAAGGTGCGTTACTTGTGAAAATAAAAGAAATTATGGTTTAAGAAAATAATATATGCGATTACGCGTGGTATTAATAACGTTAAAGAGTTAAAACGTGTGGAACGTAAGGAAGCGGAATAGCTTTAAAAGGCTATAGGGGTTCTTTTTACTCCTTTTAAGAATCTGAATCCTACTTTAGTTCGTTTCTTAAATGCTAAATTTAGTATTAAGTTATTAGACGGTGCTTAGAAGATTAATTGGGATACGTTTCTTAGAAATGAAACTATTCAAGTAACGTTAAGTAATTCGTAAGATTTTTAGCTGGTTTCTAGGTGTTTTTAGAGTTTAAATATCCCTTTTATTTAACGAGATAATAACGATTCTTTGTATCTCCTTATACTTTAAGTATTCGTTTAACTTTATATTTATTAGTATCTTTCGTTATAATATTTATAGCGATTATAGATTTATCTAGTGCTTTCTCTAATAGTAATATATGAAATATAGGATGAATTCTTATTTTATTTAGTAATAATAGTTTATAGTTAGTATTTAAGATTTTCCGTTTAATAAGGAATAGTCTAATCTTCTTCTAGTTAAGTTTATTGCTAGGTTATTTAATTTTAATGTTTTTACGAATAAGATATACTTTATATCCCTTCTCTAGGATTAGCGCTAATAATCTCTTTTTATTCGCGTAGTATTTTATTTGGTTCTGTAAAAATATCTATTCCTATTATAAGTGTTTCTGTATTTCTGTTATTATTACTGTATATGCTATAGCTACTAGTGCGTTTACATTTCGTGCCGCGTGTGTCTTAATAATAGGGTTAAATCCGTAATTTGCCCTAAATAGTAACATCTTTATATTATTAATCTTAGAGCTATTATAAGCCTATTATGCTAGTAGTAGCTATTCTACCTAATTATTCTATTAGTAATTAATATAGCTTCACAGATATTATTCAAGTATTTAGTTTAAGATTTCTATTTGTCTATCTAATTATAAGTGGAATGCTATTAATAAGCTTTATTTAATCTTTATAGTTTCTATAAGGTATTTCTAAAAGTTTAAGGTAAATAATTTATTACGATTCAATATAAGCTTTATTAGTAATTTATGTTATATAATAACTATTTTAAAGAATATATACGCTAAGTCCTTAGTATTACTCGATCCCTTATATAGAATATAATAGGCGTATTTTATAAGTTTATTTATAATAATTAAGATGCTATTATAAGCTACTTCTATTATAGGTTCTTTTAACTTTAGTAGTTTAACGATAAAGTCTATTATAATAGTTTACTATACTCTTTTAGGTGGTAGTATTAGTTATAATTCTTCGTATAATGCGTGTCACGCTAATTTTACTTTATTACACGTATCGTATTTCTTAATAACTTCTTATATTATTTTTCTGCTTTTTAGGAAGTTATATAATCTTCTTAGCCTACTAATCGTTTTCCTTACACTCTAATATTCGTGTAATAAGTGCTCGTGTATTTCCTTAATAAGCTATTCTTAAAGTATACTAGGAATATACTACCGTTTATTATATAAGAAGGTCTTACCTTTCTTAAATAAATGCGTTTTCGTTTTTTAATTATTTAAATAACTGTTATTATTAATGTATAATACGATCTAATATATTTATGTTTTATTTAGCTTAACTTATTAGGTTATATTAATTTCTCGGGTGCCTAGTATAAGGTTCCTATTCTTAGTAGCGCGTAATAAGGGTGTATTACTTACTTACTTATCTAATTTCAAGTTCTCTCTTCGGCTAAGCGCGTTTACTCTTTCGTTTTTAAATTCTTTACGGTATATAATTTTAAAGTTATAATTCGTAAGGGTTTTATACCATTTAATCTATCGTTTATTTAGATCCTTTATAGTTAAGAATAATATGAGATTCTTATAGTTAATATAGACCTTAATTTAGTGCTTTGCTCCTATAAGATAGTATCTTTATTCTTTAAAGCACTTAATAATAGCTATAAGTTCTTTATTATAAATCCTATAATTAAGTTTAGGTTCGTAGAGTTTCTTTAAGAAGAATGTAACTAGGTGTAATCTTTCTTAATTATCTTATTATTTAAGCTATTCGCCTAGTATAAAGTTTAAGGCGTTCGTTTTAAGCTTATAAGGTTTATCTTAATTAAGTGCTTTTAATATAGGTTCTAACGTAATTAAATCTTTTATCTTTTAGAATACCGTAGCTTTTAGTTCGTTCTATTAAAAGCTAACTTCTTTCTTTATTAGGTTTATAAGAGGTTATAAAATATCTTTATATTCGCTTAAGAACTTACGGTAGAAGTTTACGAATACTGTGAATCCTTTAACTTCTTTTAGATTCTTTAGTGTAGGCTATTTCTTAATAGTTTTAATCTTATCCGGGCTTATTTATATTTCTTCGTATATAAGCAGAGCTCTTACAAATATAGTAAATACAAGTGTATTGTGTATTGTATTTTGTATTGTATTGTATTTTCGTGTATTGTATTTAAATACATTACATTACATTAGTAAAATACCTATAAATGTATTTTAAGGAAAAAAGACCCTTGTTTTTTTAACTTAAAATTATAAGGCTAATTATAAGGGTTATAAGGGGAAATTTTATATCATTTAAAAGAGCTAAATCAGCTCTTTAAAATGCCCCACTTTTTACTATTATAAGTTACTACATTAAGAAGTTATAAGCAATTGAAAATTCGCCCCGCTTTACTTACTTTTTATTTTAAGACATAACTTTAAAGCTTAATATCTCGCTTAATATCCACATTTTAAGGTTAATTTTTAAAGATTCAAAATCACGTGATTTTTAGCTTTATTTTAATATATAATATGCTTATATAAGCATTTATTTATAATATTAGATATTTTATAGCCTTATAATACATTTATAGGTATTCTAATCTTGTAATGTATTGTAATATATTACATTATAATACAATACAATACAGTATAGTAAAAAATACAAAAAATACAATACATTTAGAGGTCTAGGTTTATGTGGTCTTAGAGTTTAGGTTATAGCTTAACGAAAAGGGTGAGCGCCCGTAACTTTTCGCTAGCTCTTTTTAGGTGTTTCTTTAATAAATCTAGGTAAATATTAAAGTTTATAGGGCTTTAATTTTCGCGTTACTTTACTTATTTTAATTATATAGCTATTTAAGTCTTATAATTTTCCGCGTCTTTTAAAAGTATAAGGGTTTAATTTTAAAACGTATTTTAATTATTCTTAAGGTCTTTCTTTTAATTTATTAGCTATTTATTAAGGTATTAGTCTTATCTTACCTTATATTTTAAGTTTATATAATTTAAGGTAAAGAGAAATTTTTAGTAATTCTTATAATACTTACGTTTCGCTTTATTAAAAGTATAATTTAAGTTATTTATTTAAATCTTATACTTTTAAGGGTTTATTAAATAATAAAGAGAATTAATATTTTTAACTTATACTTTTTAATTAATACTTCCCTTTAAATTATAAGAGTTACATCTCTTTTTTACTATTAAGTAAGCGGTTCTAAGAATTAATTTTTATAGCTTTTTTTTCTTTTCTTAAAGCTCTTATAACTCCTTTAATTAAGCGATTTAATTTTAAAGAGCTATAATAATCTCATTTAATTATTTAAGTGTTTTCTCTTTACTTAAAGCTATTATATCCTTTTAATTACTTAGTAATTCTATTAGATTCTCTACTATTAAAGGTAAAGGCGCTTATAAAATAGGGGTTCTTTAGGTACTTATCTTTACTATTTTAATTAAGTAACTTTTTTAAGAAGCTTTAAAAATTATAAGATTATAAGAGAGATTAAAAGTTAGGTAGCTAAGGTAAGAGTAATTATATTATAATAATTAAAGCTTATTCTATTTTCTAGTTATACGAGATATAAGGGATATAGTCCTAAAGCCCCCGTTCCACGTAACGTTATTAATTGCGTTACAGGTAGGCGGGGTTCCCCAACCACCTTACAGTAAGTTATTTTTAATATAATTACTAGGAAAACCCTTATTAATTTATCTTAAGTAACTTAAATACTTTAAATCGCGTGGAAGAATAACGCTCTTATATTATTTTTAATTACCTTTTATACTAGTTTTAAGTATTAATTATAATTATAGTAATACTTAATATTAATATAATTAAAATTACGGGAAATTAAGCGAGTTTTTAATAATAAGTTAAAGAAAGAGCTTTTAATTTTATTTATTATAATTAATTATAATAATTAAATAAACGTAGTAAAAATTAATAATTATTTAAGAAGCTTAATAGGGTATAAACATAGAATTTATAAGAGCGGTTAATAGGCTTTAACGTGGAACTTTTTACTTAATATTTCACTTATTAATAATTATATTTTATAGCTTTATAATAAGCCTATTTTTAAGCGTTATAAATTATAGCTTTAATAATAATAATAGCTAATTAATAAGCTTTATAAAGCCTACGAAAAGATAAGTAACTTTAAATAATAATATTAAGCTAGGGATAAATTTACGCTAGTATTATAGTATAAATTTATTTAAAGAGAAGAAAAATTACATTACTTAGCTTATTAAAGTTATTAGATTAAAAAGCCTTAATTAAAAAGCTCTTAAAAGCCTCTTAAAGCTTTATTTAATAATACCCTTAATCGCTAGTATTAAGCCTATTAATCGCGTTAAAGCTATAATATATATAATATAATAATTTATAATAAACCTTCTTATTAGAACTTTTATTATCACTTAATTTACTAGTAAATATATATACCCTTTAGAATCTAGCTTCTTATTAGATACACATCCCTGCAGATACCTCACTGGAGCCTTAACACACCAGAGGGGATACTACGGCGGCTCTGGCAAGAGTTGACCTGTGTGCTGAGTACTACCAGACTTGACTATTACTACTAGTAGCCAAGGCTAGTGGCTCCTCAACATTGAATCGATGGCCTAGTCAATCCCGGCAAGCCACTACATGCAAAAGCTCCCCCGCCTCCCCCGGCTCCACTCAACTAATTGGCTGCCAACCTAGCCTAGTGGGTAGCTTTGAGCTGCCCAGCTTGCCGAACATTTCAATCACCCGTCCAGACATGGATGTCAATGGCTGGCCATCGCCTAGTAATTGTATGTTTGATGTAACATTGAACCCTTAACCGTTGCTGACCGGCGTGAGGCTTCAGGACACCGCTGGCTGGGGCATCTGGGGCATCCCACAGCGGATCAGTGACATTTTTACCCCTTCAATGTCAACGCCGGTCCCATGTTCCCATTTGGCCCAGATTGCCAGTTCCCGCATTTTGCTCCTGCCTTGACCGTGGTCTGGGACTATCAACCAAACTAACCCAGGTACTTGGGTTACCTCGCCGAAGCAGTCTGCCTGCCAGTTTCCAAGGCTGCTGGTTGCCGAGTACTCGCTCCTTCATTATCATCACCTCCAGGTCCTCCTTCCCCGATTTCGCTTTCATTCCCGCACATTGTTTGTCCGGCTTTCACTTGGCTGGTCGGTTCATTGTTGTCCCTGGCCTCATTTCCAGCTTCCATTGCGTGCGCAAGTAAACGGCCCCGACGATTGACCTCCACTGCTTAATGCTCACAGTACTGACAGCGCTCTGGCTTGTCATCATTCCAAGTGAACACCACCAGACGTCCATATCAGCTGGACATATGGAATCGGCAGCCTATTTGTACCTCATGCATTAACTCTCATACGTCGGCTTCCCTCTCATCGGCGCGCTCAAACTTCCTCCCACATCCGTTACCGCAAGAAGGAAGGGAGCCTACACTTTTGCACATTCTAAACCAACTGTCCTGCCGTCTCATCACCAGATTCGCGTCTGCTTCTGCAGACATTGAACCGCGTTGCCGTACTAATTGGTCACATCGACACTACCGAACGTGGATCTTGGTCGCACCCGTGACAGAACCTATCTCCTGGCACCATAGGCAGGCCCTTCGGCGTCGACCGTCCCAAGACAGGACAAAGTGAGAGTCGTTTCTGCTTTTGTTGTTGATTTCTCCTTGCCATTCTATCGGCGCGCCTACGTGTCTGAGATCATGGTGTACTGCGGCAAGCCCTCGAGGGGCTGCCAGATGTGCAGAACCCGTCGTATAAAGGTATAGTCTCACCCCCGCCACACAATCTCGCGCCTTGTGTTAATAATTCGTTGGGATAGTGTGACGAAACAAAGCCCACTTGTAATCAATGTGCCAAAAGTCGAAGAATTTGTCCTGGATACAAAGACGAATTTGATTTGGTATTTCGGAATGAAACCCAAGCAACAGAGCGAAGAGCAAGGAGGGCGACGAAGAAAGCTCTGGCACACAGACATGGACGAGAAGCAGAGCAAGCAGTGTCACCGTCATCCTCGTCTTCGTCGTCCGATAGTGGTGGCCCGTTATCACCAACATCGCACAATATTCGCTTACCCCGTGTTTCCACAACTCCTCAGCTGCCTCTAGAGGATCAGGCTGCGTGTCATTTCATTTCCAATTATGTATTAGTTCCTCGTCACGGCAATCTTGTTGGGTTCATGGAGTTCGTTGTCCCTCTCTTAAACGCCGACACAGTCCCCCAACATTACAAGTACGCATTTGAGGCCTGTGCGTTGGCCTCCCTTAACAACGGGGTCGGCAACGGGAATCATTTTGAAAAGCAGGCACTGGGGAAGTACACCAAAGCGCTGTCGACAACTTTTGCGGCCCTGCGCGACCCTGAAGTTGCCAAGGAGGATGCGACGCTGGCTGCCGTGCTTCTCTTGGGCTTATTCGAGAACATCACTGCCAAAACTATGGGAATGCTAGCTTGGGGTTCTCATATCGAGGGTGCAATACAGCTGGCCAAGGCTCGAGGCCGTAGACAGCTTCAAACAAAGGTTGGCCTTAATATGTTTATCGCTGTGCGCACACAAATGGTGAGTCTCACGCAAAAACACACACACATACACGCACACAAAGCATCCTGCTGGTATTCTCCTCAGCTTGAAATTCACTACGTCTCTCGGAGTAAGTCAAACTTTGGACTAACAGCCTACAGATTATTCATAGTCTAAGCACATCAAAATCGCCGGGGATGGATGTGTCTTGGTGGATCGAGGATGCGGTGAGGGACAGACACGCGTCCGAATGTCAGCGACTGTGTATCAAGGTTGGCGAGCTCAGGGTAGAGGCCAACCGGCTTCTCACAACTGTGCCTCGGACGCCGGATAATATGGAAATCGTTATCGACATGATTCGACGGTGTCAAGCGCAGGACCAAGCCTGCGCAAGCTGGTGCAAGAACCTCCCCGATTATTTTCAATGCAAGACCGCTACTTGGGAGGACAATGTACCGAATGGCGACTACACCAAAGCAGAGGTATACCCAGGCAGAGTAGACGTTTATAATGATCTGTGGGTCGCTACGATCTGGAATATGCTGCGATGCGGACGAATCATACTCAACTCAATTATTGTGCGATGTGCAGCCTGGGTCTGTGCTCCCGTCGACTACCGAACCACTCCAGAGTATGCCAATGCCGCGAGAACGACCGTGGATATTGTCACCGACGTCATTTCTTCCGTCCCTTACCAACTTGGTTGGTTCTCCAAACGTAGGGACCTACTGGAACGTGCGAACCTCTCCACCTTTGCCTGCGGCGAGGACGATTCGTCAAAGGGCTTATCGGGATACTTTATGACTTGGCCCCTCGCTTTCATTCACTCCTTGGATTATTTGACAGACTCTCAGCGGACTTGGGTTCGAGGTCGGCTCCAGTACATCGGCTCTCACTTAGGGGTCCGATATGCTTTACTACTAACTCAGGTAGGCTTATTGCTAGCATGCTCCTCCAGCCATGCTGCCCATTGCTCTAGTACCATAACATCTTTGGAAGACGACGGCTGATCATTCCCATGTAGCTCAACATACGCATTCCGTCGATGCTAATTTTTCGAGACGGGCTCATTACAAGACCCTTCGCAACTGCCGGCGACTTTGAGCGGCAAGCATCCAAAGCATCCCGCCCGACGCCGAGTTTTTATGCCAGCCCACTCGTACCACAACATGAAACTGCAGAGAAGGCAAAATTAGACCAAGAAGCTGCCAGTGTGTTTACGAAAGCTGTGAGGTCCTCTAACAATGTTGATGAGCGAAGAACGAAGACGTGGCTCGAGTTCCAACATGTCACCACGACCACTATCTAATATTTCACTGGTCTCCAATTTCATTTGGCCAGCTGTCAGACATAGACTCTGTTTCAATCTATGCCGGTGTACCCTTTTCTCTATACTGTCGAAATATGTTCCAAGCCAGCTTTGTGTCATGGCCGTATGTACCACTCCAGCGGCTACCCCCGCCGCTCGTCGTTTGCTTTGGAGCGCTTGTTATTTACAAAAACATTGATGGGGCAACATAAAAAAGGATATTTAAGTTTGGTTTGGAAGAAGTCTGATGGCTGATCCTTGAACCGCTCGCTTCGTCTAAATGTGTTGCTTCGGGTGCCTTGGGCGTACTCTGCAATAAATTCCCCGGCCATGGACATGTATTTTGCTCAACTATCAATACACCATTCTACTAATTCAAATTGACATGTGCAAGATCATGAACTGATGATAAGGTGCACAAACACACAAAAAAGGGGTGTTTATTTATGCCTCGATGTCTTTTAGTCCAATAATAATACAAGAAAATCTCTTGTCCTGCAGTGCCAAAAAGAAGAAGAAACGAAAATCATGAATTGTTGCCATTAAGCGTGGATTATCATATTAACGGCAAATGTATCTGTTCATGTCTCAAATTGACGTTAAAACGGCTTAGGACCACATTTTGCTCCTCGTATCTTCCATCCCTCTTTCTGAACCATGTGGGAAGGCATATTGCAACACCAACACTCTTCAACAAAAGTTGGAAACACCGTTAGTAATAGCGTCCAGTGGGCGAAACAGCGTTCCTGCGCCAGAATTGCAAAGAAACAAATAATCTTCTAACAATGCATTTAGGTGTTGCTCATGGGTTGGAGACACATATGCAAGCGGGAGGAATTGCAACATTTTCATGAAATCAACCACGCGAGGACGTCTATTTCCTTCGCCTTGCCCTACAAAAAAAAAATCGTAGTCAGCATCTGACGAACTAGAAAATTGGCCTGCACCTCATGGGCGTGCACTCCTCAGGAAGAACAAGTGGATTTTAACGTACAAGTCTTCCTTAGGTTGTGACTGCGGCTGGCCCAGGTTCCAGGCCTTCACGACCCAACTCTGGGTCTTATCAACGTATTTCTCATTCTGCACATGTTTTACACCAACTCGCACGCCGTCCTTGGTGAAGACGACGTTCTTCTTGCCCATTCGCTCCGACGCCGTGTCGCGAAACTTGGTTGCTGATTCATAGACTTGGTATAGAACCCACGCGATGGCAGATACGAGGAGGATAGCGATAACGAGAGGGATTATCTTTCTGTGGCCATAGCAAGACTGTCAGAAACTTGACAAACGGGTAGGATGCCGGAGCCCTAGACAAGGATACAAGGGGATAGAAGTGGAAATGCGTCAGTCGCAAAAGCGACATGGCTGAGTAGTATAACTGTTGATTGCAGGGGTATATTTGGGAGGAACTCACCCAATAGTTGATGCCATGATGCATTCACTTGCGGAGTACGCAGACAGACAAGGCAGGTTGGATATCCCCAGGGGAAGGATGGAAAATAGAGTTGTTGGGCTGAAGGCGGTCGGCGACAGACTCTTTGATTTGCAAATAGTCAACCAGTCAACCAGTCAGTCACAGTGTATGTGGGCGAGTGGGCAAACTGTTTCCAACAAGGCTTCCGAGCAAGATATCAAACCGAGTGAGCAGGTCGCAACAGCTACTCGGGGTTGGCCAAGGCTGCGACGAAAGCGAAGTTGGGAACAAAGTTGAGCTGCGGCGAAATGGAAGTGCGTCGGTGTCAAGGGCGCGCAATCGACTTTCGCAGCGGGTGTAGGTCTCGGATTGTTGGTCAGAGACGACGGCGCTGGGGTGATACGAACGGTGAGCTGCACAAAGGCAGGCCGGTGGCAGGTAAATGCAAGGCCGATGTTGGGTAAGGCACGTGAAGAGGCCTGTGGTGTAGCGATAGGTTCGTGTAGATAATTTGCTGTTACCAATGGTCTAGGTTTTTGTCAGAATCGCAGGCTGAGAGACGGGAGCCCCCAAACTGGGATGCAGCTTGGGTGGGCTCACCTCGTAAGCATGCCGTACTTGAAGCAGCCGCAGTCGTAACCTCCATGCTTAAAAGCTCAATTGTGCCCGGGTGCCGCCAACAGTGGTTTGTGCAACATGGGCCAGGCCAATGGCGCCGCTGAAGCCACGTCGAGGGATTGTCCCATGAATTCTTGGAGGCGGCCGCACTGCGGGTCCAGGGGTCACACGCCGAAGGGCTGCTCGAGTGTTAATAGAAACAGACACTTGTGACTGTACGGAGTACTCCGCAGGAGTTGACTCTGTGGCATCATACAACTGTACTTAAGTAGGGAAGCAGAGGTGATGTCCCTGCGCAACCGTCAACTGCCGTTACGCCATCGTCCGAATTCATTCAACACTTCAAACCGCCGCTGGAACCAAGATGCGTTCAACCGGAAGAAATAGCCAAGGACGGAAAAAATCATTGCACCGGCAAAGACGGGCCTAAGCGGAGAAGGTGCCAAGGTTTTTTACAGTTGAGAAACTCGAAGGGCAACTCACCAGACTTTTAGTACATACCTAAAGTACCTAAAGTAGGTACCTAAAGTACTTAGACTTAGCATAGAACAGGACGGGGACGCAGTAAACGAGAAGTATTGAGTACCATTTTGTGAAGGACAACTGGGCAACTAATTGTGTGCCAGCAACCCCGCCATAAAAGTATCATCTACTTACATCTTGCTGAGCTGGCTTGCACGCCACCTGTCGAGAGCTCTACGAAAGAATGGCTTCGGGCGGGCAAGGCAAGGCGGGTGTACATGTACTTTCAAGGTTCGGAGTGCTGAAAAGGACAGCTCTCCAAGTGTGCTGTGGCCAGTCATATCCTTCTAAAGTTGTTTGCTCTCCAGGTCAACCCTGAGCTACCAATGACCAATGCCTGCGCTCAGCCAAGGCCCGCCTCAAGTGCTCATACTTGCCTGTCTGCCTGGACCTCATAAATCGCAACGTCCAACTACAATTCAACCCTCCAATTCCTGTCATTTCCATTGTCGTGTCCTCCTTCCGGACGATTCCACCTCGATTCGAATTCGACCGCGAATTCGGCTCTGGCTTCAATTCTGACTGTGCCTGCGGTTGTTGCAGAGCCCACCACAGGCTCTTCTTCTCCCTCAAGCCTTCATCGTCCCCGTCCGCCCCCTTCAACAGCACTTGAGGCTATCGTCGAGTCTCCTTCACGTACCGTCTCCCGTCATGTCCGCTCCTCGCGCCGACGGTTACGGCCAGTACCCTGGCCAGCCCGAGCAACCTGAGCAACCTGCTCAAGCTGGCTTCGCCCCACAAGATGCCTCCGTCGCGGCGCCCTCAAAAAAGAAGAAGAGGGGATACGCCGCCCAGGCCTTTGAAGTCGGGTCTGGAGCCAATGCTGCTGTTGGGGGTCAGATGCAGGGCGGCGGCCAGCAATACGGAATGCCTGCCGCTCAGCAATCTGTTGCGTATGGAAACTATCCTCAGCCGGATGCACAGCATCAAGCTCCCGGCCCAGGCTACCAGTATTCGCAGGCTCCTGTACAGCCTCAACAGCAAGTTTCATATGGCTACCAAGCACCTGATCAAGGCTATGCCGGTGCCGGTCCTCAACCCAGCGGTCCAGGGGTCGCCGGAATCACCCAGGGCATGGGCGGTATGCAACTGGGTAGCCAGCCTCAACAACAGTATCAGCAGCCTGGTCAGGCCTTCACACAGCAACCGGCTCGAGTTGGCCCGCTTAACCAGCTATATCCCACCGATCTCATGAACAATCCCTTCTCAGTATCTGAACTGGACTTGCCGCCTCCTCCAATTGTCTTGCCAGCCAATGTAAGTCAGCTATTACCATTATCGTATCGGTGCGTCGGGACAAACTGTCTAACAAACGTCGGTTTTGATCTAGTCGAGCGTAACCCCTTCTCCAGACGCCAACTGCTCGCCACGGTACATTCGCTCAACCCTCAATGCTGTGCCAACGACCAACTCGCTTCTCAAGAAATCCAAACTCCCTTTTGCTCTCGTCATTCAGCCATATGGCGCGCTCCACGACGATGAGGACCAAATTCCGGTCGTCCAAGACCAGGTCATTGCGCGTTGTCGCCGTTGCAGGACGTATATCAACCCCTTTGTGACATTCCTAGACCATGGGCATCGCTGGAGATGCAACATGTGTAACTTGAGCAACGATGTTCCTCAGGCATTCGACTGGGATGCGGCCGCGCAGCAGACAGTAAACCGAATGCAACGTCACGAACTAAATCACTCCGTCGTGGAGTTTGTTGCGCCACAGGAATACATGGTTCGACCTCCACAGCCATTGGTGTACCTCTTTCTGTTTGATGTCAGTTATGCCTCGGTTTCAAATGGCATGTTGGCTACCAGCGCTCGCACAATACTCGATAGCCTCAGCAGGATCCCCAATGCTGACAGACGTACGAGGCTTGGTTTCCTCGCAGTGGACACCAGCTTGCATTACTTTTCAATTCCGAAGGATGAAGATGAAAACGGGGAAACAAATATGCTGGTTGTCAGCGACCTGGAGGAGCCTTTTCTCCCTGTCCCACATGATCTCCTCGTGTCTCTCACCGAGAGTCGCCAGAGCATAGAGAAATTCCTTCAGAAGTTGCCAGATATGTTCCAGAATAATCATAGCAATGGCTCTTGCATGGGGTCAGCCCTCAGGGCAGGGCACAAGCTCATTTCCTCCCTTGGCGGCAAAATCGTTGTTCTGACCTCCTCGTTGCCCAATATTGGCGATGGCAAACTGGATATGAGGGAAGACAAAAAGCTACTCGGCACATCAAGGGAAGGTAGTCTCCTGCAGACTGCTAATAGCTTCTACAAAAGCTTTGCTGTCGAATGCTCAAAGAACCAGGTTTCCATCGACATGTTTCTGTTCTCGTCGCAGTACCAAGATGTCGCCTCACTCAGCAATCTTCCACGGTATACTGGTGGCCAGACATGGTTCTACCCAGGCTGGCACGCCTCGCGTCCTGAAGATGCCCTCAAATTTGCGTCGGAATTCAGCGACTACCTGTCATCAGAAATCGGTCTCGAAGCAGTGCTTCGCGTCCGTGCCACTACAGGCTTGCGTATGAATGCTTTCTATGGCAACTTTTTCAATCGGAGCTCTGATCTTTGTGCTTTCCCAGCATTCCCACGCGATCAGTGCTACGTCGTGGAGGTTGCCATTGACGAAAATTTGAATAAAAACTTTGTGTGTCTGCAAGCTGCTGTTCTTCACACCACATGCAACGGTGAACGCCGCATTCGAGTGTTGACCCTTTCTCTTCCGACTACCACAAACTTGTCTGATGTATATGCATCCGCTGATCAGTGTGCTATCACCGCATACTTCAGCCACAAGGCTGTAGAGCGGACTCTGGACAGCGGCCTGGAGGCGGCAAGAGATGCTTTGCAGGCTAAGCTCACTGAAGTCCTGCAGACATTCAAGAAGGAACTTGCTGGTGGTAGCATGGGTGGAGGTGGTTTGCAATTCCCTGCGAACCTCCGCGGCTTGCCCGTTCTGTTTCTGGGTCTTATCAAGAACGTGGGGCTGCGAAAGTCGACGCAGATTCCCTCAGACATCCGTTCTGCAGCACTCTGTCTGCTCTCGACTTTGCCGGTGCCACTGCTGATGCGCTACATTTACCCCAGAATGTACTCTTTGCATGATATGCCTGACAATGCAGGAATGCCAGACGAGGAAACAGGTCAGATCGGCTTGCCACCAGCGATAAACCTGTCATCGGAGCGACTGGTCCCGTATGGGCTTTACTTGATCGATGACGGACAGACTCAATTCCTTTGGGTTGGGCGAGATGCTATCCCCCAACTAATTGCAGACGTCTTCGGAGTCGAGGAACGCGCTCAGGTCCACGTTGGTAAAGGCCGGGTCCCTGAGCTTGATAACGACTTCAATGAGCGTGTGAGAGCAGTCATCCAGAAGAGCAGAGACCACAAGTCGCTCGGGGTCGGAAGCATCACAGTACCGCACCTTTATATAGTGCGGGAAGACGGCGAGCCTAGCTTGAAGCTGTGGGCACAAACATTACTTGTTGAGGACCGAGCAGACCAGGGAGTCAGTGCGGCCCAATGGCTCGGTGTGCTGAGAGAAAAGGTCAGTATGCGCTAGACTTGTTGGGGTGTTATTTTGTCACAGAGCATTCAGCAGTTTGTTCCAGCACCAGAAGGATAATACCATTTTACTAACTAGGAATAGGTCGTACAGTAGTAAAGATGTGGACTCGACATCTGATCGTAGGAGCATTGTCCTTACTTATTTCGGCGAATATCAAGCAAATGGCCTGGGAATGGGATGTGGCGCAATGTGTCGTTTGTTAGCGTCACCATGTAGTCTGATGAGGGAAGAAGCCATGAAACGCTACGGACAATATGATGGGAATATGGCAATGGCGAGGCAATGGAGTTTGAAGAAAGAGGAGTTGCAGAGAGTCATGTCGTGCCTTGACCTAATTCATGGGTGGTTTTTTGCAGAATAGATGTTGACGAATATTTTCGATATCAAAAACGGGAGAATACTGTCTTCGGTTGTTCATAGTACATTTTGGCCATGGTGTAGACGAGTTATGCCGAAGGGGTGATCCAGTCCAAACGTCGATTAGCGGCTAGGAATTTATGCACTGTGCCAATCAAAGTCCTGTTTTATGCATGCAGTCATTGGAGGTGATGAGCAGCCAGCCCCTGTAGGATCCCGGCATGGAGAATTGATCAATCGGCCACCCATCCCAACTCCTCTGCATATAAATTGTGTTGGGTACCGATGATTTCGTCAAAGACGAGGCGAAATATTTGGGTCCTGGGCTTTCCAGAGACTCGGCGGCATCGGCTAGCAAGGTATTTATGGCATACACACACATCTTTTCATCTAAAATACATGGGGTTGATCAAAATGGTCGGTTACAAAACGAGTGTAAGATGATATGTGATATGTCAACGTAAATGGGATGGCTCAACTCAAGATGATAAATATCCTGAAGAAGTGCAGCCGAGAGATGCGCCCAATGGTTGGTTAGCTGGACTCTTCAGACCGGACAATCCCCTTTTGGCTTGTTAACGGTTGGCTCGAGTTTAAAACCAGGATCGATCATGCGTACGCAGCACTCCGTATTTGGCACTCGTTCTCAAGTTGTAATAACTCTTTTGGTTGGCGGGTGCTCCGTAAAGAGGTCAACTGGTCTGATGATGCCTTATTAATAGTGGATGGGACGGTAGCACTTGAGGTGTGTGGTGGGAGAACCAGGGTGTGCCTGGCCATGCATGCGACCACTGGACTGCTGCCCAGTAGGCAGCGGTCGGTCATTGGTCAGTCGCTGGCAGCCTGCTTTGTTAACCGCTGGGTGGGGTCACTTTGTGCATCAGCACGGAGAGACTCTGTACACATCTCAACGTCGGACCAAGACACTAGGTACTAGGTAGGTATAAATAGGTACTTGCCTCTAGGGGCCGGGCCTCTGAAGCAGTGCCAAGGGCCCAATAGTTGGTGCATCTTGGAGTTGACCACTCTGCATTGGCACCGTTCTCAATGGACGATGGACGAATGGACGGTGGATGATGGATGATGTGATGGCCCGACATACAACTGCAGGTAGTTTCTCTTTGCAACACTAAAGTCACGCCGCGCAACTATCGGGTCGTCCATTGGCTTGGGCGGGACGGGCCTGGCCTGGCCTCCAATTTTGATGGCTTTGTGTGGTCAACTAGCCTCAGGTGTGTTGCCTGCCTTTGACCCAATCCATGCACTTTGTTCCGCCGTTAAGGAACCGATGACCATTGAGGCCACCCAGTGCTCACCACCACCAGTGATTTCAGAGCGGGTTGCAACATTGACGAATGCTGCTTAAACCCCTTGTCATTTCGAGTCCAAGGCATTTCCGTACTGAGTATTCGGTACTCCGTGCTCCTAGTGTAGTGTAGACCTTGTACTCGGTGCGGAGTAGTACTGCGTACTCTGTTCGCATGGTGGAACTCGGACCCCTCAGTTCCTTTGCTTTTAGAAGGCCGCTGGGTGCTGCCCCAAGGACAGTTTAAGGCGTTCACTGCTCGAAGCTACCAGTTGACCCTTTTGGCCAGACGGGACCTTTGGACAATAATAGCATTCGATGCTGTCGTTTGCATGGCCCCATTGTGTCGCTGACTGACTGACTGACAGACTGACAACAACTTTGAAAGCTCAAAAGACCTTGAGCCCTTGCGCCTTTGCGCCCCTGCTCCTGGTTTATTCTGGTCTCTTACCCGACTTGAAACTCGCAAAGCGTCTGGTGCCTCGTCTTGACTGACACTGGCAACCTTACCACCTGAAGGCGCCTGGAGACACCTGAAGGAACCCCCCCACCCCTTTTTCACCCACCAGACCAACATTGAACCAGACCCCACCTGCCGTCGATAATCTTAGCAACCGGCACCTTAGCCATCGTCCTCGCCTCACCTTGGCTCGTCGTCTCGCGTCGTCGCCCATTTGTGATTTCAAACCGCCATCGCCTTGCACGCTAGTCTTCAAGACAGAGAATCTTACTTTACTCGACGGCTCTATTCCAGATTGATTCTCGCCGCACTGCGATCCTTTTGTCATTCCCTTGCCCGCCAACCGTCGACTTTAGAACACGAGGCCCGAGCGGGGGTTTGTCTTAACACCTTGACAGCCGCCTCGTAAATTTCAGGGTGTGTCCGTCGTTTTCAAGTTGAGCATTCGTCCAGTCTCACCTTTCGTCATCACCCTTCCTTTCAATCCGTGGAGAAAGCGTTTTGTCATTTCTACCTTCAAATTATCTCAGCGCCGGAACGACTACACTGCCCGACGGCATACAGGCTCCTTGGGCGATTTTGAAAGGTTACCGCTGCTCGACATCCCCTCTCGTACTTCGCCGTCGTGCTTTTTACCCCGCCATTGCCAAACAGACGTGTCTCATCAGAACATCATGTCCCGTACGAATCCTCCAAATGCTGGAGGCTCCCGCAAGATTTCTTTCAATGTCAGCGAGCAATACGACATTCAAGATGTTGTAGGAGAAGGTGCATATGGAGTCGTTTGGTGAGTGCGTTTGTCGTGAGCTACTGAGAGACCTGTCTGAAAGGTAGCAAGCCAAAATGCCTACTTGCTTACAAGGGTAAATGTGTAGCTCCGCGATACACAAACCGTCAGGGCAGAAGGTTGCGATCAAGAAGATCACTCCATTCGATCATTCCATGTTTTGTCTCCGAACTTTGCGCGAAATGAAGCTCCTTCGCTACTTCAATCACGAGAACATCATCTCTATCCTCGATATCCAGAAGCCCCGTGGCTACGATACATTCAATGAGGTCTATCTTATTCAGGTGAGTCTGTCGCCGATGTCTCGGCCACTTGTTGGCCGTTCAACTACTCTACTGCGGTTAACATGCTAACCATACATGCAATGCTTCAGGAATTGATGGAGACTGATATGCACAGAGTCATCCGAACACAGGATCTCTCAGACGATCACTGCCAGTATTTCATCTATCAAACCTTGCGCGCATTGAAAGCAATGCATTCAGCAAACGTTCTGCACAGAGATCTGAAACCATCCAACCTACTTCTCAATGCCAATTGCGACTTGAAAGTCTGTGACTTTGGCCTGGCAAGATCGGCTGCATCTCAAGAAGACAATTCTGGTTTCATGACGGAATATGTTGCAACACGATGGTATCGTGCCCCAGAGATTATGTTAACGTTCAAGGAATACACAAAGGCCATTGACGTTTGGTCTGTCGGTTGCATCTTGGCCGAAATGCTCAGTGGAAAACCTCTGTTCCCTGGTAAAGACTGTAAGTGGCAACAATCAACGATCCCAACCCGAACCCCGCTTTCCCTCGAGGGAGTGTTTTTTTTTTTGTTGTTGTTGTTATCGTATGAGGTGGTGGCAGCAGGTAGCCTTCGAGGCAGTGGTGGCTACGGAAACATGACGCTGACAGTCGCGCTATGTTGTAGATCATCACCAGTTGACTCTGATTCTCGATGTTCTCGGCACACCTACCATGGAAGACTACTATGGCATCAAGTCGCGGCGTGCTAGAGAGTATATCCGGTCTCTACCATTCAAGAAGAAGGTGCCATTCAGGACTCTATTTCCAAAAACGTCTGACTTGGCACTCGATCTCCTCGAAAAGCTATTAGCTTTCAATCCTGTCAAGCGCATCACAGTTGAGGAAGCTCTAAAGCATCCCTACCTGGAGCCGTATCACGACCCCGAGGATGAGCCAACTGCACCTCCGACTCCTGAAGAATTTTTCGACTTTGACAAACACAAGGATACCCTGAGCAAAGAACAGCTGAAACAACTCATTTATCAGGAGATTATGAGGTAAGAGAACTTGGTTGAAGATGGACACGAATACAAAAACATGAGGCTTGGGAGGGAGCTTTCTTCGGGAGGACTGGTTCGATGGATTAGAAAATCTTAATGTCCACCAGGCTGCATTGACCGGAGGTGCCAGGGGAGTGGGTGAACCTGAAGCAACAAAGTAGCAGAACAGTACTCATTTTACCTCGACTTCCATGTGACAGTGCAATACTTGGATGGAATGATGTTGCAATTTTCTTGAATGTTGCGGATAGATACTCCCATGTGCGCCGGACGAGCAGGCAGGAGACCAGCTTGTGACGGGGGAGAATAGCCAGTTGTCTACGAACAGTTTAGTATCTGCAAAGCAAAAATGATTTGTCATAGTTGAGCCAACTTTTTTTTTACAAAAATAAAAATACAAACATTCTTTCCTTTTCTCTTTTTTTAAAAACAAAGAAGAAGAAACTGATGGTGCCTTTCCTTGGAAAGCTAAAACAGGACTTCAAGCTCAAAACCCACAACGTGGAGGAGACATCAGCTTCTATTGTGTAGGTCACGAACTGGCCTGGTATGTGACTGAGCAATAGGCGGAGTCGCAAGAAATAGAGCCGTTACACGCCATGAACAATATTTCAGCGCTAGATGCAGCAGAGACAACGAAGAGCCCACAGGGCAGATCGATTACGTGACTATGATCGGTTGTGTCCGGAATTTACCAGACACATGTATAATATCGGGGACATCGCAGTAAGGCCATGGCCTGGGCAGATGGGGTCGGAATGTCACTGCCAACCGGTTGCGACTGGGCTCTGCAACAAACTTCTCTGCGATAGAGGCTGCGGTATCCAAGCATCCAGGTGTCGCTACACGGGAGTCATTCAACGGCCATTATCCACAGTCGCCTGCATAGCAATCAAGGCATTTTCTCAGATTCTCAATGCTCTAGTCTCGGCCCATCGACAACTCAAATACGCTCGTGACCCACATCATAACGCCGTTGATGTAATAAAACATCGGTCGCCTAAACGGTGCCGGAAAATGCATAGCTACTCCGGTCCTCGTTTGCTCAATGTTTGGTTTCCATTTAGTGATTGAGATATTTGCATCAGGTAGAGACTAACGTCTTGGCCTGCAGCAATTCGCACCGACAGCTTCCAAGGTTCTTCTGCCTACGCACCCAGGCTAAGTGGTTACATGTTAGTTATCCTGCACAAACACTGGAGCTTACCCAGGGCACGCATCTATACCGAGCATGTAATCATCTCCACTGTGGCTCCCTTCTGCAACTATGTCGTCCTCGATTCATCTCAAAACATAAATCCTTCATGTATCCGACCCGATATCCCCTTCCAGGCTACGAGCTAGGGGAAATCTGAGCAACGGGCCAGCCTGGCAACACCAATACACCGCACTTCCTTTCCCCGCCATCCCCGCCCGCATTCACGTCTGTAGCTAGGCAGCATGTGGACGGGGCTGATACGGCGCTTTTCGACGGAAGACACAAAGCTCGGAAGCGAAGCAGATACCAGCGACGACCAAGGCAAGGACGGCGTAAATGGCGTCTTCACTCCAAGCGGTCGGCGTGCTCTTACCGCCAGCCCATTTCGCCCTCCTCCGCTGGAGCCGCTGATCCTACATGGGTATCGCGACAATACCCCGATCGCAGCCCGGTTACTGACCAGTGCTATTGCAGAGGAGATCCGGACCATGGTACCGGAGAGGCTGCGTATTGTCGACGATTGGCATTTAGTTTACAGTCTTGAGCAGGACGGCGCTAGTTTGTCTACATTGTATCAGAAATGCCGGCACTATGAGGGCCTCAGAGTTGGCTTCGTGCTTGTGGTCAAAGACCAAGAAGGCGGGGTGAGTCTGCACTTGTCACTAGTCCTCTTTTCCTTCTTTTCTTCTTCTTTTTTTTTTCTCCCAATCGCATCATGAACAAGGCGTTAGCGGTAGTCATGCTCCTATCAGGACTTACATGGGCTTACAACATGTTGTGGCTGGTAAAACGATGCAGACCTTCGGAGCTTATCTCTCAGAGTATCCTCACCCATCTCCTTCGTACTTCGGCAATGGCGAATGCTTTCTCTGGAAAGCCTCGATTCTCGCCTCCCTCCCCTTGCCCCCATCAGCCGATACGACGAACCTTACTCGAAGCACGACCCTCGCACCGATACCGTCGTCGGAGAGCGGGACTTCCACCCCGTCTGAGTCCGTACGATTCAAAGCATTTCCGTATAGCGGCCTGAATGATTGTTATATAAATTGCGAAACAGGTTTCGTCTCCGTCGGCTCTGGCGGTGGGCACTACGGACTTTGGCTTGATGACTCCCTGGATATTGGACACAGTTCACAATGCGAGACTTTCGGCAACGAGCCGCTTAGCGATGCAGGTGAAAAGTTTGGTGTCTGGGGTGTCGAGCTATGGGTTCTTGGTGCATAGTCGTCCACCTTGGGTTTTCAACACACCTTCGTGATGTTGCCTGCGTGGGATGGCTGATTACTTTTATACAATTGCAAGGTCTATGACACAAGTGTGCGATATGCCATCAAAATATGCTGTTAGACAGCGCAGCAGACTGCCATCAACAGTCGATTACCGCCCCCGAAAGACACACTGTTTGGGGGAGACGGAAGTCAAACTGCAACCCGCCGGGGGGGCCGCCTGAGCGCCTGAGAGAGGAACGGTTTCAAAACTATTGTTGAGGAATACAAAACGGATACCCTGGAGAATACAAGGAGGGCGTGATTTGCAAGTGGTTTAGCCGACAACATGCAACAGTCTTTTTACAGCTATAGAATCCATAGTCTAAAAACAACAACAACAAAGAGTATGATTGCGCCAGTTTCAGGTGTGGCCTGTGGTGAACTTTGTAATACCATGCAGGATTCCATCCGGGCTGGGTGATTCGGCACACACATCTGGCTCAAACCCGAAGCGGTTGACCAAATGCGCCCTTGTTGTTGGACCGATTGTCGCAATAAAAGTCCTGCCATCCCTGCGTTCTAAATTGACTTTCCCATCACTCTCATCAAGCAGTCCCAACCCTCGAAGCATGGTGTCACACCCCGTGGGGGAGAATACAACAACCCACCGCTCAGGCTCATGTCGGGTGTCATTCAGTATGGATTCGAATTCCTCCGAAAATGATTCCATAACGCCAGTGCCGTATATCACCACCTCGTCGACGATGATCCTTTCGCCATGTGGTAAACTGGGGTCCATCAGGACTCTGGGGATGACGTCACGGCGTTGCTCACCGACCAGGAACAGAAGGGGAGGCCGGACTTCGCGATCATGGTACCACTGTCCATAGTGTTGTTGAATATATGCCGCCAGAGCCTCGCCATTGCCCGTGTGTTCGCCACATATTTGTAGCGGCGGCTCTACTTGGATAGCCCTTAACGCACGGGTAGTCGCGGGCCCGACGCTGTATATTGGCGTATTTTGAAGAAACGGCGATTCTCCAAGTCCTCCTGCATATTTTCATATTTGGTATTAGCACCGCGGGTCACGCATAGGGGTTGAGAGAGCTTGCCGGCAGACCATGGCACAGAGTAGGAGGAGAGGCCATGATGTATCATACCTCTCTCGTCGTTGACCACTTTGGTAAAAGCTTCCACGGCTCGCTGAGACGTAAATATCATTCCTCCATACTTACAACCCGGTGTATTGCCGATCTCCTTAGCTCGAAGCAAAGCCCTTATTCTCTGCATCCCGCCGGCATCAAACCGATGACGTAGTACAGGGACAAATTGAGGGTCAAACTTTCGACCGAGTGACTCGTTCGTGGGTCCTGAAGTTGTCAAGATTTCCTCATAAGCATCACTTGGTGTTGATCTTGTTTTGAGAAGCAATATGGGCACCTTTGAGGCTGCTGTATGGCCTGACTCGGTATCCGGAGATTGCGATGCCATGCTTGGAGTTTGTTGTATAACGACGGCGTATAGGCTTCTTGGTTTTCCGCAAGATTGCAGCCAGAGTCGCGTAAGGTATCAAGTAGGTCGAACTCCTATTAAATCGCCTTGGAGAATCCCGTAACACCATTAGAACATGGAAACAATGGCAAGATACATCGCAAAAGACTCTACAATTAGTACCGACCTAGTACCTTGGTACTTGGTGGTGGTGGGCAATTTGTTAGCACTGTGGCTTATCGATAATAACTCGACTTGGGTTCTCGTCCCCCATGCTACGATGCAACAACGGCTCAGCTGTAGCCATCATCGGCGGCTGGTGGCTGACAAATAATCTTCACATCAGCTGGCTTCTTTCTCAACATCGCATTTTCCTCAGAGGGAGACATAAAACGGCCATAGGGCTTCGACATTGACCGTCAATCGCAAGAGGGTCTGGACAGCCGATCATGGAGGATGATGCTCGCGATAGTGAATCCGCCGTGGCGCCGCTGAAAGCTGCGAACGGAGACCATCAACCCAAGAAACTGCCCAAGGGCATTGTCTTGGGCAAGGACGGCAAGCCGTGAGTGAACCTTGCCTTTTTCTTTCAAGGCGTCGAGTTGCAAATATGAGAAACTTGATTGTCTGATAATCACTTCAGTTGTCGAAGCTGCACATCCTTTGCCGCATGGGCTGCCATGACTAAGGAAAATGCCCGCCAAAACAACCCAGCGAGTAGCAACAAGACATCGGCCACGGATACGTCGCAGCCAAGCAATCCGCCATCAGATTGCCCTCCAGATGTGGAAGTCCTGGGGCGCGGAACATGGACGCTTCTTCATTCTATAGCGGCCTCGTATCCCGAGTCGCCATCCACGTCACAACAGTCGGATCTTTTGAGCTTTGTCAAGCTCTTCTCCAAATTGTACCCATGCTGGGTTTGTGCCGAAGATTTCAGAACATACATCGGACGGGAGGTACCGAGGGTTGAGAGTCGCGACGATTTTGGCAAATGGCTATGCGGTGCTCACAACGACGTCAACCGAAAGTTGGGCAAACCAGAATTTGACTGTTCACGGTGGCAGGAGCGTTGGCGTACTGGGTGGAAAGATGGACGATGCGACTGAGAATAACTACGCTGTCAACTCACAAGCCGGTTGACTAGGTTTTGCATTTTTGCTTTTTAGGATTTACCAACGAACGGGCGCATCATGACACAACAGCTGCTTTTGGAGGCCGTGTAGACAGCGAGTAGAGGTTTCCAGCCTCAACAACGCGCATCCGCACGCTGTACGATATTGACGAGAAGAAAGGCGCATATATTGGGTCGGCGACAGGCATATAGATTTAGACTTGTATACATTCTCCTCTCTGGCATACTGTTGTATATTACACCAACTACCTCGCACCGAGTAGTCGAGTAGCAACAAAATTGTGCGCATGGCCAAGGTGTCCCAATCTCCTGATCTTTGGCACCGATATGGACAGTTGCTTTGGGTACACAATGCTCTTGAATGCACTGCCTCTTGACGGCGCCTTATCAATTTGCTCATTCCGGGCGATTGCAGGCTCGGACATCAATGCCAGCGACCAATATTACTCCATAACGCGGTTGGATACATCGTCATGCATATCTCAGTTGACTCTTGGAGCGCAAGTACCTACAGAATCGAGCTTGTTTGTCCATATCCCATCAGCTGATAGCTGAGATAGAGTGCCCTATGCTCAAAAGCATTAATCCCTAGCCTTACTCCGTACACTGAATACTATCCCTCCCGCCCCTTTCTACTACATCATTAACAACACCATTCGTACATCCACCTTTCATCTTTCATCTTTCATCTTTCATCCTTTATTTACTAGAAGTGACTGCTAAAGGAAAGAGCCAATCTACTTACGCAGCCCTTTTACATTGTCCATCATGATCCTAGACTTCCACCACCGCCATATCTCTGCGCTCATTTCTGGCTCCTTAATGGTCTTTGATGGCCTTTGGCCACCATTCAATGCTCAAGCTGCCATGCTCGAATTCGGCCTCCCAGCTCGCATTGCGAATACGCCGGCTGCGGTTCCAGTAATGGTGGTCAACGTTCGCGCTACCATTATCGGTGCCCTGATGCTCCTCTTCTATTCTCGGTAACAGATGGATATTTTTGACACCTTTATGGCGGTTACAGTGCTTATTCTAGCTTGTAGGTATTGAGGAAACGCGCACGAATGAATAATGAATGTTCCATCTCGCGATACTCCCCCCCCTTCCCCTCCTTCTTTCTATCTTTTCCCCTCCGGACGTTCATGTTTAGTTCCTGCGCCATCATTCTACAATTCTACTCTCCTCTAATGCTACGCGCTTCCATTGACGCATGCGTGTGAGTAGGGCAGACTTTTGGATAACCTGCAATGGAAGTTCCAAACTCACCGACTCCTCTGTATGCACCCCAATATTGCTCTATTTAGCAAAAGAGTTATTCGATGACATGGCGATAAAAATGAGTGTTTGTTGTTGAGGATGAACCTTGGTGACCTCTGATGTGATGGAACTAACAGCAACGTCCCAAGAGTGCTTCGCAACGCCATTCCGTACCTGGCACTATATGCCCGCTGTAAGAGGAAGAATGAACAGGGGATGGAGCATTAACAATAGGGTGCTTCCTCTCATAGAGTATGAACCAGTAAGCATCTCGGCAATTTCTCCCAGAAGGCATACGTCTAACGAGCGAATGAGTCCGATGTCAGTGATACCCTCACGACGGTCTTCGGGTTTGACCGTCGAGTCATGGAGCAAAAAAGATGCAGCGACAGCGGCCCCCGGTCGAATGCCCCCGATATCCAGCTTATAGGTGCGCCCTTTTGGCTCTCTCTCTCTGTGTGTGTGTGGCCTCGGACAGGGGATAGGATATTCAAGCAGCTAAAAAAAGCGACTTGTATTGTAGTTTTGTTCTAACTTGTTAAGAAACATCTCGGCGAGGCCCAAAACTACCAAACTCGCAGTCGTACTTTTAGGTGTCTGTGTGGATTGACTTTCACGTTGCCAGGAAAAATAATACGCAGATCAACAGACAGGAAAGTACCTGCTATCCCGAGGATCATGGTGGTAGTAACGAGTAGCCCTTTAAGTTTTAATGATTAGGCCTGTGAAAGTGTCGTATAAACTATTGTGCTCGGTAATTCGATTATGAGAAGACATAAGTAAAAAAGGGAATAAGTAGAAAGCTAAACAACAGAAATTTTGAAGCCATACGTGAAGAGCAGTCTGAGTAACCTTGGGGAAGCTAGTGGTCTTTCAAAGTTCGGACACTTGCCAAGACGAATTGCGCACCAAGATCAAAAGGAACACATATACAACCATTCCTCATGCCGTGAGACGTTGCGGTACGCGGCTAGCTTGTAACAATATCGAAAAAAGGGAGTCGCTCTTGAATGGCCAGCCGAGTTTAAAATTTCGGGGAGAGATCCATATAACGGATGAGACCATGGCATGTGCCATGACATGTCTTTTGAGGAACGGGAATAAATCGTGTCACACGAGAAAATACCAAGAAAGGGATTGTGTGACACACACCCCTGGTTCCTATAGGTAGCGTTTTATTGCGCCTAGGATTACGTACCCAAGAGCTTAAATCTTGTATCGTTACATGAAGTGGGGCGCATAGTGCGTTTGATAGGGCTTATGTAGGTCATGTCTGGTGGCTTGTGAGAGGGTTTAAATCCGTAGACGCCGCTGAAAGTAATAGTAAACTTGAGGAGAAGAAAGGAAAAGATTCTCTCCTCCCTTCTCTCGCGTTATTTCCCTTTCTATCCGGAGCGTATCCGATCTGCAGGTCACATAACTCTTGCATAAAAAAATACTAAAAAATGGGCATGGCCACGTCACGGTATTTATCTATATCTCGGCAGTTACTGTGCGACAGGACCGAGATCCAACCCATCCACCGCGCCATATGGCGCCAAGGTGGCGCCAGGCGAAAATAGTGACCTCCACTCAGATGCGTGTCAGGTCGCCGTGACGTACATATTGGATGATGAGACCATGCAGCCCTTGCTCCATCATCAGCTCTCCACTCTACAACCAAAGCCGGCTTATCCGCATCATGCTGCCAAAAAGCTTCAATCAGCCTCACAAAGGCTCACGCCACGGCCCTATTGGAGCTGTCCTCCTCGGTACAGATAAATCCCTCATTAAATTACCCAACGGATGACCTACGATATCTATAAAAAGCCTCCAATTCACCTAGCTAGATAGCTTTAATCAAGGACCAGTCCCGATCCATAGCTATCAATCGTGATACGACAGTCCATCCATCATGGCCGACATACGCGTTCAAAGCCTGCGCAAACCGATTGATGTCTCCGAATATCTCTTCCGGCGGCTCTATGAAGTCGGTGTTCGCTCGGTACATGGTGTCCCCGGCGACTATAATCTTGTCGCACTCGACTATCTTCCCAAATGTGGGCTGAAATGGGTTGGCAGTGTCAATGAGCTGAACGCCGGTAAGTCCTTTCATAGCCTTCGACGAGGAAGTTTTTCTGTGCTATCATGGGTCGATTTGTTTGCCGTTAAAGCCCTCCACCGCTCAAGGGCGAGAGAGAAACCCGTTCTAACTTGTGTTTTTTCTCTACAGCCTACGCTGCGGATGGGTACGCCCGTATAAAGCAGATCGGTGCGCTCATCACTACATTCGGTGTAGGAGAGCTTTCTGCCATCAATGGTGTCGCGGGGGCCTTTTCTGAGCATATACCTGTTGTGCATATTGTCGGGTACCCGTCGACGCTCTCGCAACGAGACGGCATGCTTCTGCACCACACCCTGGGCAATGGGGACTTCAACGTGTTCGCCAACATGAGTTCTCAAATTTCATGCCAGGTTGCCAAGTTGAATAGGCCATCGGAAATTGCGGACCAAATTGATCATGCTTTGCGTGAGTGCTGGGTTCATTCGCGACCCGTCTACATCACCCTACCGACGGATATGGCCGACGCCAAGGTGGAAGGGGCACGGCTTGATCGGCCAATTGACCTGACGGAGCCACAGAATGATCCAGAAAAGGAGGATTATGTTGTTGATGTCATCATGAAATACCTCAACGCTGCCAAGAACCCGGTGCTGCTCGTTGACGCCTGTGCCGTACGTCACCGCGTCCTTCCAGAGGTTCATGATCTTTTGGCCAAGACGAATCTGCCCGTCTTTGTCACCCCAATGGGCAAGAGTGCTGTCAATGAACAACATGACAATTTTGGTGGTGTCTACGCTGGAAGCGGCTCACACCCTCCGGAAGTGAAGAACATTGTGGAATCATCAGATCTGGTTGTGTCTATTGGCGCTTTGAAGGTATTCACGCATACCCATCCCGGAAATATGAGTCTTGATGCTAACACACGATGCCTAGAGTGACTTCAATACGGCTGGCTTCTCTTACAGAACATCACAGCTGAACAGCATCGACCTTCACAGCGACCATTGTGTTGTGAGATATTCAACATATCCTGGGGTGAGGATGAAGGGAGTTCTGCAGAAAATTGTCAAGCGAGTTGATCCTAAACAGCTCAGCATCCGCGCTTCCCCCACCGTTCGGAATGAGGCAAAGGAACACCATGATGAATCGGCGACAATCACTCATGCTTGGTTCTGGCCACGTCTTGGCGAATTCCTTACTGATAATGACATTGTTGTCACAGAAACAGGGACTTCAAATTTTGGTATCTGGGACACCAAGTTTCCCTCCGGAGTAACGGCAATGAGTCAGGTTCTCTGGGGCAGTATAGGATGGTCAGTAGGTGCATGTCAGGGAGCCGCACTCGCCGCCAGGGAAATGGGTGAGAAGCGAAGGACCATTTTGTTTGTTGGGGATGGCTCAATTCAGTTGACTGCTCAGGAACTGAGCACCATGATACGCCATGAGCTGAGCCCCATCATGTGAGTTACCTCCAGTGAAGGAGCACAGCAACAAATCTGCCATGCCAGGATACTGACTTGCGTATAGATTTGTCATTTGTAACGAGGGTTTCACTATTGAGCGATTTATCCATGGTATGGATGCAACTTACAACGATATTGCCAAATGGGACAATCGGGCCCTTGTTGATGTTTTCGGCGGCCAAGGGAAGGCTCAGAAGTTTGCTGTGAAAACAAAGGATGAGTTGAATGAGTTGCTTGCAAGCCCTTCTTTTAAAGCCGCGAACCAATTGCAGCTTGTTGAGATATATATGCCAAAGAAGGATGCGCCGAGATTACTGTTGATGACAGCCGAGGCCAGTGCCAAAACAAATGCAAGGAAGGAGTAATAGGTAATGAATACATGAGTGTAGTTGCAATCAAATGGCGCCTTCTACCTGCACCACATTTTCAAAGGTGATGTCGCCCGTAAATTGCCAGTATAAGCGTGATTATTGCGAAGATCGTCAACCGGGTTTTGTCCCAGGACAACCATGCCATATAAACAGTGAAAACACAACTCAGCACAGGGTAGCCAGGGTGTGTGATGCTGGTGCCTTCCGCGCGGTGGTGAGAACCCCACTTCACAGTACAGTGCGTGTAGACAGAGGAGACGACGCGGCCCAGAAAAAAAAGGGACAGAAAAGAGAGGGCAGAGAATGACACAAGACCGGAAGTGTAAAACGCCCATCGCTAGCAGCAAGTTAGATAGGGAAAGGGTCAAGCTCATATCCCATTCAATCACCTTCAACAGTCGTGAGACCCATTTACATTTTGGCCTTTACTATTTGCACCAGACACTTGCGCCGCATGGATTCTACGTCGCGAAAACGTAAAGATGGCCCCGGGCCAGCCAACGGTAGTACCCAGCATGCCCACAAGAAGAGTAAGGTACGCATGGCGAGTGATGTCGAGCTCTAAGTACAAGCGCACTTCTTTGACGTGGAACTTTCGAAGCTGACATTTCCCATGGGATGGCTCCAGGGGGGCAGCGCTGGAAGATGGAAAACTCCTCATCAAAAGGCTAAAATAGCTGAAAAGGTGGAACTGGGAACAACACTTGCCGTCGGCGATCAAGGCATATGGGTCACATTCGCGAGAGGAATGAAATACAAAGCAATAAGGGAATTCAAAGAGCTTTGTGTTGAGGTAAGAAACGACTGGTTGTAAACTCCTCGAGCACACCTCCTTGTGACCCCCCACCCAAGAACAGTTCCATGAAGTTTCTGGCTGACCTAAAATGTTCAAAGTACGGCAAGACAATGTATGGTATTGAGCCCCCGGCAAACGCCGACGACGAAAATGCGCAAGGGGACGAACACCAGGATATTGAGGCCTCCATCGAAGCAGAACTGAGCAGCATGAAGTCGGGTGGGAAAGCAGATATGAATCAAACCTTCAAACCAGTCTCATCCGGCGTTGAGTGCCTATTCTTCATGAAGACGATGGATCCAGTTCAACCTGGATCCCTGGCAAAGAGAATGTGCGAAGACGCCAGGGACTGCCGAGACCAAAGGCAGCGCAAGTGCAAATACATCAACCGACTCACACCCGTGGTCAACATGGACAAAGCCACGGATAACGGTATTGTCAAGGTGGCACGTGCTGTGCTGTCACCTTGGTTTGAATTAAAAGACGAAGAGAAAGGCGATGCAGACAAAACAAAAGCACCCACCTCAGCTGTTCCGTCCCCCCCTTACACGGTACGTGCTATGCATTGGCATCTGACAGTCTGTGAGAAGCAATGGAGTCTCGGCAACTAACCGAAGTACAACTTCCCCTTTTCAGTACGCCATTCGACATAACATTCGTAATCACACCACGTTCAAATCGGGTGAAGTTATCCAGAAGATTGCGGGTCTTATAGATGCCAAACACAGCGTCAATCTGAGTAAACCGGACAAGGTGATCCTCGTGGAAATCTTCCAGGTCGGTGTAGTCTCCCCTCACCTTCTTTATTTCTTTTGTCCTGACCCAACCTCGAGCTGACACTGCGGTATAAAGCTTTTTTGTGGTATATCGGTCGTTGACGGGAAGGAATGGGAAGAGCTGAAGCGGTACAACATGAACGAACTTTACAGTCTTCCTCCTGTCGTAGGAAAGAAAGACTGAACTTATGTGCCTGCCAGGAACAGAACGGTACAAGGTGGAGTATCCAGGATCAAGAGCTAATGGTATTCAATGTTCATCGTTGTCACAGAAAATTGCCAAGTGAAGCATCGGTCGCATGGGGTGTATTGGCATATAACTGCCTATGTAGCTATTAGGAAACTTTGAAGCCAGGAACAATCCTCGGATCGGGGACGACTTGGTATTTTATTCTGAAAGGACGATTTTCATGGTGTAATGGCATACTTGGTCATAGAGTATACCTAGGGGGTGATGGTGATGCTGCTGCATTTGGCGCATCTGTCCGACTCCTCTGCTTGAACGTGTAGGCTTGTGCGTATGGATATAGTATGCAACGGTACAATCAATTAAAGGCCACATAGGGATCTCGGCTGCAAACTTCTGATTCTCATCTATACATTTCAAACTTTTGGTTTTAATATTGGGTGAAGACGATATTAAAAGGCGCCCTACACATTACCGCATGAAGTCAAGTCCCTGCCAGTTCGCGGTGTGGTCCGCGGAATGCAACCGCAGAAGCCTCGCTTAAGACGGCCAATGAGCGACCAGCCAGGTTGACCGACGAACTGGACCGGACGATGGACTCTGGAGTAGCAACCACCAATTACCATTCCACCAGGAATCGCCATCAATGGAGGGAGATAATGTTGCGTCGCATACGGAGCACCGAGTACTTTTAAGTACAGTTGGTTGTACATACTGACCGTTCTCTGGGGTGCTGTTGCCCATGTTCAGAGAGCCAGTCCCGTCCCCAACATGTTACTGTACCAGACGCTACTACTAATCCCGTACTGTGTAGCCCTGTCTCCTCAACCCAACCACCTGATCCCTACTAGATGGCCGAACCGTACCAACAAACTGACGGGGCTTGGAGCTTGTCTTGGGGTGAGGTGTTGTCAGTATCAAGAAGCGCTGGATGTCACAATGCGATAAGGTCCACGGCGTTGACATCTGTCTCGCCTACTTTATCCCGACTAGGCAATAGCCTCAGTATGCTCCTGAACACCCTCCTCAACGCTCGTTTCAACCCAAAGCAAAAAAGGCGTTCCATGGTCCACTCACTGTCCTGCTTGGTGCCGCATATTAATTCCAATGTGAAAAACAGGGTTTCCCACTCGCCCTGAGGACTCGGCAATTGGACGGGTACGTGGGTAGTATCTACTCACCATACGCCACTCTCGCGGATCATTACGCCGCTCCAGTCATCCCGTCTTGCTGGGCGATGCAAGCTCGCTAGAAGCAATCCAATAATGTCTCCCCGTCTCCTTGTTGCTGGCCGCAATGGAGGAAAGCGGCGTCGACAAGTGGTTGAAAGGTGGCTCGGACCAATATGACGAGGTCCAACTGCCAGGCAGGCGACGCGAATATGACGATGACTCGGCTCTATACACGCAAAGACGTCCTGGTGGCTGCTTGAAAACACTGAAATGACACGACCTGTCATTGAGCATCTTGCATATTGTGGCTCTTGCGTTGAGACCTGTCCTGAGCGCAAACGCTTAACTTAACCCCTTGAAGCTTGTTGGCCCGTACGGCCAATTCAAAAGTTCCCATCCACATTCTGCTCATCGAAGGCCTCCCTCCTTCCCTCCGCTCCTTGTTGTCTACCCTTGTGTCGTGTCGTATTCTAGTGCCGCGAGTATGCAGATGCACACGTAACATTGAACTACCAGGCATTAACGCTGAACGCGGAGGCCGATTTGCGCCCGTTCGTACTGGAGACCTGTCTTTAAGTGACACCGGCAACGTGGCGGCAGCATGGATCATGGTAAACGACGCAAATATGAGATATCGAATATGGTCCCCGTTCATCATCTCAACCGCTACCTGGCACATAATTTCATGGAATGTCTAGTCGGACAGACCTTATAGCCGGCAGTAAGTCGTATACAGACATACGCAAGAACATTCATGCAACAGACAAAAGGGCATTCCTCATCTTTGGACCCATTTTTGACAGTTTTCATATGCGAGAGGGCTTACATGGCAGCGTCTCCCGCATCAACTGACCCACAACGTTGGCTCGTACACATAGAGGTATCCCATTACCACGGGGCATATTTCGTCAGAATCCTTCGTCAACTGAGCAAACTTCTATATTAATTCTTATGCGAAGAAGCAATCGTGACTTCACCCTCGCCCGGTTGCTGATCAGTTTACAATCCGATAACAATTAACGTTTGCCCATCCACACGTTCATCTCCCGAACTGGTAAACCAACATATTCATGGGGTTTTGCCAGACAGGCGGAACTTGTCCCGCTCCTCTTCAAAACGCCTCGATCCTTTCCTTCTGAGCCTTGATATAACGCACTCCGCAGTACCACCCAGAGGTATTAAGCAGTGGGCCAACCTGGAATACGACCAGCGGATTATTCGGCCTTTCGGCTTGATGCCTGGCCGCCTCGACAGTCACAACGTGCTACATCGAGATCTTGAGGCCGATACAAGTCCTTTTGTGTTGCCACACCGTTTCAGCGCCTGGACAGCAGAAAAGTAGGGATGAATGAACTCCAGGAAGCCATGGGTTTCGATGATGCTCATCCAGTAGACTTGAAACGACTTTCGACACCTGAAAACAGACTTCATGTACATTACATTGCATCATCAAGCAACGAGGAGCAACTGACACTGACCTTGGTTCCCACTTCGACGAAGATTCTGCGAACAGAACAAGCTTCAATAAATTCTGAAGCAGTGCTCTTGCAGTGGCTAGGTTCTGTTGGTCATGTTAGTCCCCTAACAAAAGAACGACAGAGGAACCCTGAAACGCTTGAGAAAGCTCCCAAAGGCAGCGACGCGGAGGCTAAACTATCCAAGCACACTTGTCAATTCAAGAAGACTTTGCCGAGAGTCGTTAAACATGGCCGGGTCAAGTGTCCGAATGACGTTGAGTTCCTATTGACAAAACGGACAAGTGGAGCTATGCTTTCGTCTGTGATCAACACTTTGTCAAAACCCCAACAAAGGCATATCGATTTTCAGATTGGACAGCTGATTCGTGGATTATCTACCTACCAGTCACCAAATGGACACTTTGGGGTCGCTTCTGCTGTGTTGAAGGCTGCTGGTATTCACCACACCATGTTCATAGCCTCAACTGTGCCGACTGAACAGGTTACGAACGATGCCGTATATGCTCGGTGGTCCGACGCCTTCTTATGGCTGCTTGAATCTGTATTGAGAGACGCAGAAGACGTTTCCTTGTCTTTGGAATATGACAGGCTTCGTTTTCATGCCGGCCGCTTCAAGAAAATACTTGATGAGGTGACAGTGCCTTGCCTGGTGATTCTTGATGCCGGCGAATACGTCAATACCCATATCATTACATCTAGCGACTCCACAACGCAAGACCTCAAAGTCTCCATGCAACGGCATGGCAAAACATCTTTCCAAACAGAGAAGCCTCAAACTGTAGCAGCCCCATTGCTGGAAGCAAATCGATCCGCCAGAAATGAGCGAAAGGACGACGAACGTGGCCCTGTGCCGGTGCTGGTGCCAATCACCACGCGTCAGAACCCGGATACACCGAGAGTTATTGGTATTCAGGACTGGCATAACAGCGTCTTTGGTGATCCATTGTTCACGTCCGTGCTTACCAGGAATAAGAATACGGATATGTTGGATGGCTTGATGGATCAAACTGGCCATGTTGAGTCCAAAGCAGTAAGACAGGCAATCCACTTGGCAAAAGACTTCCAGCACGTGGATGTGCGGCGGCTGCTGTACGATTGCTATCATTCGGTGACTGCAATAGTAACGGGATACTATAGAATGACAGTCGACGGCGATGATCGGGAGCTCCCGGCTCGACGAAGGCTGGTACAAGCGATAGTTAGGTTGGACGACTTGGACGACCAGGGTAGAAAGTTACATCCACATCCATGCCCATCCCATCCCATCGCAAAGCGCAAAAAGTCTGGCTGATCAATCAATCCTTTGTAGAGGAACATGACAGACTAGTGTCTAGCGGAGAGATTTGAAGGGAGACATCCATTCCGAAGGGAATAGTCGGTTGTCAATGCTGCTATTTTCTGTCGTGGGTGCAGTAGGTCCTCAAACAAGAGTCCAGCATATGGATATGTACTCAATCTTCTCTTGTTCTGTCATCTTCATCTCTTGGTAGCGTGAAACCCATCATACCAAGGAGATTGCCAGTTGGCCCAGCCATTCCCGCTTGTCCTTTGAAGCTTTCCAGAATATTTTGAGCCAGGTTATAGTCAATATTTAGCTCCTCCATGCTTTCTTCAACTGTAGAGATGGCAGAAGACTGTTGCTGCTCGTTTTGAGATTGCTCTGGAGCTGGTCCTTTAACGCGCCTAGGTGTTTCTGATTTCAGATCCAAAGCCCCATGCCGCCTCAACTCAGCCTCCATTTCGGATGAAAGCTGCTGCAAATCATCGGGATTACTTTCGATTTCTTCGCAAATCGGTTGCTGCGTTAGGTCTACTGCCCCAGCATCTACACCGCAGTTATTCGTTGCGTCGTCTCCGGGCATTCCCATCATCTCCCGCATCATTTGTTGGAAGGCTTCCTCGTCAAAGCTAACAGCTTTGTCCTCAAACTCACTGTCTTCATCGTCATCGCTATCGTCGGTGTCTTCGTTGTCGTTGCCATCCGAATGATCAAGATCGACCCCGTCTATGCCAGCCTTGTTGTCGCTAAGAAACGTCTCGAAACGTGATACAATCTTCCTGAGGTGATCTTGGGCTTGGGGATCACCGAAACCTGAGCCACCCTCTTTTGATGTACCTTGGCGCTTTCCATCTAACTCACGCTCAAAATCTAGGTAATTTATATCCATCCAATCTTCAGCGTCATCACGCTGATGATTTATCCAAGACTCCATGTCACGATCTGTAGGTAATCCAGCATCTCCGTCTTCGGCTAAATCTTGAAGCAAGAGAGCCAGCTCTCTGACGACTCGGTGCCTACTTTTATCGGCGTGAACCGAGAGCATCTCATAACCACACGTCAACTTCATCCCCATATCTTGTCGGGCTAGCTTCTGAAAATCCGAGGGAGATGCCTCCGACCGATCCATATTAAGAGCTCTCCATCTCGGAGGGGGTTCCAAGCGTTGCGACTTGAGCTGCGCGAAAAGCACCTTCGTAAAGCGAACGCTTGTAGTAACAAAGTCTTCCGGGGGAAATACTAGCGGCGCAGAGGCGGAAGAGATTGACTTCATTGTAACGGCATCTCGAAGATAGAACATTTCGACAGCCATTGAAACAGATTTCGGTATCAGGTGCAGAATATATGCGAGCTTTCTTGGGATAGTGACTAGGGAGTAATGTGTGGAATGGTGTATATAATCGGGATACTTCTCAAGACGATAGAAGGCTTCCGCTTCAATCAAAGGAGAATGGAGTAGCGCGTTAGGCTTGGTTCTCAGGTAGTCGAACGCGTTCCGCAAAGTCATGTTGGCGGCTTTCCCTTCTTGTTGGGCGTCGGCTGCTGAAGACGGTGGTATGATTAAAAGTTTGGAGTCGTGAATCCAAACGCGATTTTGGTCTATCTCAGGAGTAATCCATTTTGGCAGCACATTGGCGGCCTCGATCAATAGAAATTCCCCATCGGCATCTGCAACGTGCACCCAAAGGTCAGGGAACGATTGGGTCAGTTGGCGTAGCAAGTAGACAATGAGCCACTCATCCTCGATAGCATCGCCATAGTCAGTCATGCCATGCAAATATGTCATGCCTGCGATATCAAGCCAGAATCGAGTTAGAAAGTTGGGAATACACCAGTCTGAGCAAAATCGGGGGAGACACACCTTCGGATGACTTCAGTTCAAGATGGAACTCATCTCTTTGCCAGATATAGTCTTTCGTAAGTGTATTACAAAGATTGATGGCAGATTTTCGAAGCACTTCCAGCTCCTGGAGTAGTGTTCGACAACCATTTTTTTGCTGGACAAGAAGCAAATCATATTCAACGTAATTTTCAGGAATTCGTCCGCGACCAGAGTTGAAGTCTGGGGGAACCGAGGACAACTGCTCGTCCATCATGTCTCACATATCGTGCAGTACCGAGGTGGCATGAGTTGTCATGAGGCAAGATGTAACAGGTTTTGGACGAGCAAAATTTATGGGGCCGATATGTTGTCAGTGGAAGGCTCGGGTTGCTGCCAGCGGAAATGCGAATCTATAAATATATAACTGGCTACTTGAACGCGCTGAATAGACTTTCACAGGTGACTCTGCATATCGGCATGCAAATGGCTTCTAGTCCATTCATTTGCCTGTGATCAAATTACGTGTTGAGATCTAGGATGTTATTATATTATTTATATACTCTCGGTCGGAGGTACGGAGTAGTTACAAAGAGTCAATCCAATGTTGGCAAACTTGGGGGTCCAGGAGTGGATCAGTATCCCCTCCAACGACAAAGCGCAAGCGTTTGGCTGGTGGGTTTGTGCCTGTGCAGTGCACTCGTGCTGTCTGGTTCATTGCTTACTGTACCCGCCCCGCCCCGCGATCTGACGCGCCAGTCGCGTCCCCCAGCAACTTCTGCAGTTTGAGATCATCACTTTTATTGTGGCCAACCTTACGGCTGCCCACGGTACCATTTAGAATGACGGACTACAGCGCACCTCGCATGTTATTTTTAGCAACCACTCTTCAACACAGCAGACTCTATTTCTCTCAGCACAAAACCACTGAGTGAACGATCTTTGCCCAGCCTTTGTGGGGAACAACAGCCTGTCACCATGGCGCCGTTGAAGCGTACTAGAATGGCTGTAGACAGCGATGACATGAGCGGAGATCTTGACAGTACTGAGGGCGGTTCTCCTCTGGCAAATGATGTCAAAATGGTAAGAGACATATTTGTTATCTTCGCGGAGCGGACTCATGGACTGATACATAATGTGCAGACGAAAAGACTTCGAATATCTCTTGAAGCCGCCCGTGATAGCATTCCGAGAACAGCAACGCGCGAGGACGGATCAAGTTCTGAAGAAGAAGATGATGACGACGACGACAATGATGATGATGATGTCGACAATGGCGCCGATATACCCAACTCCCCGCCCCAAACGCAGTACGAAATAATGCGTGACGCTGGCTTCAAACATCTGCAAAATACAGACAAAGATGATTTTCAAGCTACGCAGAAACTCAAACAGCGCCCGACAACCGTTGGTCAGAACATGGCTGCGGAAAGTGGTATTATCGAGAGTATTACTTGTTATAACTTCATGTGCCACGAGCGATTGCATGTGGAGCTTGGCCCCCTGATCAACTTCATTGTTGGTGAAAACGGCAGCGGCAAGAGCGCAGTTCTGACGGCACTGACTCTCTGCCTTGGAGGCAAGGCGAGCGATACTAATAGAGGAGGAAGCCTGAAGTCATTTGTGAAGGAAGGTCAAGATCATGGCAGCCTTGTTGTCAAAATGAAGAATGCTGGGTCAGATGCCTACCAGCCTGATATATACGGGGACTCCATTCTTGTTGAGCGTCACTTTTCCAAGTCTGGAAGCAGTGGTTTCAAGATAAAAAATGAGCAAGGCCGTATCATATCTACCAAGAAGCAAGAAGTAGACGAGATATCCGAGTGGTATGCCTTACAGATGGGAAACCCACTAACTGTGCTTTCTCAAGATAACGCCAGACAATTTCTTAATTCTGCTACCCCGTCCCAGAAATACAAATATTTTGTCTCTGGTGTCCAATTAGAACAGCTTGATAACGACTACAAAATGTCACAAGATACACTGGACAGGACAATCATTCTGAGAGACGATTTGAGCGAGAAGATTGCCCACGTTAAGAAGGAGATGGAGGACGCTCAAAGGCTAGCAGAGACCGTACAAAAGAATAACACCCTACGAGAAAGGGCTCGACACTACCGTAATCAACTCGTCTGGTCACAGGTTGTTGAACGAGAACAAGAACTCGAACTCCAAAATGCTGAGTTGGAAGCACGGAAGCAAAGGATCATCCAGTTGGAAGAGAACTGTGTCAAGTTGTCACGCGCACTGGATGATATCATGGAGAAACTTGAGCGTGCAAAGGCAATACGGAACGGACTGGATGAAGAATACGGCGCGATTGAGGAGTCCATTGCGTCTGCAGAAGGCGTTTTCATTGGAGCAAAGAAAGACTTGGCGGAGCTACACCTTGAAGAACGGGATGCTTTCACAAGGCTGAAGGCGGTCAAAGCTGACATTGAAACATACGAGACAAGAATTCGGGAAGAAGAAGCAAAACTTGTTGCGTCGTCTGGATTTGCTAGGGTGGAAAAGGAAGCGGAGCATAAGAGAGCACAAGCCCGTGAGGCAGAGCTAAATGACCAGATCGAGGATTGCACTCAACAACTACCCAGCTTGCAATCCAAGATTGCAGAAGTTGAGCATGCCGTGAAGAGACATCAGCAACTCAAAGAACAAAAGCGCAAGGACATTGTGGCTGCGGAACAAGGGGTCAGGGAGCTTGAGAAGAGTACGGGATCCATTTATGATGGGTTTGATCGCGATATCACACAGTTGGTGAGAGCTGTTGCAGCAGATTCGGGTTTTGGCAGCAAGCCCCTGGGACCGCTCGGCGCCCACATCAAGTTGCTCAAGCCAGAATGGTCTGGTATCCTGGAGAAGACACTAGGTGACGCCCTCAATGCTTTTGTCGTAAGGAGCAAAAGGGACCAATCTCGCTTATCAAGTCTAATTCGTCAGTCTGGCATGAAGAAGCCTCCACCAGTATACATTGCGTATGGAGGTCAGATTGACACTGCATCTCAAGAACCTGCCGACGAATACGACACAATTTTGCGCGTGTTGGAATTCGACGATGAACTTGTTCGGTCACAGTTAATCATCAATAATCAAATCGAAAAAGTCATTCTCGTAAAGGATCGAATTCAGGCCGAGGCCGTCATGGTTGACAATGGTCCCCCCCGGAACGTCGCTGCCTGCATATGCTTCCACGATGGAAAGGGAAAAAGGGGACAAGGTTTGCGAATCACTCATCGAGCTGGTACAATAGGGACCGCTCCGGTGATCCCATCGGGCATGAGACCACGGATGCAATCCGATGCTGCTCGGCAACTAGCTATACAAAAGGACAATTTAAAGCAACTCGGACTCGAGCTTAGAGACCTGATGGCAGAGGAACGACAGGCATTACAAGCTCTGCAAAAGGCTAAGCAGGAACTGGAGAAACACAGGAAGAACATGAAGGCGCTTGAAAACGACCTTCGCCGAACTCAGGCTGATATAGAGAAAGCGGCAGAGGAGTTGGACAATTTTGAAGGTGTGGACGACCGTCTAGATTTGCTACGGTCTGAGCTTAGTGCCAAGCGTACAGAAGAAACTCAACTTGGCAATCAATATGGGAGTCTCAAACTATCAAAGCGAGAGCTCGGCGCCAAGGCCGACGAAGCCAAAAAGAAGCTCGATGCAGCAAGGGACGAGCAAAAAGACTTTCAAAATCGTGTCAGTAAATCAGACGCGAAGATTAAAAGCTATGATTCGATGAGGAGGATAGCTGTATCTAAAAAAAACGACGGGTTCGAACGAGTCGATATCGAGCGGGCTGAGCTGCATCGAGCGGAGTCGAAACGTGATGAAAAGGCTGAACGAGTTCAGGATTTTACCCGCCAAGCTGAGGAGGTAGCACCCGGCCGTGTACATATCCCGAATGGCGAGGACTACCAAAGTATTGAGAAGAAGTACGAAAAAATCGGTGAACAGCTTGCACAGCGCGAAGCCCGGATTGGAGCAACCGATCAGGAAATATACGATCGAGCCAACGAAGCCAGCATAAAGTATCAGAGTGTTTTGAAGCAGACACAAGATGTGGATGAAACGATAATGTTGATGAAACGCGCCATTGAGCACCGCCTTCACTTATGGCGCCAGTTTCAAAGACAAATCAGCGCTCGCATACGAATCCAGTTCAACTATCTCCTCAGTGAACGTGGGTTTCGAGGGAAAATAGACCTCGATCACCGGGGACGAAAGGTCACTATTCACATTGAGCCAGATGAAACCAGAAAAAGCTCCGCAGGTCGAAATACCAAGACTCTATCTGGCGGCGAAAAGTCTTTCTCTTCAATTTGCATGCTCTTGTCAGTCTGGGAGGCGATTGGCTCCCCTATCCGGTGCCTGGACGAATTCGATGTTTTTATGGACAACGTAAACAGAGCTATAAGTACTAACATGCTGGTGAGTTGTTTCATCTCTCTCTCAGGTTTCCCCAAGGTCCAGGAACATGATAACAATGAGGCTAACACCAGCAAAACCAGGTGGATGCGGCTCGTCGTTCTGTGTCGCGGCAATATATATTGATCACTCCAAATGCAATTGAAGGACGAGCCAGGCTTGATAAGGACGTCAAAATTATTCGGTACGTTTTTTCACTTCAGCTGCGAAATGAGGACCATAAATGCTAACAATAGCATCAAAGGTTGACGGATCCCCGACAGCGCACGCTGGTTTAACTGAGCTGTTCAATTGTCCTTGACGTTTATTGATGCACTGTCTGCCGGGACAGCCAACAGACCATGAGATCCCACCGCAAGTCCTGAGAAGGGGATAGAAAAAGCTGCAATAGGGGCATGATGATGGCCGCGTAATATAGCAGTTCTTCGGTGTATGTTATACAAGACTCATAATGGCCTAAATATAATACAAAAGTAGATCCCATTGGGAAGACGAATGTTTTGTACATTATACTCTCATGCCTTTACTTCTCAAGACGTTCACACCTGCATTCATTGTGAAGCTACCCCAAGCACCGAGAGTTCCGACAAATCCTCCCACTGTAGTCACTTCTTCTAGCCTTCTATCCAAAAATTTGCGTGTATCAACAAAGCCCGGCGACTTGTCATTTGTCATGAATAGCTCGCTCGTGCTATATACGATAGAAAGTGATGCCCTTTTGGTGTACCAGGAAGAGTCTACTGCTTTGTCACCAGCTAGATACCACATCTCATCCGAGAGCATGGCGAGTTCCTTCAGAGAGGCTGGGACGTAGCTCGGCTGGGCCATTATGGCGAGTGCCTTGCAATAATGGTGTCAGCCTAGGCATAGAGACCGCAAGAAGAAAAATTGCGAAGCAAACAGTGTGTCAAAGTAGGGAAAGAGAATCATACCTCTTGCCACCTGTGAATAATGTCCTTGTTTGCCATCAGTCTGGCCCACGCCAATGTAGCTATCTTGAATCCAATGCCGCTGCCCGAAACGTTTGTGTTGCTTGTATCAAACAACTCCCTGCTTTTTTCTGCAAGGGCCAGGCGCTGACGGACGAGGTGGAATTGTATTAGGCTGAACACGCCGTCCGACAAGGCGCTGGGGCTGATGTCGAGATAACCAGCATCGCGCGCTCCGAGGCCCAAGGCACTGTGAGAGAAGCCGTGTTCCGGTACATGCTGATAGGCCGCGGAAAGAATGGCATTTTCCACGTCACCAAACGACTTCGCTGACGGAGGATGCTCGTATGAGTGGAAGCTCGCTCGGGTAAGGCAGGTGTATCGAGGAATCACTAGTTGTGCAATCGGAAGCAAGGTCGGTCGCGTCGGTGATGCCCGCATCATTGGCATAGATTTTGCATAGGAGGGTGCCAAAGATAAAGATATAAATTAAAAGTCAAAGTGGGAAAAGAAGAAAAGAGTTAAATATCGGGGAGAAGACAGGCAACGTATTCGCGGTTCTGCTGTGCGCTATGATCTCAGAAATTTGTTTGATGGCATGTGGCAGTCGTAGATCGGCCTAGTCTCGATAGCAAAATTGTTCCCGACCATAGAGACCCCGGCGCTGGTGGTGGGAGTGGGTTGTAAACACTCGAGTGCCAGTTCTCATGCCGTGCCTTTCTTTAAACAACCTGGCAAGACAATACTCGTTTCGAGCCAAAAGGCGAAGGTGTCTAATAAGACAGTCGGATTTGTGTTTCACTTTGTTCGACTCATACACTGTCTTCCCAGAGCTCACACAGTGGTAAGTCTTACTTGAAAGAAAATAAAATGGGAATCCCCTTGGCTCGCAATAGTGCTTGGATCCAGTACATGTAGGCATTTATCTACCTAGTACCTAGTAGGTAGCTCTCTGGTCCGCAACATGGACCGATTTCTATTGCCGCCAACTGTCTAATGGGCTGATCAGCATCTCTCTGCATTGGCAGATAGTAGGGTAGGTAGGTAGAGTTATTATATGTCCCGTACTTCCCATGGCTAGCGAAGCAGCACGAAGTCTCAGAGGAGAATTAATTCAATACTATGTATTCTCGACGTGTTCTTTCTGGAGCAAGCCTCGGCATCTTCATTATTCTTACGTTTCTGTAGCACCGAAGTACAATGCTACAAGAACGCTCGATAAAACCTTTACGCGGGATTGAGATACTCGGTGGAGTCGTGCACCTCTTTGTCCCAATACTCAGCGATTGATTCCCACAATCACCACAGCCCCTGCCTCCAGAGTACTGGGGGCTGAAAAGGGTTTCGCTTTCGTGTCGAAAGTCCCAACCGGTGCGATATGTCGAGCACACATGCACCAGCGGCGTTGTTGCTACACTGCCAGTTGACCAAAGCGCGGCTGAGCCGTGGCTGCGAGTGCCCCCAATGCCATCCCATCGTTATGGCATGTTGAAGGTGAGTCTGGCACACCATACGGAGCAATGAGGGATGGTTTGCCACCATCACAAATGTTCGGGTACATTGTGATGCAGGTGTTCAAATAGCGGCCTGGGCTGCCCGAGCTAGAGTCAAGATCTCTCTCTTCCTGCAGCAGGCAAGACATGGCCAGAAAGCTGTTGTATTGATTGCGTAGAATAGCACTGCGTCTTGCGAACGGATAATGCATGTTGCCCTAGACGAAGTACCTACCTACCTACCTACCTACCTACCTATTTTTTTCTCCATCACACATGTCAAGTAGTTACCCGTCAGCGACTAAGTGGACGAGAAGTGAGAACAAGTAATAGCCCCAGCCCCCGTGCCTTTAAATTTCCGCTGCAGCGTTTACCCGCCGCATCAACTTGGGCGTTATACGGAGTATTGTACGGAGTACCAACCATTAAAAGCACTGGGTATTAGGTATTGTACCTACTACATACATGCCCACTAGGTACCTACTTATAGGTATGTACCCGGTACTAGAGGTACTTAATTACGAGGTTGGCCAGAGCAGACCAGGCTCTTCTTGTCTCGAGATGGTCTTGTTCCTGGCTTCCCCCCCGTAGCGCTCTAGGCTCAAGACTCCACCACCACCTTGATATCCCAGCCTGCTCTCATCTCTCATCAACTGCACTCGCTCGCTCAGCAGGGCCTGCAAGTCTCAGCCACGCACTGTCTCCCGCCGGCAGCACTCTTCTCGACGACGGCTTTGAAAGCTGATGCAGCAACACTGAACGTGCATTTATTTCCGACCGGACCGGTAAGCGGTAAGCGGTAAGCCCAGCCCCATTGCCTCCCTTGGAAACTCGCACCAGGCTTGAGCGGCTTGCCCATCCATTCAATCGCTCGCTCCCTGTTCCAACTTCTGCACCCAACCTGCGACGAGACTTGACAAAATTCCTCATCCAGACCCTGCGCTATCCCTCCTTTCCTTTCCAATCCTTTTTCTTGCTTGCCCAAGTGGATTGATTCCAGGCCAAGCTTTGTACTTCGTACCTGAGGTAGGGTAGCTTGCAGCTTGACCCCCTTGTCGTCTTGCTCCTTTGCAATCCCATTCGCTGCCTGATTCCCCCCTCGTTGGAGCTGGAGGCGCGTCTTTTCTTTCTCGCCAACTTGCTCTGGCACTTCTGGGAAGCTTTACCCCATCGTCCTCCCACCCCCCTTCAACCGTCGCGCCACCACCATCCCGATTCCGACTTTGCTGCATCCATCTTGCATTTATGCGCGACTCTGTTGTTTGCTGACTGTAGTGTCTTCTCCTCACCACAGTTGCTCGTCCGTCTTTCGTCATATTCCCGCTCAGTGTCCGCAACCGCAACCAGGCTTGACCTACCCTCCCTCTGTTGAGACACCCGCTCGCCTTTCACCGAGCTTTGGGCACAGAGCCTCGTTGTTCACAACGCTTAGACTTTTGTCATGGGTATGTCCTCCCCTCTGCCACACATTTGCATCTGCCCGCACCTCTCCTACCCCGTCCACGCCGTTCAAGCTGTCCTCGCTGTCCACGACCTTCCACGGCCACCAGATATTTCCTGGCTATATCGTTGGTTGTCTACACACACACGAGCAAATTGTTACGAATTGTCACGTATTTGCTCGACGTCTCTTCCTGCCATACGAGGCCTTCAGCCTTGTTGCCGATCGGCTGTAAACGGCACGCCTTACACACATATCACTATCACGCATCACAGTTGATGTAATTTCTTCTTGCCTACTGTAACGTGTTCACTGTCATCCACACCAAGATACACACCGGCACAAACAACCTTCTGGTCTGCTGGCCCTTCCCCGTACACTGCATTATCACAAGCCCGCTTACCTGCATGTTTCCGGTCCTGCCTACTTCCCTGCCAGAACGTATTCTCTCTGGTACACACCCCACACTCTTCTTCCAAACTACTCTTGTGTTTGTTTGGATCTCAATTCCTGGCTATCGTCTTGTCTCCGTCACATCTTCCTCAAGAATACTGTCCACTGGAATATCTAACCCTCTCGCATAGCTGATTCAGGCGATACCTATCGACCAGTAAGTGACTTTTTGGCTTTCCCGTCCATTTCTTTGTTTTTGCTTTTACCCCTCAACTGTATGCTTTTGCAACTATTTGGCCCCTTCTTCTCTGGACTTGCCGCCACCAAATGCCGCTCCATGCAGAACTCAGCGCAGTGTCTCCTCTTCGGGCGTCCTTGGTAGCGCCGGCAAGACTTCAAGAGGTCGTTTACGCAGTGCCGGTATCTTTTGGGGCTGGAAAAGCACTCTCCTCCCCATGTTCAAGCCCATGGTTCAATACACATTGCTACGTGGCTCACTTGCTCGCACATAAAATTTTGCTATAGCCTTCATTCAATCGCCCTCCCCAATCCACCCATCCATCATACATCCATCTGTTCATTGCAGCCTTCGTACTAACTGGCAAAAGCGAGAGAGGTCCCGATCGCCCCGCCGACGCTCCAGAAGCCCGGGTCGACAATCACGCAGGCGCTCATTCTCGCCTCGTAGCAGGTCGAATAGTAGGGACGATTATCGTCGTGGCCGTGATCGCTCGCCCATGACTGGAACAGGTGCCCCTAGCGGAGGATCCAGCGCAGGTTACGGCGGACAAGCACCGCATCGATCTTATGAAGAGCGAGCCGCGGCAAGGGAACAAATGATGAACAACATTCGGGAAACTTCACAGCAAGACCGCCGTGTCTATGTCGGCAATCTTTCCTATGATGTGAAATGGCATCATCTAAAAGATTTTATGAGACAGGGTACGTCGACCACGACTATGATGCAGGCGCAGGACATCTAACGGTCTTGTTTTTTCTATAGCCGGAGAGGTGCTCTTCGCTGATGTGCTCCTTCTCCCTAATGGAATGTCGAAGGTGGGCTTTATCACATAGTTTTTGGCTGGTTTCTTTTCTTTTCTTTTCTCACTCCCTTCTCCGTTTCTCCTCCTATTTGGCACACTCCCTTTCGCTGGCTCTTGATGGATGGCTGGGTTGACGGGTTCGGACGATGTCCTGGATGATTGTAGGGATGCGGGTACGTATTCTACGCCGGCATTGTGGACCTGCTTGGGATGACGAAAAAAGGCTCACCGTTTGTCATAGAATTGTGGAATATGCAACGAGAGAACAGGCTCAGCAAGCCGTTGCTCAACTTAGCAACCAGAACTTGATGGGACGCCTAGTTTACGTTCGAGAGGTAAGTCTCTTTTATACCTAAGTCAGCGTAACTCGACTAATCTTCATCAAGGATCGTGAAGCTGAGCCACGATTTATTGGTGCCACCGGAGGCAACCGCGGTGGGTTTAGTGGGGGGATGTCAGGCGGCTTCAACAACCAAGGCGGTTATGGTGGTCCTCCTGGCGCAGGTGGCCGACAGATCTACGTAGCTAATGTTTGTTCCTCATATAATGATGATAAGGAAAATGTTGCGTTGCCAGACTAACTCTTGGCAGCTTCCATTCAACATCGGGTGGCAGGATCTGAAAGATCTTTTCCGACAAGCAGGTGAGTTAAGAATTGGACACTATGCTCAGTGGTGAAACTCCTCTAACATGTATTACCCGTTAGCTCGTGTGGGTGGTGTAATTCGCGCCGATGTCCACATCGGCCCTGATGGCCGTCCCAAAGGTTCTGGTATTGTTGTGTTTGAGAATCCCGACGATGCTCGGAATGCTATTCAGCAATTCAACGGGTATGACTGGCAAGGACGAATGCTCGAAGTCCGTGAAGACCGATACGCCGGTTCTAGCGGTATGGGCTTTTCGGGACGTGGCGGTTACGGGGGCGGTATGAGAGGCGGGTTCGGCGGCGGATTCGGGCGTGGAGGTTATGGCGGCGGTCGTGGAGGTTTCGGATTTGGCGGTCGTGGAGGCTTCTCTGGTGGTGGTGCGAACTTCGATGCCTCAACCGCCACTGCTGTCGCCCCGAATCCATTCACAGATGGTGCTACTGCTGGAACTGAGAAGAGCGAGACAATCTACGTCCGAAATGTGAGTCGGCAACGAACCATGAAAAACCAAGCAGGAATCCCAGAGCTGACTTGTCACTAGCTTCCATGGTCCACGAGCAACGACGATTTGGTTGACTTGTTCACCACAATTGGTAAGGTGGAACAGGCTGAAATACAATATGAACCTAGTGGCCGGTCTAGAGGTACAGGTGTCGTCCGTTTCGATACTGCAGATACTGCAGAAACTGCGATTGCCAAGTTCCAAGGTTACCAATACGGCGGTCGTCCTCTCAACCTGAGCTTTGTCAAGTACCTTAATCAGCCTAGTGGCGAGAGCATGGAGACAGACACGCATGGTGGCTTGACACAAGACCAGATCATGTAGGCAAGGACGATTGACGATTGGTGCGGATATCTCGGTAAGGTTTTCAATTGGCCATGGTCCGGAAATAGACCGTGGATTACACCTTCGCAAGTGGATTTGCACTGCGAATTACTAGAGAACTTCACCTCGGTATTCTACCACACGTCTATCGTCTTTCCCTTGATTTTTTCCTATCTTTTTCTTTTTTTGGGGTCAATCTTTCCGCAAATTGATAATTTGAAAAGTTGGATGAAGTATAGTCCATGCTGCGTGGAAATTGGTGGCTCTCCTCTGAATGAGTTGAGATTAGTGAGCAGTGTCGTTACAGTTACATTTCCACGCCGGATGGTGTTGATGCTAGTACGCAAATGAACAGTGTAGCCAGTGATACGAGCAACGTGGTATAAGAGGTGATTGTAATTAGGCGTGATGCTGGAAACTATAAACCAGATGGTATTCTCTGCTTTAAGAGACGGGATTGCTATCTTAAGTTCGTAGATGAATCAGACAGTAATGCATTCTCACGTCGTGTGGGATTTGTCGAACAAAATCTACGTTCCTAGTGATTGAAGATGGGAGATTGATGAAGAGCAGATGTTCTCGTCCGGACCGTTGCGATTAAAGCACATTGATTCAGATATATTTCACTAATGCCCTGATATTGAATACATACCGTGTAGTTTCTCTGCTTATAGTGTTTATTCTTGTCTCCGTCAAATCAAGGTAATATGTGATAGCAGAATTATCTCAACGGTGAATCCCTATGGAGTGGATTTGGGGTTTCACTCAGTTGACACTTGAACCTTCGTCCACACCGTATTCCATTGAATGCTTGCTCGTATGTAGACTTTCATCCCGCTAGAAAAAAAGAACACAAATGAATAACGTTGAGGAAGAGTCTCATGTTGCAATATAGCACAGGATGCTTAGACCCTATGTATTCATTCATACCAAGCATAATTGTTCCTGCTTGGACATCGCTTTCCCGACGCTGCCTAGATGCTCCATGTAGACACATGCGAGGTAGCCGCACCTGATTACCCGGTCTTGGGACAGAGACTCAATTTGGCCTGCAGCCAACAATGCACAAATGATTTCACGACGCGGCCTTCTTCTTCTTTGCTTTGGCTTTCTTCTTGCTTCGATCTCTAGGCTTCAGCGCCACCATTCCAGATTTGCAAATGTCAGCAAACCGGGTATAGAAGCTGTCAAGATCATGTGGTTCCACTATTGTCGACATCTTGATCTTGTCGGACCTGTTTCTTTTTGATTTCCCATTTGACGCTCTGATGAGGACGGGCATGGGACCTGTAGGATACTGATCAGATCCTGCATCGCTCTTCTCCATGGTATCTTCTTCTGTATGGCTCATCACTATAGATGATTAGAGTCAACAATCAAAAGGTTCATAACAGAGAGTCGCCAAAACGGGAGTATATATCCATATCAGTGACGGCGTAGAATACTATACTTACAGCGCTTCTGAGTTAAATAAACCGCCCCATGACTTGCCCCTTTCCTTTGTGTGAAGAGCTCGTCAAGTTTGGAGAAAAACTGCTCTGCGGGGTTAGTCGTATGGCTGTATCTAGCAGAAAAAGCTCAGAGTTTTGAGTGAAGTGCAGATCACTAACCTCATCTTGGCTTACTTGATTAGGCTCCATTGTACAGTTCCACGGCGCCGAGAAGTCAATGGCTACAGAAGCGCATCTGTTCGTCGAGTTGTGAACAACTTGCAGAGTTGAGCGGCAGCCCAGTTTAGCAGCTTGATGCCCATGGAAGCTTGCAATGTTGTGCAATGTGGGGCGACCAATGGGTGCCTAAGTCATGGGCCTGGGCTGAGAGTTGTGGCGGGCTCCATATTTATTTTTCATTCCGCTGGTCACCAGTTCTGAGTTGACCATATTCTTCTTGAAGTTGGACCGTTGACAGAACTTGCACAGTTGCCTTGCTTGGATCTCCAGCTTGAAAACGCGTCTTGCCCGTTCTTATCACTGTTGGTTTTCATCAGACTTATTAGTTTTTTTTGTCATATCCCCCCCAAAACCCCATAACTTCTCTTTAAGCAAACAGCTCCCCTCTGCTGAGAGAGTCTGCTTGTTTTTCCCAGACATTTCGTTTCATTTTTTTCCTCCCGAGCATCGTTAGCCTCCTAAGCTTTGTAACTTTAGGTCCCAGTTAACAGATCTGCGATTTTTTCCCATCCGTCTTCTATTTATTTCGGGTGATACGAGTGCACTACACACAAAGAATCGGCCTGTTCTGGAATCATTTGCAGACAGTCTGCTCAAAATGCCAGCAGGCTCAATTACAGACCTCCAACAGAAACTGTTCAAGCGCATAGGCGTCGACTTACACACACAGAAACAATCTGGAGGAGCGGCAATCCATCGACATTATGGCTCACCTCACTCCCTCACACGCAAGGAAAATCGCAGACTTCAAAGGACGCAGAGGAAATCTCAGAGGCACTCTAACCATCCCTCGAGGCCCATGATGAAAAGAAAAGAGGGTAATTCTGCATCTTGTCACAGGAAAACCTTGTCTCCAGTACCTCGCATTTTGGCATCCCAGTTCTCAGACGTGGACCAGGTCGATGATATGCTATCAGATGCTGGCAAGGGTAGCGATTCGGAATACAGCACTGAAGAAGTGGAGAACTGGGAGGACTCGTCCGGTGAAATTTCAGCAGATACAACTCCCAATACGACAAAACGACGAGGCTTATCAAAGATACACCTGGAGAAGTTAGCCCAAGATGATGCTGAAATTGAAGATTTCGAGAGGAAGCTTGGTATCAAAAAGGGTCGTCGATCTCTACCGCAAGCATTCAAGGAAGATGGCTTGGAGGAACTAATTGGCGAGCCGGGCGAGGATATTGCCAGCAGTGAAGATGATATGAAGAAACGAAAATCTGTCTACGATGACTGGTTGTCTTCAAAGAGGAGAAAGACGGTGTCCAGACCTGTTTCACAACCCCTTTCAGACTCTCTTTCTAGGGTGAGGTCTGCTCCGACTCGGGATATGACTGAAAAGCGTTTCACCGGGTTCATCTGTTATAGACGAGGACGACACCACCGGTGGACATGATTCCGACCAAAGAGCATTTGAAAATTACAAACAACCGCAAAGAGAGAATCCTTACATCGCACCTACCGGAGGGTCAGTGACTGCAAAGTATGTTCCATTGTCACGACGCTATGAAAGTACAGAATCAGAGAAGCTTGCCCAGCCTCGGCTACAACGACAAGTTCGTGGCCTGATCAATCGGTTGACGGACACCAACCTTATATCGATTGTGCAGTCTGTCGAAGAGTTATACCAATCAAATGCCCGCGCGGAAGTCACCGATATTCTCACTGATGCTATTTTGGCACAATTGCGCAAACAAGAGAGTCTGCCTGACCAATTCTTCGTCTTGATCGGCGGATTTTCCGCCGCAGTTTACAAAATTACGGGTTCCAGCTTTGGATCACATCTCGTGCGAAATATAGTGAAGGAGTTTGGTGAATACTATGGTCAAGCCGCAGACCATGATAGCAGTCAGCAAGCGTTAAAAAAGGAACCCTCCAATTTCCTGACTTTTCTTACGCAGCTGTACGTCTTTGAAGTCGTCAGTTGCAAAATTGTATTCGACTATATGGAAAAACTGTTAGACAACCTCTCCGAGCTGAACGTTGAACTGCTACTCAGGGTCTGTCGAATGGCTGGAAAGCTATTACGAAGAGATGATCCTCAAGCGCTTAAGCATGTTTCAAACGTTTTAAGCTCTTCTGTTAACAGCGTTGGATATACGAATATCTCAGTACGCACAAAGTTCATGATTGAAACAATCCAGGGCCTGAAGAATAACAAGCCGAGTGCTAAAGGAACAGACTCTACCATCGTGTCCGAGCACGTTCTTCGGATGAAAAAAGCGCCTCGGTGAGCTCAAGTCACAGTCAAGACGGCTGGATGGTCTAGCACCAATGGGTATTGGCCTTAAAGATACTGAAAGCGTGGACAAGCATGGGAAATGGTGGCTAGTTGGTGCCAGTGTTCCGACCTACCGTGATGCGGAAGAAAGAGCGAGAATGATCTCCAAGACAGTGAGCCGTGACCTTGAAGATGCAGCGGACGATGAGGACATGGATTTTGTTCTGCCAGATTATCCAAGCAAGGCGAAGGCGCAAGGTCTCCATACGGGTACCCAGATTGCCATATTTACGGCCATTATGTCGGGGCTTAACTACGAACATGGTCATCGCCAATTTGTGGGTTTGAAATTGAAAAAGGATGATCAGCTTGAAATAACTAGAGTTTTGGTCCAATGTGTCGGAAGCGAACCAGATTACAATGAATATTATGCCTTGGTGGGGGGACAAGCTTGCTTGAACAGCCGGATCAGATTCGCATTCAAGATCGTCTTTGGAAAATATTTCGAAGCTTGGGCGAATCCCTGTTCGGCGAAGGTTCAGAGGAAGCTGAGGAGACTACGGAAGGGGAAAGACTCAAAAAACGAACGCCGGCTGGGCAATATTGCTCAATTTTACGCATCACTTGTGGCTAACGGTGCCCTCAGCATCAGCATCCTCAAACCCATTGACCTCCCAGAACTGAATGTATGGGCCTCGTTATTTGTGGAGTTGTTTCTTCTAAGTCTCTTACGGCAATGCAGAGGGAAAGAGACCAATGAAGATCTGAAGGTGAAACGTATCTTCGGCCCTGCCAGCGAGCTACCTGCTCTGGCAGCCAATCTGCACTGGTTTTTGAGGAAAAAAGTCCGCAAGTCCAAGCATATAGAGAACAAGCAGACCAAGGCGATGCAACGGGTGAGACAAAAGGCACAAGCCGCTATCCAAGGATCAGACGGGGATAGGCAATAGCGTACTCTATGTTATTTAGGTAAATGACCTTTTGACGTCGGATGATGTGGGGGATCTTTAGAATTGAAGGATCATGGTCTAGGTACCTAGGTAGTTACTAGCCCACGAGTCAGTTTCACAGCCACTCCCTTCGAGTAAAAAGGCAGGCCGGTACATACAAACTCTGGTTTGGCGTAATTCGTAAATTATGATCCAATTGATATCGTTTGCAGAATGACGTCCTAGCACAAGCAGCTTGATTCATAGAACTTGAGAAGGTCAAATCCAAAAGAAATGTCTAGTAGCTACCTAGGAGGTAAGTTGTCAGGTGCACAGACAGGTGTAAATAATGGTTCTCCTGTTTGTGTCAAGGGGGGCTCTTTTCCCTTTACAATTCAGCCATTAGACTCTGTGCTGCAGGCTTCTCAGGCTGCAAAGTCACCCAGTATTTAGATATATAACAATCATTGACTTTGGTGTGTCAGGGAACTCAGTATTGTCCATTGATAATTGATACCATTCGCTCTTTGGTTTCTCGAACTTCGATGTTGGCGCGGCTAAGGTCGCCTCAAGGCGGAATCGTACGGCTTGTGGCTCGGCATTTGTCCTGAGGCATTAATCACGTTGAGCAACGACAACCAACTCAGAGCCGCCTCATTGGTCATCCCTCGCCCAGTGGATTATGTTGAGGTACTCGGGAGACCTCGCTGCGTGCGTTGTGCCCAGCCTACTAGGTACCTAGCCCAATGTTTTGAGGGAAGCGCCGGGTCCCAAGGAAAATTACCAGCTGTTCCGGGGCCACCCTGCAGTTTTGCCGTCAAGCCTCGCAGGAGCTCTCCGACGACGCATCTGTGTCTCAAAACCTTAACCTTCCCTCTCGTCGCCATCGCATGTCATCCGGCACCCATTGACCAACCATAATTTGCATATCGGTGCCTCAAGATGCTCACTAGCCGTCTTGTCTCCAGGGTCGCGGTCAGGCCGTCGTCCTGGCAGCATTCCTCGTAAGTTGTCCGATCTTGGAGCTTCCACTTGAGATGCGTCATCCATGGTCGTCCCTAGGAATCGTTGCAATCAATTCAGCTCTCTAACTACTGTGTCTTCTCAGGTTGCCAACCATCGTCTCATCTCCAGGATTGTCGCGATGGACCCGTGGCTACGCCTCTTCCTCTGGTTTGTGATGTCATTTTGGCGAGCCATTTCCGAACATGACGTGTGTCTGGAGCTAACGATTTTTCAGAGGAGAAGGACCTCGTTATCATCGGCGGTGGTGTCGCTGGGTACGTTGCCGCTATCAAAGCAGGCCAAGAGGGCATGAAGGTAATGTCAAAGATGTTCAACCTATTGATAGCTATTTTGTAAATTAACGACGATTCTTTAGGTTGCCTGTATTGAAAAGCGTGGCACCCTTGGTGGTACCTGTCTCAACGTCGGATGCATCCCCTCGAAATCGCTCCTGAATAACTCGCATTTGTACCACCAGATTCTGCACGATACGAAGAACCGTGGAATAGAGGTTGGCGACGTCAAACTGAATCTTGCCAACTTCATGAAGGCCAAAGAAACCGCCGTGAACGGCCTCACCAAGGGTGTTGAATTTCTTCTGAAGAAGAATGGTGTCGAGTACATCAAAGGTGCAGGCTCATTTGTCAACGAAAATGATATCAAGGTTGCCCTCAATGATGGTGGCGAGACAACTGTCCGAGGAAAGAACATTCTCATTGCCACCGGTTCTGAAGCCACCCCCTTTCCCGGTCTTGAAATCGACGAGAAGCGTGTCATTACCAGCACGGGTGCCATTGCTTTGGAAAAAATTCCCGAGACCATGGTTGTCATTGGCGGCGGCATTATTGGTCTTGAGATGGCTTCAGTGTGGTCACGACTAGGTACTAAGGTTACCGTCGTCGAGTTTTTGGGCCAGATCGGAGGTCCTGGTATGGATACGGAAATTGCAAAGTCAACCCAGCAGCTTTTGAAGAAGCAAGGAATGGACTTTAAGCTGAACACCAAGGTCGTCAGCGGTGACAAATCTGGTGATAAGGTTACCCTGGGTGTTGACGCTGCCAAAGGTGGCAAGCCTGAAACTGTAAGTCGAACCTATTCCTTGTATCAGCTCGGTTTTCGGCCTCTTTTTCGTTCCTACTTTCCTTGACCGTTTTGATATACTGTTTCATGATGAGTACCACTGCTAATCCTGCTTGCAGCTCAGTGCAGATGTTGTTTTAGTTGCCATTGGCCGCCGTCCGTACACGCAGGGTTTGGGCCTGGAGAACATTGGCATGGAGCTTGATGAACGAGGTCGCGTCATTATCGACTCTGAATACCGAACGAAGATCCCGCATATCCGCTGTGTTGGCGACGTTACTTTCGGTCCAATGCTCGCTCATAAGGCTGAGGAAGAAGCTGTAGCTGTCGTGGAGTATATCAAGAAGGGATACGGACATGTCAACTATGGTTGCATCCCCTCTGTCATGTACACCTATCCTGAAGTTGCTTGGGTCGGCCAGAGCGAGCAAGAGCTGAAAAACCAGAAGATTCCGTACCGTGTCGGGACTTTCCCATTCAGCGCTAATTCTCGTGCCAAGACCAATTTAGACACCGATGGTCTCGTCAAAATGCTTGCAGATCCAGAGACGGACAGACTTCTTGGAGTTCACATCATCGGGCCGAATGCCGGAGAAATGATTGCGGAGGGCACGTTGGCCCTGGAGTATGGTGCAATCAACGGAGGATATTGCACGAACCTGCCATGCACACCCAACATTAGCGGAAGCTTTCAAGGAGGCCGCTATGGCCACCAGCTCAAAAGCCATTCACTTCTAAAGCGGCAATCGTTTCTGGAAATAGGAGTAGGCCGAGGCTCAGGAGTCATTAGCTCTCGATAGACTATGTCAAATGTTGAGCGAGCGGGTGGGTGGTCAAAGCCTCTGCGGAAATGATTCCGATCAGGAGCAACCGACGGTGGTGGGTTAAGCATAGTTGTTCTTCCTACATCTGTCTTCCTTCTAGCATTTGGCTATGGTGCTTGTTGTAGTTCCGGATATTCTCATGGTAGATGGTGTAAAATAGTAATGAAACCTCTGTTAAAGGAGTTATAGCCTCTGCCATACTATATGGCCAGCTCTTATTTTTGGTAGTATTTAAATCAGCCTCTGCAGCGAATGCATATACTTCCTTGACTTTGAACCTTTCAATTCTACGCAACCAAATGAAAAGCAGGTCAATGCGACGGTCAAACCAGCAGTGTGATCTAAATGCTAGTGCAGTTTTGTGATGACTGGACAGTCATAAAAGGATCCAAATGCCGAGGTGATTGAGCTGCCTCTGTTACTTTTCTATTAATTATTACTTACTACTGGGTAGGTACGCGTCGAGGCTCTACACAACATTGGTTTTAAGAGTACAGGGGCGCCTATGCCAGCATGTCTCTCACAATATTTCGCAGAAGGTGTCTCGGAGAATCGGAGGCCAAAATCATTCCTACTTCTGGTCAGAGTCATCACAGCCATTTGAAATGCCTCTCTGTGCAGCACCTCCGCTTAGAGGAACCTTTTCGCGAGGAAATGGTGTGTAATGTTGGCTCTTCGAAAGGCCTTTTCAACCCTCAACGTCGTCTCCATACCGGGGTTGCACCGGCCAGGTGGCATGTCGGGTGGTAAGATCCAGCCTGTACTCCGTACTTCTCCGTTCTCCGTGCCACTTGCGCACCAACCCCCTGCCGTAGCCTCCCTGATTAGCGACCCAATGCGTTAAACAGGTCAATCAACTCCCAAGTGGGCTGCTTTCACATTGCATCTAGCCGAGCCGAAGTGGCCGGTGGGCTTTGCCAACGAATTTTGTTAGCGGTCTGGTAGCTTCAGCGTTCTCCGCCCCTCTCCCCTGGACGTAGACAAGAAACGTCGTGAATACAACATCCACAGACCGCCAGCAAGATCGTGCGAAGCACACAAAACCCCGACGGTATTGATTCAGCCTTTCAATTGCTGGGTGTTTTGAGGGGGATACTGGCAAATCGCTCTCAGGATCCTGAGTCTATCGTCTCATGCACATCAAAAACTTGGGAGGGTGGCGCGTGCGACTGACGGTTCTTCGCAGTAGATTAGTACTGCCCTGACGAGACACGATTGGCGGTACATACATCCTGCACTCAACCTGTTTACTACGGAGTAGACAGCCCCCAATCAATATTCTTGGTTCAGTCATCCAAGAATCAAACCTGATGAACTCGACCTCAACGCTTGCCGGGGTTCGGACATACCCTTACATGTCTAGGAACGAGATCGAAAGTCGTATAGCAGGCGGCCAAAAAATCGTCATTTTCAATCAATATGTCCTAAAAGTCGACCCATGGCTGCCTTACCATCCTGGTGGTGAGAAAGCTTTACTGCACATGGTAGGCAAGGATGCTACAGATGAAATCCAAGCGTAGGTGGTTTCACACTCTTGACAGTTTCTCAATGTTGCAAAGGTGAACCTTTCCTGCTAACTGGATTTACCTCTTCCCTACACGCCAGTCTTCACTCTAAGGCCGCCCAAGAACAAATGATGCGGTATCGAATCGGCAAGATTGGATGGTTTTTGGACAAATTTCCGACCACCGATTCAGGGGGGTCTGTTTCGCTCATCTATGGACGCCGACAACGTTGATTGTGAGGAGCTGCATAATGGCAAAGTGCTAGCCTCAAGCACTCCCATATCTAGATCGCCATCCCCTGTATTTGACGCTTCTCATGACGGCTTGAGAAGACGAGGCCACGACGAAGATCACCCCACAAGAACAGCGTCAATATCCTCGCAGTCAAGTGTGGAACCTGATACTACTGGAATGTCGTATCTAGACGCTCTTACAAGAGAGCAGATTAGTATAGACATCGACAAGTACCCGGGTGTTGATCTTGTCAACCCAGCACGAAATAGCAGCGAAATACAAAAGCTTGCATCAGGCGATTATGGATGAGGCCTTTACGAATGCAGTCGGACCGCATATGCCTTCGAATGCTGCCGATATGTTGGATTATTCGCCGCTATGGTCATATCTCTCAGTTATAGTCAATACGTGCTGGGTGCGGTGTTCTTAGGCTTTGCTTGGCATCAACTTGTCTTCCTTGCTCATGACGCGGGGCATATGGGGATCACACACGACTACCAAATCGACACTGCTATTGGGATATTCGTCGCTGATTTTATCGGCGGCCTGTCCCTTGGCTGGTGGAAGAGGAACCACAATGTTCATCACATCGTCACGAATGCCCCAGAGCATGATCCCGACATTGAGCATATACCCCTCTTCGCCGTGACACATCGTTTACTGGGAAGCTTGCGATCGACATACTACGATCGGGTTATGGAGTACGATGCCGTTGCCAAGTTTATGTTGAGAATCCAAGCCTGGACATACTATCCTCTACTCGCGTTAGGACGATTCAATCTCTACCGGTTGTCGTGGGACTATCTCATTGCTCGGAGGGGCCCAAGGCGTGGCCCTGGAGCCTGGCACTGGTACTTGGAAATTGCGGGGCAATTTTTTTTCTGGGCTTGGTTTGGTTATGGCATTTTGTACAAGATGCTCCCTGATGGCTGGACGCGGTTTATGTTTGTCATGGTCAGCCACATTACCTCATCGCCGCTCCATGTGCAAATTGTGCTCTCCCATTTTGCCATGAGCACATCAGACTTGGGACCGCAGGAGTCCTTCGCACAGCGCATGCTCCGTACCACGATGGATGTAGATTGCCCTCCCTGGCTCGACTTCATACACGGAGGGTTACAGTTTCAGGCAATCCACCATCTCTTCCCTCGGGTGCCTCGACATAACCTTCGTAAGGCACAAAGGCTGGTAGTGGAGTTTTGCCGAGACGTTGGCATTCCCTATGCGCTGTATGGGTTTTCTGATGGAAATAAGGCTGTCATTGGTCGACTTTCAGAGGTCTCCCGACAGGCTGCTATTCTGGCAAAATGCCAGCAGACTGTAGCAAGGAATGGCGGTGTCTTTGGACACGATGACTGATGCAGGAGAAATTCGAGGACTTTTCAAAGATATTTTTCATGGATCAGGTGTGCTTTGATACATATATTCTTTCCTATGGGCTTCCGTTGGAGGAAAAAGCGAAGCCGAGGAGGCCAAGTTCCTTTTTGGTATGGGCGAGCCTCTGATCTTAATACCGTCAGTTACTGTCATTGAGGCTATGAAGGGCATTAATAAACTTAATGATAAAGAAGAAACGGTAAGGCAAATAATCTAGATAGGTAAAAACGCAGTGTTAAAGTGTGGTCTTTGTATCGAGTTTCAACGCGTGGGATGTACTCGTGCACCTTGGAAAGAACGTAATTATACTCCGCGTTTGGAACCTTGCCTGTACAAACGCCTGGCACTCGATATTATAGCATCCATCTTGTGGTCATTTTCCACATTTGCCCTTATGCTTTTTAACCTTCAACAACACACAGGCACGGATAGTCAACAGTCAACTAACTAACTGGTGGTGGCCAGCTGACATGACGCCACACCTCGGCGACATCTCCACAGTGCCACAGTGCCACAATGCCATCCGGCCTTGATATTCTCAACCATCCTTCACTCCTGTTTCAATGTCGTCAATTGTCGCTCTGTAAACTGGTCGTCAGAGACTACCAAATTAGCATCACATCATCAATACACACACCTCCGTCTGCTCTTATCCTCGAGCGCCATATCGCAACCGCCGAACTGCTCAAGTTGTCTCGTCTCTTGTTACTTACTGTCTTGTCCTCTTAGGATCGTGGCACTTCAAAGGCAGCTATCGGGGCAGCGGCCATTTTCTCCTGTCAAGTGTACTCCGACGTAACTCTGTATAAGCTTTGTGCACCTATGGTCAGGCGGATAATTTCCTTCGCAAACCATCTGACGCAGTTGAAAAGCATGATCTAGTGACCATGGATACCAACATTCAACGCGCCCTGAACGACAAACTATACGACAAGCGCAAGGTCGGAGCACTTGAGTATGTGTCCCTTTTTCTTATCGCCTTTGCTTGACATTCTCTTCACTTTTTTTTTAAATATGCGGTTGTACATGTTGAATCGAACGACGAGCGCCTTCTCTGATTTGTGGACAGTTAGTTAGAGAAAGTCATACGAGACTTGTCGCGTCTAAGGACTATCAACGAGTACACGATATTCTCGAGCAACTGTGCAATGACTATGCTTATGCAGTCCACCAGCCTCATGCTCGAAAGGGGGGACTATTGGCCTCGCTGCGGCGGCAATTGCTCTTGGCCCTGTAAGAAATGGCGTCGTTTGGTTGACACATCAGAACGTTGAGTCGTGT